>NW_025791458.1:2478184-2823307 GCF_907164935.1 Osmia bicornis bicornis | reverse complement strand
AATATGTTTCAAAAATGCACAATTTGTCTATAAATACTTCACTCTGAATTTAAAACTTTGGATATTAAACACTGAACGCTGATATTAAAGTGAACCTCGTTGTGCCACGAGTATTTCGTTCTAGTTTTCCTGCCCCTTCCATGAGGGTGAAAAATGTACGAAATTCTTATTTCTGATAGGTAGCTAAACGTTAACCAATAAGGATTTAGTGAAATTCCTGGTTTTTGGCAACGCCCATGAAAAAATCACCGCCTTCAAGGGTGAGTGGAAGGGTGGAAGGATGCACGTCAAATCGCACGACCGTGGTGGCCAATTAACATCGCTGTTACGCGAGATAACACGACCATGAAACTTCGTCTGCAATAACTGCATTGTTTCGCCCGCAGTGTGGGAGCTTATCCCACATTTAAATTGAATGGATTACGTATCAATTGTAATAATATATTTGGAATTGATAAATTTAAAGGTTTACATGTCTGGATGGATTGAGAATTTGGCGAGGAATGAATGGTTACAAAATTAATTCTGATTTGTTTAAAAATAACAAAAGAACAATAAACGTTGTTAAAAAAAGTTGGCTGTGAGAAAATTCTTCAATCTGTTTTATCGACAGCGGCCGCCACAGCAGTGTAGCGTTAACTACACTCTCACGCGTAACCAAACTGTCTTATCCGTCGAGGGGAAAAGAATCTACAGGGTAAAGTTTTAACTGCTTTATTTTGAGTGCACTAGCTGCTAATTCTTTAAACTAGTTGTTCTAAATAACTCGAACTATAAACGAACTTAATTAGTATTAAGGATTTGACTTGGTACAAATTAACACAGTGGAACTATGCGCACTTATAAAGATTACAAAAATCCTCGACGGTTCGCGTGGGAAGAAAGCATTTTCCTTTTTTCTGGAAAAGTCTTGCGCGCCCCGGAAGTATGTGGCTCCTTTCGTCCTGTGCAACCTTATCGGAAATGCACTTTCCGCGTCGGTAAACTAGGTACTCTGTACGCCGCCACACTACCCCCCTCCGAGTCACGCGACCCGTCAGGGAGAGTAGACGATACCCTAGCATACGTTCTCCTAGGCTGTACAATTTCATCTGCTGTTTCAATAAATGCAGGCTTTAAACGTTCCGTTGAAATTACCTGTTCGGAACCACGGTACCCGATCATATACGCACTATCCGAGATACGCTCGACTACGCGATATGGACTCTCATACGGCTGCTCAAAAGGTTTTCTAACAGCATCTACACGCACGAATACATGAGTACACGTATGCAAATCCTTTGACACGAAATGGGACTTCCTACAATGATGCACCGTCGGTTTCGGTCTAATCCGACGCATCGCATCGCGAAATCTATCTAAAACGAAATCATGGCATCTATCCGTATCCACAAAAAATTCTCCAGGCAATCTGAGTGGTGCCCCGTACACCATCTCCGCCGCAGATGCCCCAAGATCTTCCTTAAAACTACATCTTAAACCTAATAATACTGTAGGGAGCACCGCGACCCAATCGTGCGATTCATGGCACATTATCGCTGCCTTCAGAGATCTATGCCATCTCTCTATCATTCCGTCCGATGCCGGATGATACGCCGTGGTCCTAATTCCCCTCGATCCGTAGTGATCGTAACCGGAGCCCAAAATCTGGCTACCCACGTGGCATAGAACTCTGAAGCAACGATCTCAGCAGTGGCATCCTTAATAGGAATTGCTTCAGGCCACCTGGAGAACCTATCAATCATCGTTAGGCAATATTTTAAACCGTTAACTGGAGGAAGTGGTCCAACCAGATCTAAATGGACATGCTCAAAACGGCCATGTGGAATCGCTATATTTTGCGGAAGATTCACCGTATGT
This sequence comes from Osmia bicornis bicornis, assembly GCF_907164935.1. Classification (NCBI taxonomy): domain Eukaryota; kingdom Metazoa; phylum Arthropoda; class Insecta; order Hymenoptera; family Megachilidae; genus Osmia; species Osmia bicornis. The sequence continues at coordinate 2,821,447 of NW_025791458.1, read as the reverse complement.
CGTGCTACCTTACTCCGCTGGCATTGAACACAAGTTCTGGCCCATTCCAGAATGTCTCGATTCATCCTGGGCCATACGAACCTACCACTAATTAATTTTTTAGTGGCCCTGCCACTAGGGTGCGAAAGACCATGTACCACGTCAAAAACTTGCTTCCTCAACGTTGCTGGGATATAAGGCCTAATACTACTTGCAGACACGTCACAATAAACTACGTGATCTGAATTGTCTAATTTTAACTGTCTAAGTTTTAAGGCTGAACTACCCTCTAACAAAGGCTCTGCATCAGTTTTCTGATGCTCGGCCACTTCTTGCGTGCTTATCACAACTGGCATATTTATCACATCCAACCGCGACAACGCATCAGCCACTTCGTTACTGGTTCCTGGAGTGTGGGTTATATGCGTCGTGAATTGTCCAATATAGTCAAGTTGGCGTAATTGTCTAGGTGAGGCTTTATCTGACTTTTGAATATACGCGTAAATCAACGGTTTATGGTCAGTCTGTATTGTAAAGTTACGTCCTTCCAGTAAATGCTTAAAATGTTTCACGGATTTAAAAATGGCTGTTAGTTCTCTGTCGTATGTACTGTACCGTAGTTCCTGAGGCGTAAACTTTTTGGAGAAAAAACCCAATGGCTCCCACACTCCATTCACCTCTTGCTGCAGCACTGCACCCATGGCTGTGTCTGACGCATCCGTTGCTAAAATCAACGGTGAGCTATCCCTTGGATGTACCAGCAACGTTGCATCCGCCAAAGAATTCTTACAGGCGTCAAATGCCTGTTCCGTCTCCGTAGTCCAATGAATCACACGCTTGTCCTTTTTCTTAGCTCCCTCTAAATATCCGTGTAACGGAGCCTGAATAGAAGCTGCATGTTTAATAAAACGCCTATAAAAATTCAACATACCTAAGAAACGCCGTAACTCAGCGATGGTATTTGGCTTTTTAAAGTTTCTCAATGCCTCAACCTTTTCCGGTAGAGGTTTGGCTCCCTTCTTATCACTAAGGTAACCCAAATACTCTACCGAGTGCGATCCAAAAACACACTTGGCTGAGTTAATGGAAATTCCAAACTCCTGCAGTCTCTGAAATACCTGTCGAAGATGGTCTCTGTTCCGAATAACAGGAAAATCGAGAGGGTAGGATATGAGGTGGAATTGGTGTCACCGGTTATAAATAAACTGTACACAAGAATTAAAGGGAGAAACAAAAGAACAAAAAAAATGAGTTTATTAAAGTGAAAGCAAATGACTCTACTCTACGGGTACCGGCTGTAAAAAACCCCAGTCGAAGGTGGGGAAAAAGCCTGGTCCCAACAAAGAAAATTATATTAAATCAAAACCTGAAATTGAAGAAAAACAGCTAATATTGACAGGTAGAAACTACGAAAACTAGAGATATAAAACGAAAACGCAGTTGAATGATCATTCAAGACTTAAAAATAACGCACGCAGTGAGATCTCTCTTACCCTAAATCTTAATTGAAAAAACGCCTCGCCGCAGTCGCCGCAGATCGCCGTGGTCTTCGCAAATACCTCCTGATCGCAGGAAGGGGTCCCGCAATCGGGGACCGAGTGACCGTAACACGCGTCACTCTCTGCACGGCTAGCCAGGTGAGCAGATCCAGCCGATCGCCGCACTGTGCCGTACCAATCACTGCACACAGTTGGCCGTCTGAGCTCTCTCGCAAGATCGCCGGGCCGTGCAGAACACAATCGACAGCACGTAGTGCTTCAAAACACAAGCCACACGCACGATCGCAACTCGCCACACGTTTAAAGTTAGATTAAAAATCAAAACAGTGGCACAAATCGAAAATCAGTAAAATCAAGACGTTTGACCTGCACAGAGTACCGAACACAGTCTCAATGACTGGCCCAACCCGGGCCATACCGCCACCACCGACCCGCCGCCCGCGCCTGCGCAGGGTTGCGTGACATCGTCCAACCGCAGACCCTCGCGCAGCGCCAAATTTAAATCTAACTGCTCGAGCTAAACCTACAAAACCCGTGAAACGCGAACATTCCGCCCGCCTTCGTCCGCCGGACGAATCCCTAACTCGCATTTAAGTGGGTGTACGTTCCGTAACAACCTTGGGTGAATTCTTATCTAACCACAACGGACAAAGCCTAGCAACATGTCGTTTTAAAATGGAAGTAGCCGTTCGAACCGTGACCACTCTCACCAACCCATCTGGTCCGAGATGTACTTCGGTTATGCGCCCCAGGGGCCATTTCGAAGGTGGATATCGATCGTCACGTACAAGAACCAGCTGACCAACCGCGAAATTATCAGTTGGCCCCCGCCACTTTGCACGCTCCTGTAAATATTGAAGATACTCCTCAGACCATCGTTTCCAAAAATTATTCTGAATCGACTGAAGCAACTGAAAGCGTTCGAGACGGTTCTCTGACACATCGGGGGGTGGTTCATCAGGAACCAATCCGGAAGCAACTCCAAGGAAATGCGCAGGAGTCAAAGCCTGCAGATCCTCAATATCCGCGCTCAACGGACAAAGAGGCCGCGAATTAAGGCAAGCTTCTATTTCTACTAAACCGTCGAAAACTCTTCAAAAGTTAAAGGCCGATCACCGATTGCCCGTTTCAAATGATGTTTGACTGACCTGACTCCAGCCTCCCATAACCCTCCGTAGTGGGGAGAATTCGGAGGGATGAACGTCCAGGACGTTCCGTCGTTCGCGAGAGTGGCGGCGACACTCTTATAAAAATCCGAAGCCGCCGTAAACATAGCCCGTAACTCTTTATCCGCGGCTTGAAACGTGGTAGCGTTATCACTGAATAACTTTCGGCAAACTCCCCGACGCCCTGCAAACGCCGATACGCGGCAAGAAAGTCCGTGTCGTGAGGTCACTCACAGCCTCAAGATGAATAGCCCGTGTCGTAAAACAAACAAAAAGCGCAATATACCCCTTGTAACATTTATACCCGCGGCCCTTAGCCGTACGAACCTGAAAAGGACCCGCATAATCTAATCCGGTGAATGAAAACGGCCGAGCCGGAGTTACTCGCGTGGCAGGAAGATTGCCCATCATTTGCCATGCCAAACGTGGCTTAACCCGCTGGCAAGTAACACATTGACGAATTTCAGTCTTAATTACGCGATTCCTTCCGAGGATCCACACGTGTTGCATAACCGTATTTAAAGTAAGCGTAAGACCGCCATGAAGACAAGAATGATGCGCGTACCGAACAAATAGACGACTAAGCGGCGAACGACGCGGTAAAATAGGCGGATGCTTACGTTCGCGAGACAGAATTGAATTTGCTAAACGACCCCCGACGCGCAGAACACCGTCCGTCTTGTCCAGAAACGGATTCAAACTGAGTAAAGGGTTACGCTTTGGTAAACTCTTACCCATCTGCAATAGCTTAATCTCAGAATCAAAAGCATGCGCTTGTGCCAACTTAATTAATACAATCCGTGCTTCAGACAGTTCCGACGCGGTCAAGAATTCCGGCAATTTTGAAAAATTACCCTTACGCCGTCGCAAGCCAACCAATGGGCGTAAACAATAAGCTACGACACGAGTTAACCGAGTCAAGGAAGAGAATCTAAGAAAAATTTCCGGATCACTCGGAGTCACATTAACATGCGAGACCCGCGGAGCTAGCGGCGCTTTAGGCCAGTGCTCCTCGGGCATCGCAAGCCAATCAGGCCCATGCCACCACAGGTTCGCATGCATCAAGTCAACGGGCTTGCTACCGCGCGTAGCCAAGTCCGCGGGATTCTCTTCAGTGGGCACATGCGCCCATTTAGCACTCGGCAACTCTGTCTGAATGAAAGACACCCGATTCGCCACAAAGGTTTTCCAGTGGCAGGGATGATTTCGAAGCCACGTCAATACAATTTGGCTGTCTGACCAAGCAAACACAAGTAAATTCCGCAAGAAGTCAAGCTTTCGAACATGACGAAGCAGCTTGACAAGCAACACAGCTCCACACAATTCAAGGTTGGGAATACTCACAGTCTTCACAGGAGCAACCCTACTTTTCGCAGACAAAAGAGAAGTGCGAAAACGACCATCTCCCTCATTAATCCGAATGTAAACCGCCGCTGCGTAAGCACGAGATGAGGCGTCAGAAAATCCATGAATTTGCACCTCCGAATTACATGAGGCTCCTAGCCACCGGCCAATTGATAAAGTGGGTAACGCGGAAAGAGAATTACAATATTCGAGCCACCTGTCTCGCACTTCCACTGGCAAAGCAGAATCCCATTCGCACTTCAAAATCCAAAGATCCTGCATCAGAATTTTAGCAGCTATCGTGATCGGAGCCAACCAGCCTAATGGATCAAACAAACGAGCGATGCTTGAAAGAACAGACCTCTTGGTCACCGCTCCAGACAAACTTTTAAAATCTAAAGTGGTGAATCGAAATTCGTCCTGACCGGGATTCCACTGAACTCCAAGCGTTTTGACGGACTCATCGAAACTGATCGACTTCGAATCATCCGACCCAGATTGCCGCATGTTAAAAGGCAGAAGATCAGGATGATTTGCTGCCCATTTATCTAATTCAACTCCTGCCGACCGTAAGAGGGCAATGAGTTCCTGTCGGATATTCACCGCGACTGCAAGTTCGTCCGCTCCCGCAAAGGTGTCGTCCACGTACGTATTTGATTCCAGGCACCGGGCCCCAAGAGGAAAATGCGATCTCTCCTCCTCAGCTAATTGCAGCAGTGTGCGTATCGCGAGATAGGGAGCACACGCCGTCCCATAAGTCACGGTCGTTAAACGATATTCCACCGGCGTCTCCGACGAGCTAGGAGCCCACACTATTCTTTGAAAATCTTGATCCCCACGCGAAACGCGAATTTGCCGAAACATCTTAACCACGTCCGCCGTGAATACAAAACGATACCGGCGCCAATTTAACAGGATTAACGACAAATCGCGCTGCAGAGCCGGCCCTGCCAAAAGAAAATCGTTCAAACATTGACCTTCGCGAGTTTTCCGCGACGCATCGAATACTACACGAATCTTCCAGTTCGACGGCGTCGATTGCACGACTGCATGATGAGGCAAATACCAAGCACGCGGATTATCGAGTTCAGACGCAGGAACACGCTCCATATGCCCCAATTTTTTCATAAACCGCCATAAATTCGCGATAAGCCGAAGCTATCCTAGGATCGCGAGCAAACCGACGATACATATGCATAAGTGAACCCAAGGCCATACGTCTGGTTTCCGGACCAACCGCTGGCGGCTCTGATTTTAAAGGAAGACGTACAATGAACCGACCGTCAGAATTACGAACATGTGAATCTCTAAATAATTTTTCGCACGCTTCATCTAGAGGTCTAAGCGACGCGGTGACCGTTGGCAATTCTTCAAGGGTCCAAAAACGCTGCAACGACTCGTCTATGTCTTCCTCCCTTGCACAATGCAATGCGTGTAACGGAGCTGTCCCACGGTCGACCGCCCGCCGTGAACCGACCGTAAGCACAGGTCCGGAGACAATCCAACCGAGGACTGTCTCCTGCGCAACTAGGGACGAAGGAGGAAAACTCCGCAGGCCCGAACGCAATAGCTGCCCGTAAACATCCGCGCCTAGAATAACATCGACGGACCCTGTAATATGAAATTGCGGATCGGCTAAAGATAATCCCGCAAACATACCGAGATCTAACTCCATGGGGCATCGAGCTGGAAGCTGCGACGTGAGCTTTGACAAAATAAGAGCATTCGTTTCCACTTGAAACACGGATCAATTAGCGATATTATTTTAAAACTCGTAGCCTGATGGGCGGTGCCAGCCGACTTCGCCCCGAGGCCCATCAATGGGACATCGACGCGACGCTTCTGCAAAACCCAACAAGTTAGCGACCGATTCGGAGACAAAAGAACTTTGGGAACCTTGGTCTAACAAGGCCCGCACACGAGTCTGCATCCCATGCGGTCCCACCAACATTAGTTGAGCCGTCGCTAACAGTACCATATATTTACGCGACACAACACGAGCGGTGTGTATATTAACGCCCGATGACGTCGAAGCCTTGTCTTCGCGAGACCTTTGTGCCTCAACCGAACCCTTCTCTTTCGAATGAAACCCACTAACCTGCACAGAATGAAGCAACGTATGGTGTTTTTTCCCTACACTGCAGGCAACGAAACGACGACAAGCACTCAGAAACTCTATGTCGACCGAGACAGTTAAAACAAAGCTGGAGCCGACGGACTTCTCTACGGCGTTCAAAGGGACTCTTGGCCAGAAATTTGAAACATTTGGAAAGCAAATGCACTCCATGACACATGGGACACTTCGATCTGCCATCCACCCCATGCTGGGAAGAAGCAGTATGAAGTACCCTTCGAGAGCCAGGTACCGGTCTGGGTAAAGCAGAAGGCTTTTTTCTCAGTTTTACTAGCGTTCAAAGCAATCATACTAAGGGCCTGAACACGCTTTTCCAAAAACTCAGATAGATCCACGAATTTCGGAAATCGATCTAGCGGACTTACGTTCCCTAAATCCGAGACGTTATCCAAAACCATGCGACGATCCAGCACACTCAAATCCGTCTCCCACGCCTTTTGGGAATCGGAATCCAAACGCGCCGCTAAAATATAAACTAACCACACATCCCAATGATCTACCGGCATCTGTAAATTCGATAAAGCGCGAACTATGCGCTGAGCCTCATCAGCAAAGGAACGCAGCTCTGTCGCAGATTCTTTTTTTAAAAATGGCATATCCATAAGGGCCCGTAAATGCTTGTAAACAATTAATCGTGGATTGTGGAAACGCGCCTTTAAAGCTTGCCACGTCGTCGCATAATTCGCATTCATGGTTGTTACGTCCTTAACTAAATCCGCCGCGGCACCCTTCAAACAAGTTTTCAAGTACTGTAGCTTGGTCGCATCAGCTAAACCAGGGGCATTGTGTACGAGCGTGGTGAATAAATCACAACGTTTTCCCAATCCTCATATTGACCGGAAAACGTTGGTAAATCTAATTTTGGTAATTTAGCCGCGCGATGCTCGAGCGTTAGGGAGGAGCTGGCGATCGGTGGCCCGGTCGGTAAAGTAGGCGGTTCCGCAGCCTCAAGCTCTGCTTGAACCGTTAAAAGAAAGTCAAGCGTATCCTCGTATGCAGTTTGCAACCGTTCAATCATATTATCCGTTAGATAAGCGTCACCTTCAGCATCCTCACGCATGGAAATCTCGGCATGCGCGCCCCGCGCTTCCCTCCAGATTTCCTGGAGAGACTCAATTCGAGAAATAATAATATTGCGATTAAATGTATTGCGATCCTTATCCCTTAATCGCGAACTCGTTAACTCGATTTCGGCTAATCGCGCATATTGCACCGTAGTGAGCCTTTTCAAAAGTGTAGGTGCCATGATAATTCCAACCAAACGAATTTAAAACTCGAAAGTATTTACTCAATTGAAACGTAACCAAAACTGTAAACCTAATGAGAATGAGTTACGACAAACTAAATTCAATAAACAAATTTAAAAAGAAATAAAAGAACTATGGCAATATAAAATTCGTATCGCTAATTTATAATTAAACAGCAAAGCACCCTGGTATTACAATTTCAATAAAGGTATCCAGCTTCTTAACCGACCGGACGTTAAAGTTGGAGGAAACACGACGCCGTAGACCCACTTGAGCTCGTGGCGACGCGACCAAAAGTCTGTGCTTATATTACACTATCGCTCTGCTCGCCCCTCTAAACGATAATGCACGAACAAAGAATGCTCATGCAACGCTACAACCCTGATTCTTAATACACAAAACAAAATCAATCTCTAGTTTTACACACTATATTCAAATCCAGAAAACAAACAAATTAAGTAACTTCGGTTCTACCCAATCACCTCATTCCTCACCCGGAGCACCAAACCATGTTCCGAATAACAGGAAAATCGAGAGGGTAGGATATGAGGTGGAATTGGTGTCACCGGTTATAAATAAACTGTACACAAGAATTAAAGGGAGAAACAAAAGAACAAAAAAAAATGAGTTTATTAAAGTGAAAGCAAATGACTCTACTCTACGGGTACCGGCTGTAAAAAACCCCAGTCGAAGGTGGGGAAAAGCCTGGTCCCAACAAAGAAAATTATATTAAATCAAAACCTGAAATTGAAGAAAAACAGCTAATATTGACAGGTAGAAACTACGAAAACTAGAGATATAAACGAAAACGCAGTTGAATGATCATTCAAGACTTAAAAATAACGCACGCAGTGAGATCTCTCTTACCCTAAATCTTAATTGAAAAAACGCCTCGCCGCAGTCGCCGCAGATCGCCGTGGTCTTCGCAAATACCTCCTGATCGCAGGAAGGGGTCCCGCAATCGGGGACCGAGTGACCGTAACACGCGTCACTCTCTGCACGGCTAGCCAGGTGAGCAGATCCAGCCGATCGCCGCACTGTGCCGTACCAATCACTGCACACAGTTGGCCGTCTGAGCTCTCTCGCAAGATCGCCGGGCCGTGCAGAACACAATCGACAGCACGTAGTGCTTCAAAACACAAGCCACACGCACGATCGCAACTCGCCACACGTTTAAAGTTAGATTAAAAATCAAAACAGTGGCACAAATCGAAAATCAGTAAAATCAAGACGTTTGACCTGCACAGAGTACCGAACACAGTCTCAATGACTGGCCCAACCCCGGGCCATACCGCCACCACCGACCCGCCGCCCGCGCCTGCGCAGGGTTGCGTGACATCGTCCAACCGCAGACCCTCGCGCAGCGCCAAATTTAAATCTAACTGCTCGAGCTAAACCTACAAAACCCGTGAAACGCGAACAGTCTTTATGCTGTGATTCATTGACAGAAGCGATTAGAATATCATCGATATAACAAAATACGAAATCCAGACCACGGAGAACGACGTCCATAAAGCGCTGGAAAGTTTGCGCCGCGTTCTTAAGGCCAAAAGTCATTACGTTATATTCAAATAACCCGAATGGCGTGATAATCGCCGTTTTTGCACGGTCTTCTGGCGCGATAGGAATTTGATGGTATGCCCTTGATAAGTCGAGTTTCGTGAAAATTGATGTCCCGTCTAATCTGTACGCAAAATCCTGTATATGTGGTACCGGGTATTTATCTGGAATTGTAATATTATTAAGTCTACGGTAGTCACCACATAGCCGCCAGTCCCCATTTTTCTTTTGCACCATGTGTAACGGGCTAGCCCATGGGCTGCTCGAAGGCTGACAAATTCTGTGAGCTATTAAATTATCGATCTCAGCTTTCGCTGCTTTCAATTTATCCGGGGGCAACCTACGTGCCCGCTCCGCGATGGGGATTCCACTAGTAACTATGTGATGACGTACCTGATGAGGAGGATTCTCCTGCCGCTGAACTGTCCGCGTCACGTCTATAAACTCTTGTAAAATCTGCTTGTATGGACTGTTCACGTCAATCGTCGTCACGGATGGTTGCGTAACAGTCTTAACGTCACCTATTGTCCGTAAGTCAGTCAGTCTGTCAACCAGTCGTTTGTTACGGAGGTCCACCAGAAGACCGTAGTGTTTCAAAAAATCTGCCCCAATTATGGGCTGCTGCACCTTCGCGACGACAAACTCCCAGGCAAAAGGACGCCGCAGACCTAAATTTAAAACACGGGTACATGATCCGTACGTATCAATCGGGGTACCGTTAGCCGCGAAGATCTTAAAATTAGTAGGGGTGGAATTTCCTCTTGCCGATCGCAGCGGCAATACCGAAATATCCGCCCCTGTATCTACCAAAAACCTTAATCCGCTATTTCGGTCATTTATAATGAGACGACATTTCATAATGCAGCCGTCCGATGCCGTCTCGACTCGGGGGTTGACATCTAGTTTCCCTGAAGATGGTTGGATGAAGTTGGTGGACCAACAGGCGGTGTCCCAGTCCAACCGCACGGAATAACGCACCGATGGGCCCTTTCCGCGAAGCGCCTATGGTAGAAACAGAGGTCGCTTCTACCCTCACGTGACCTCGGGCGTTGAGGGGACTGTTCCACCCTTGAGCGAGACCTGCGCCGCCATGATGAACGCGGCTGCTGCTCCGCCTGGCGGGACTGATGAACCGTCAGCGCCTCCACCATCTTGGCCAGCCTGTCAATCTGGTTCTGCATGGTACTGGTGCTGCCGCCACCGTCCCTGTGTAATGGCGCTGAACTTGAAGTGCGTGACGCCGCCGCGATTGTAACGGAATGCATCTCCTGAATTTTATCCGCCTGCAACGCCAAATTGGCCAGACTCGTGTCGCTGATAACTAATATGCTTCTTATATTTTCCGGAAGCTGCTCCAAAAAGAGAGAACGAAGTACAACTTCGCTGATCTGATTTCCAGCCAAATTCCGAAGCTTCTGCAAATAATGAGAGGGTTTTTCGTCTCCCAAATGGCTGCTCCGAAGAACACGTCGTAGCTTCGCTTCTGCAGACTCATCAAAAGAATTGATGAGCCTTTCCTTAATGGCGTCGTACTTCCCCCGGGCTGGAGGAGACGTCAACAAATCCGCCACAAACGGAAGCACTGGTCCAGTTGCGCAATAATATGGTGATATTTTGTATCATCCCCAGTAATGCGTGCTATGTTGAACATCGACTCCACCTGGATGAACCACACCCCTGGATTCTCCTTCCAAAAAGGAGGCAACTTCTTCAACGTGGCTGCCGCGATGGTCGCATCCAACGCGAGGTCTCCTGCAAGGGGCCGAGCGTCTTCAGGCTGATCCGCCATATTGGGCATTTCCCTTGTAGGCGAGCGTGGTAGCGGCATTCTATGCCGAAATTCTCCTTTTCTTCCTTTCCGTGGAATGTAAAAGAAACTGTTCCTTTTATCGGGGTCACCAATTGTAGCGTTAACTACACTCTCACGCGTAACCAAACTGTCTTACCCGTCGAGGGGAAAAGAATCTACAGGGTAAAGTTTTAACTGCTTTATTTTGAGTGCACTAGCTGCTAATTCTTTAAACTAGTTGTTCTAAATAACTCGAACTATAAACGAACTTAATTAGTATTAAGGATTTGACTTGGTACAAATTAACACAGTGGAACTATGCGCACTTATAAAGATTACAAAAATCCTCGACGGTTCGCGTGGGAAGAAAGCATTTTCCTTTTTTCTGGAAAAGTCTTGCGCGCCCTGGAAGTATGTGGCTCCTTTCGTCCTGTGCAACCTTATCGGAAATGCACTTTCCGCGTCGGTAAACTAGGTACTCTGTACGCCGCCACAGCAGTGTGTCAGGTCGCGCCATCTTGTTGAACAAATATGCCTTCAAGTCCATCCCGTCCAATTCATTCCATACAAAGTTGGTTATCATGTCACGATAACGAACACCAGTGACGGTAACCGCATTTCCAGCTGCATTCTCGAAAAAGTATGAGCCAATCACTCCTCCAACCCAAAATCCGCACCAAATAGTGACTCGTGATGGATGCATGTAGTGATGCGCACGAGACGAGACGAGACGAGATTTCTGCGATCTCGATCTTGATCTCGAAAAATCTCGAATATATGATCTCGATCTCGACGAGATCTCGGCGAGATCTTGACGAGATTGGCGATACAAAATATAGTTCAAAATATGCCAAGTTCTGTTAAAATTTTAGCAGGAAAGTATGTATACTGTATACTATATATACTTGGTGTTCCTACCTTAACCTTTTTTTAAAAGACTTGAAAGTTGTAAGGTCTCTACTGTCGACAAAAAATTAGTTAAAAAAGTTATTGTCAATTATTTACACATCTTCAGAAGTTAATAATAATTTTACTGGATGTCTTGTAGCTCTCCTATGTTACCTAAAACACCCTGTATATGTTTGCATATTTGTATTTTATAATTCAATTTTATAAATGTAACTCCTAAAATAATATGTGCAATAAGTTTTCAATAAGCAATTTTATATTAAAATTCTAGACAAAGGTCATGTAGTAAGTAAAAATACAAAAGCAAATAAATTTTACCAAAATTTATTTATGTAAAATAAAAGTAAATAAATTTATCAAAATTTATTACAATAATGCGTGTAAGTTCGAGGTGTACCACGAATTCAGACATATTAATGACCTGGCAGATTCAGCAGTTAGCTGGTTACGGTGCTTGCGTATAATTAAACCAGCCTTAGAAAATAAACGTTCCGCTGGAACAGACGTGGCCGGTGTTCCTAGGAAGTCCCGAGCCATTGTTGATAAACAGGGATACTCTTCTGAATGAGTTGACCACCATGACAGTATGTCAACATCCTTATCCGCTCTTCTTGTGTTATAATATTTTGTTAATTCATTTGTCCAATCTAAATCGCTGACAGATTTCTCATATACAACACTCATATCAATGTCATCGTCATCGTCAGTCGAGGATTTACGGAAATCATTATTTAGGGAGCTATCTGAAGAAATAAAATATTTGTTCTTATACAAGTCTTCAAATTTTTTAATACTTTGATTTTTCATTTCTTTTCCCCAGGTTGTGGTATTGAAACTTTCAATTTTATGCCTCGCATCTAGTATGAGGCAAATACAGTAAATCCAGTTACATTTATAATAATGTTTCAGTAATTTATCTCGACCAGCTTGGTATGCATTGAACAATTTATCAGTACGGTTTAAAGTTCGCATCTTATTTTCGATTTTATCTAAAAGCATATTGAATGCTACTATAACGTACGGTAAGGATACATAGCTGTCACCGCCAAGAAGAGTAGATACAGTTTTAAAATGTTTTAGAAATTTCTGTACTTCTAAGCACAAACACCATTCCTCTTCGGATAGTAAATATATGTGAAATGCAGTATTACTTTGAAACAGACTAATCAGTGCAGGCTTTAACAATAATGCAACTTTGAGCATGTCATGAATCGAGTTCCAGCGTGTACACACATCGATCTTTGGCGACAAAAACTTGGTGCCAGTCATGGTGCATGCACTTTTCAGCATATTTGTATTTTGCTCAGATCTTTTTAATTTTAAAAAGAGACCCCTAATTTTTTTAATGGGACTATTGAGAGCATTATTATTTGTTGTAACCACATTATCTTCATCTTCAGAATAATCGGAATTACTTTCTTCACACTCTTCCGAATCATCTAATTGTATTTCATGCAGCATATCCTGAACTCCCAGATTTAAGATATGCGCAAAGCATCGAAAGTGACAATCTTCACAGTCGAAATCGATACCTTCACCTTGTAAAATTAACTGTAGCTCTCGAATAAATACAGTATTACATACTTTAGCAAAATTGTTAAATAATTTTCAACATTTTTTTATTATCCGTAAACAGTACTTTGTTTCGAGAAAATAAAAAATCGAGAAGTTACAAATTTAAACGATACAATTTCATTGTTTGCAACTGTACGTGATATTACCTTGAATCTTCGACTCAACTTTTAAATGGGTTGACCGATCTCGATGAATTTTTCAGGATACACATAACATATTAAAATTTATAAATGTCATATTTTAAATTTTCGTTATACGTTCAGCTGCAAAAATTAAAAAATTTCCTTTTACTATTTCTTTCCCGATTGCGGCAAATTATAATTTATTAAAACGACAAAGGCATATATTTTAGTAAATTAATTTTTCTACCTTCTCGAGATACCTGAAGTCATTTGGTCCAGTTTCAAGCGAGGTATTCTGTTTTAAAAGGTGGACGAATACTTTCGCGGTCCAGTGTATATATGAAAAGGTAACTTACATAACTAAATAAAACTGAAATACATACTGAGTGAAATAGGAAAGCAGATTATACGTATTAACAATGATTAATTTGAAATGATATTTATTATACTAGCAGAAAGATATAAAAAAATTTTTGCCTCGTCCACCTCTTCTGCCGCCTCGCGGCCATCTACCGCGGTATGGATTATGTCGCCTCGTTCCGGCAGCCGTTCCTCTTTCTGTAATGTAAAATTTCAACAGTTACATAGGTCATGAAGTTTAGAATTAATTTTTAATTTCTGACGCAAAGGGGTTAATTACATTGTCTAACAACTTTAAACCTTTTTTTGTGTTCCGATTCCCAGTAGGTGATTGTTATAGTGTTTTGTACACTGATTACGAATGTGCAAACCATTTTGCTCCTGTGCGTACAGTTTTTCAGAAATTAAATTTTGAAAAAAAAAATATTTGTCAGATTGAAACAAATTTTCTGACGTAATTGTGAAAGATATTGAAATTGTATTTACACTAAAAGATTTTGTAGACTTTCGTGAGTACAACGATACCTATCTTTAATACATTCTAAACGTTTATGTATCTTTAAACGATCATTGAACGCGGAGGGACCCCGATTTGGCACCAATATTTAGGATATTTTTCAATTTATCTGACAAAATAAAGGTCCAGCCTAAAATCGAATTAGTTACCACACGATCGAGGAGATTGTTATCCTGGAAAACCACCCGGAGAAAGTTGCAACCTTGATTTTTCTATCAAGCCAGGAAGCGAAATAGGTTCGCAGAAGACGAAGTATCGACAGTGGTGCTCCGCGTCAGGACGGTTGCTTGGCGTCTCCCGTATATTGCCGCTTAAAGCAACCGTCCTGACACGGAGCACCACTGTCGATACTTCGTCTCCCGCGAAGCTATTTCGCTTCCTGGGTTGATACAAAAATCAAGGTTGCAACTTTCTCCGGGTGGCTTTCCAGGATAGCAATCTGCTCTATCGCGTGATATAATTCGATTTTACGGTGTACTTCTATTTTGTCATATAAATTGAAAAATATCCTAAAAATTGCTGGCAAATCGGGGTCCCTCCGCGTTCAATGATCGTTTAAAGATACATAAACGTTTATAATGTATTAAAGATAGGTATCGTTGTACTCACGAAAGTGTACAAAATCTTTCAGTGTAAATAGATTTTCAATATCTTTTACAATTACGTCAGAAAATTTGTTTAAATCTGAAAAATATATTTTTTTATTCAAAATCAAATTTCTCAAAAACTACGTACTGGAGCCAAACGGTTTGCAGATTCGTGATCAGTATACAAAACGCTATAAGAATTGTGTAGTGGTAATCGGAACACAAATTCACTGTTATTTGTTTGATGGGATATATGATACTTACGGCGGCGCAACGGCTTTACGTCGTCCTCGTCATTTTCGGGTTGCTGCTGCTGTGGCTGTTGTTGCTGCTGCTGCGGCTGTTGTTGCTGCTGCTGCGACTGTTGTTGCTGTACCTGCTGTTGCAGCGTATGCACCTGTTGGTGCAGCAATTCCTGCTGGCGCTGGTGTTGTTGTTGCTGCTCTGAGATTTGCTGCCGCAACTGCAGCATCATATTGATCATGCTTTGTTCTGAAAGAAAAAGGGGAAATATATACCTTACATCCATATTTTTGAATCATGCAGTATATTCATTTTCAATTAAAGTTCAAATTATACTTACGGTTGTTTGCTTGTTCGTCATCCATCTGTTTATGAAAAAAAAGAAAAAGAAAATGTTATTAATTAAAGAAAAATAATCGGAATTTGTGGATAAAGTTCCGAAAAGCACTGACCGTCTATTTTTTTGAAAATTAGTATTGTTACGTTTTTTTAATACGCTAATTACGAATATCGTAGTAAAAAATTGGTGACTATTTAGCCATCGTAAGGCGGCCGGCAACGCTTTCGCGAAATAATAACAAATTCTTTAAACAACATTATTATTTGCAAATTCTTGTGACGGCGACATGTCAACAAATTAAAGATAAAGTGGCTTCCAAAAGTCTGCGTACAGCATTTAAAAGAGAATACCTCATTTACAATTGGACCAAATGACTTGAGGTTTTTTGACAAGCTATAAAAATTAATTTACTGAAATATGTGCTTTTGTCGTTTTAAAAAATTACAATTTGTTGAAATCGTGAAAGAAAAATTTTTAATATTTCAATTTTTTTATGTGAGCCTATAATCAAAATTTAAAATATTTCTTTCGTAGATTCGAATAGGTTATGTGTCTGCTGAAAATTTCATCGAGATCGGTAAATGCAGTTAGAAGTTAGAAATAATTAAAATTTCCGAAAATTGCGACAAACGAAAGACATATTTTAAATTTTCATTATAGGCTCACCTAAAAAAGTTGAAATATTACCCTTCACAATTTCTTTTACGATTTCAACAAATTGTAATTTTTTAAAATGACATAAGCACATACAGCTTCTCGAAAAACGTAGTTATTTAGTCCAACTGTAAATCAGGTATTCTGTTTTAACACGTTGACTGCCGCAGTGAAAATGGGCATTTGTTACGAAGTTGTAATTATTAAGAATAGGAATAATTAATTTTCCAATTTCAAATGTCAAGCTTTTGATTTCATACTTTACATTATTAGTATAATAACAATACTATCGAAAATAATATTTTTCTATCTTTTTCTTTTAATTATTGGAGTGCGTGTAATTTGCGATGCCGGTTACCGGTATCCCCCTCGGCAGTCAACGTGTAAACTGTGTGCGTACACTTGTTGGACTCACTGTAGGCTTAAGGGGGTAGACACGGGTAATACAGCGATGTGACATTACCGGCAAAAATGGGCCTATTAATGGCTTTACGGGAATCGGTTATTTGTCCTTATAAGAGAACAAATAGGGCTGGGTGAGGGCTCATTCGAAAGAGGAAGGTCTAATGCAGGGGGCTCAACCGATGGTTTAACGAGATTGTGTTGATATCTAATAATATGAGTGTCCAAAGTAGAGGAAAGATCGAGAAAATACGCCCGCTGAATGCAAGTACATTTTAAGTAACTATAACAGTTTTGTGACCAAAACGATTTGTTGAGCCCCCTTCATTGAATCTTCCTCTTTCGAATGAGCCCTTATTCAGCTCAAGATCTTCTCATATAAGGACGAATAACCGATTCCTGTAAAAGCATTCCCAAAGACGAGTTCCGCCATTATCTGGATACTACAGAGCAAGTTAGGTGACAAATTTAGTTCAGCTAGTAGTTATAAGGTGGCGTCTAAGTAGAAAGGCTGCCGATCTGGAATCGTAGCCAGAATCAAGCGTCAACTTGATTACGTCACTCGAACTGTGCTGCGAAGGCAAGGGAAAAAGGCAACAACGCCCGAACGCTGAGTGAGACGCACTACAGTCATGCTGTCCTTCACTCATTCTGAATATTGAGATTGTCCCTTTTCGCTAAGTTTTGACTGCCGCCCGCCTGGATTTTTTACAGCGCCCCATTCAAACTATATCGTGTTTGGTATCATTTTAATCAGAAAAATTTCACCAATGCGTTAGTAAAAATTTCAGTAAAACACAGTCAGAAATAAAAAAGTTTTATAATTGAATTAGTATTAGTCACACCGATATGTTTCGGCTCTTTCCTTTGATCATTGGACCTCTCTCTCTCTCCTCCACTGTCTGTCCCTTTTTACGTTCAAGCTTCGCTGGTCGTCGCATGTAATCCGAGATTCCACATCTCGGCTGGATGTATGCAACGTCTGGTTCCCTGCCTCTGTTGCATATATTCAGCTTTTACTGTATAGACGCGAGGTCCCTCCATTTATTAGTTCTAATAGTACCATAGTACAGAATGTTTCAAGGAGTTGACACAAGTAAAAAAAATTGCAATTCCACTTAAATAAAAAATGGATTTGCATTTTTTGAGTGCATCGTTGCATTCAAGAAGAAAATGAAATCACAGAAAAACAGACATTATTATACCATTGAACTTTTATATAAACAGCTTTTTCCTATCTCTTACCAAATTCAAGATATAACCCGTCCCAATTGCATGACGTATCCTGTATACTTTTATTAATTAAGAAACATTTATTTAAAAAAGTTAATAACTTTTTCTTCAAATAATTCTCAGATTGCACGTTCCTTCGGTTCCTCAGAGTAGGTATATATTTTTCAGCAGCGAGTTTCTTTTGACAACTTACATTTAATCAGCTATTCCAGCACCATACAGAGGCCCTTCTTCTTCCTCGAGGAACTTATTTTGCATAATCTGAAGATTGGTTTTCTCCACCCTGACCTTTTTTGCATAGTCGGACATGTTTTTCTCCGACGCCGCCACGCGCTTCTTGTCAGTTAGCTCCGCGAAGTTCCTGCTGTTCGTCCCGATGATAATCCCTAGCGTATTCATTGTTTTTAAAATGAATGAGTAGCCTTCATTAAAGATCCCAGTAGCTATATAAGTGGCTACTTCGATTGTTTTCACACCGCAATGAAGATATTTAGGAGTCAGTTTCCATACGCACGCGTTAAAGCACTCATTATCATTTTGTGTGTTTCCACCGGTACATCTTCGCAACAAATCTTCACTAGAAAGTGCCTCGTACACTGGTAGAATGGCTTTTTGAACTGCTTCATCAAGGGCAGGTTCGTGGTGAAAATTAGAGAGTTGACCAGTAGCTTCTGCGATGCGCCACTTGCACCAACTGTTTTCTCCTGGCGGGCAGTTTTCATGTCGAGGATTGTCATCCGTGGAACATTTATGGTGGAAAGTTGCCCACACAGCCTTTTTATTTCGTCTACCGAATCAGGGTGCCTTCTGATGGCTAGTCCATAATATACTGTGAGGTCTTTAATCACTTTGTCGGTCAACTTGCCTCTGCCTTTACCTCCGATCCCTTTATTTTTTTTCTTGACATTGCGTAGTCGAGTGCCCATCCGCTTTTGGACATGACCTATACATTCCTTCTTCTGTATAGCGAGGTCACTATACGGATTACAATCAAACAGAGCACGGTAAGTTTTAGTGTCTCCATCGCCGATATATGTAGCATATTTTACACCGAGCAACTCTTCGGAGCGAGAAAACATTTCTATCATGCCATCAATTTCCATCTTACCAGCACTTCCAGAATGATTTATGCTGCAAATGTCTTCGTGAGTCTCGTACCAATTCTCGTATTCCGAGATTTCTTTTGCAATGGACCAATTGCTGCAGCCTTGACAAAATGAAGATTTGACTACCAAATCTACAATTTTGTGCGTATATTTCCCAATCAACGTTGTAATGTCGAATAACGAAGAGAAACCTCGTTTCTTCCAGGATCCGTCGCCAGATACACTCAAATGAGTTTCTTCATTTCCTGCCTCCACGTTTTTCCGTTTCTCTTCACGAACCGCCTTTCGTTGAATGATTTCGAATGTGCTCTTCGTTGCCTCACGTAGATTGCCGAGAAATGTGTAGTACGTGCTAGGTCCAAAGCCAGTAGACAATTCCATCAACGAAGAGAAAATATTTATCGAGCGTAACCCAAGTCCCAAAATACGCATCACAAACATGAGTCGTCGATTTATCTCATAAGCTGTATTCAGTAAAGGACTCGAAGAGAAGCGGCGTTGAATTTTGCACTTGCACGTGAGAAGTAAATTAAAGCCAAGTCCACGTTCACACATGCGGCTAAATTTTACATCCTCGTCACATTCTTTGCACTTTAAACACTGAGACAAAAAGTTAAACACGGTTAAAAAATCAAGAACAACGTAATTATGTCCAACGTCCACTTCGATATTATCATAATTTGCATCCTTTATTTTCGCGGCTAAAGTGCTAGCAAAAGCATTCTCGTTCTCCATTTTCTCAGCATTGTATTTAAATTTCTTCTTCCGCGGACGATTTGGGTGGACACCACCCTGTGATTTCCGTGAGTTCGGCATCTTTGTAAAACTGCAACTGTTTAAACGATCGTCGCACCATTAACCGTAGAAACAATTGACCGTAAATAATAAAACAACATCATTTGAAGGCCATCTATTGATATGGGAAGGTAAACTATTCACTAATCCGAGTTCCTCAGCTAGCCGTTTTCCAGCCAGCGCGGCGGATGGTTCCGCTCAGCTGGTTGTAAATTCTAAAATACCTTAGATATGAAAATATCCTTTTACCTACGCGTTCTAAACACTTTAAGGATGCAAATTATGTAAAAAAAAAAAATCGAATTTTTCATCGTCTTGAACGGTAACCTCCCCTTAATCGATGAATCAATGTTTACTCTACGTGTAAACAATAGGTAGGGCGGAAAGGGGCCGATTGTTTTAATGCATGAAGGGTTCAATGTATCCCCCTTGATGCTCCATGCAAATTGCAGCGCGTGATACAACTGACCGCTGCACCTTCCGCAATGTCTTTACGGTGATGTTTGTGACGGCACCATGAATCAGTGCCATTGCCTGGTCCGCCGTTTCAATAGGTTGCCGATATACCTCGCTCTAAAATAATTATTGAATAAAAATAATTATTATTAAAAATACAAAAACATAATTAAATGGATACATAATTGTAAACGTACATTCAGATACCCACAAAAATAAAAATCTAACGGATTTTTGCAGTGATTGTGGGGGCCACGCTACAGGCCCACCGCGGCCAATCCACCTGTCCTGGAAGGCTTGATGTAAGTAGTCACGAACATTTGCGGCGAAATGTGCAGGTGCACCATCTTGTTGATAGAACATGTCCCTCCGATTTTCAGGAGGAATTCCCTCCATGAGATCCGGAAGGACATGTTCTAAAAACACTCTGTACGCCGAGCCGTTCAATCTACTGGGTAGAATGTACGGCCCAACGATAAAACCGCTGCAAATCCCGGCCCATACATTTAATGACCAGCGGTGCTGCGCTGCATGTGGGCGAATCGCGTGCGGATTCTCGTCGCTCCACACGTGTGAATTGTGGGCATTGAAGCACCCCTCTCGTGTAAAGAGGGCTTCATCTGTCCACAAAACAGACGTGCAGAACGACGGATTCCGTTCGATTTTTCCCAACAACCACCGGGAATACTCCATCCGCTGGATATAATCTTGCGGGTACAGATGCTGCACCCGCACGTGTTTGTACGGGTGTAGTTCTCCTGCACGATCCGGTGCACGGTTGAACGGCTAACACTAAAATGAAACAAAAATATTAAAACAAGAATTATATTTTCATATTAAAATTATTATAATTACTTAAAATTATCACTTACTTGGTGCGTCGGCTGACCCCGCGTATGCTGGTGGTCGGATCTTCCTCAAACTCAGCAAGAACTCAGCAATCTCAAGCTGCAATTAAATAAATAGCCGATACACCCATCGGATTCTGCATCATTTTCCACCGCATATGCTACCTGGATCCGTTTAACAGGGCCACGGAACATTTCAAGAGGACGGCCTGTAAGGGGAAGCGCGTGAAATCTTACTCGACCTTTTCCTGCGTTCAGGAGGAAGCGACAAGAACAGCCGCCGTCGTCGCGCTCGCGCTTGCCGATTCTCAACACTCGTAAAAACTTCAACGATTAGTGTGAACAACGCACTATGGAATATTCCAGACCGAGGCCGCGAGACCGTTGGACCCCCACCCTAAATCCCGGTTGTCCGAACAATGGGCCGCTTACATGTATCAACATACCATAAAATCTTTACAGTTTTACTAAGATAATTTCTTAAGCATTAGTCCTTGTAATTTTGCTTGGTATGATATTTTATAAAACAATCGCCGAGATGTATGCCCGGCTTCTCGGGACAAGCATCACAATAATATGTTGTTTGATGTCTTTCCATGGTAATGAGGGTCAGAAACTTCAACTTTTCTAGTACTTTTGCCACAGCTGTCAAGTTCGAACTGAGACCGAAAATGCAGTATGGTTCGTGGTTGCGTACTAATTTCAGATAATAAAGTCTTATCTCCGTTTGAAGGGATATCATTTTACACTTCATCAGACTACGCAGAAAGAACGTAGGAACCCGCGTCGAAGAAACAAAATGTAAACAGTTACCGCCGCGGATAGAGTTACCGCAGCGAACAAAGTGGTGAGCGACAGTCACCTCTCGAGTTGTGGCATCAAACCGCATGGTGAGTGAGACTCACCTCTCGAGTGCAAAGGGATAATAATACCTTTTCAATCCAATCGATCATCAGCGTTTCACCCTTTCCAATAAATAGAAATAATCAAACTATAACTCAGATCAGCACGATCATCTCCTCCTCACCCGGGGCACCAGAAAATGTACAGAATTAACCAAAATAGGAAATATAAAAATATAGGTGAGCCGTAACAGGAGATGGAATCGTGGGACCAAGGTTATTAAATAAAACACAGAATATTGCGGGGGGAGAAAACCAAAGAAAATAGAGTTTATTTGAAAACAGGGAGGGAGGGGGGGGGGGGCACGCGATACCGGCAGTAAAAAACCCTGGTTTTATGCAGGGAAAAAGCCTGGTTTACAAACGCTTAATAACGACGCAGATGAACGCTGATCATCGAATACTAATACATAACGAAACGCATACTTTACCGCTGAAGATGCTGTACATTTGTATGACGCAATCCACATACCGCTCGTAATTCGCTTCTCGCTCGCAGGGGGCTGTTTCTTACTACTAAACGCACGCTCGGTCGACCCGCGCACCATGGTACGCCCACGCACCTCTTTTTGTGCCACCACGGAGGGAAAATACACGCTCATCACTCGTGCCCAATCAAGGTCAGGGGGGAAAGCACGCCATGCCGTGCTTTCCATGGGGAAAACTCTTATTGCACATACATGTGCCCGTTCACCGCACTCACATCACACCGTTCGAACGACCGGATCGCGAGGCCTCGCACGTGGGTACCGTTTTTCTTCCGCAGCGCGTGTACAATGCGACGCGCGACACTTTTCCGGTTTTTTGCGTGCAACGCACGACGCAATCTATATCGCTTTCGCGAATGCTCGCTGGTGCGTCACGGCGCCCCACTCCTTTCTCTAAATTCGCCTAAACTAAACGCTGTCGCCATCGGGCGACCTATTGTCAAAATAGTTTACACCAGGATCAATCAGCGCGATTCGCGTGAACAAAAGGGTTCAAAGACGCCAGTCGATTACCCTTGGCTCCCCCCGATGACGATATATGCTGGATCTCGTTGGAAAATTGTTCCCTTGAGCGTTCCGCCGCAATTTTCTCTTCCGCGCATATCTCTCCTCTATGAATGTTTGACCGAAGCATGCGTAAACAGTAGGCTACTACACGGACAAGCTTTGGATACGAGGAAAAATTGACGAAAAATTCGCATTTATTAATTCTGAGCGCTAGACACGTTGTCTTTTTTAATCCGGGAAAATCTGTCACGGTGAGATCTGAATTTATCGGCCAAGAATCTTCGCGATCGCGCAACCATTTAGTACCTTCGAACCACGAGTTATTTTGGCAAAACGCTGCGGAATATTGACCGCGGGACAATGCGTCTGCCGGGTTGTCCTTCGTGTTGACATGCCGCCATTCAGCTTCTACGATCTTTTGAATCTCTGCGACGCGATTAGATTCGAAAAGTCGCAAAACCGACAGGGACTTTCTAAGCCACTGTGTAACTATCGTGGAGTCGGTCCAAAAAGTAACACAATTAACTGCAATATCAATAGTCGAACGTGTTTCGCGATATAGCCGAGCAAGCGTCAACGCACCGCATAATTCGAGACGCGGCATGATCATCTCTTTGAGCGGCGCGACTCGAGATTTCGCACAAGAAAGACGCACGAGCGTGTGACCATCTTAATCGTAAGAGCGTATGTATATGCACGCACCGTACCCTACCTTACTCGCGTCGCAAAACCCGTGAATTTGAATATTACTAGCATTTCCTATGATAAGCCTTCGGTCTACGGATAAATTATTTACGGAATGAAGCTAATTTGAAAATGAGGTCCAACTGGAGTACAAAGCTTGTGGAACCGATTCGCCCCATTCAAGCTTCATTTTCCAGCACTCCCGCATAAAAACTTTCGCGGCCAAAATTACCGGTCCTAGAAGTCCGAGTGAATCAAAAATTTTCGCAATTTCCGACAAAATGACGCATTTGGTGAGTTTCACAGGGATTTCGAGTGATTTTACCGAATATACAAGTTTGTCTTTACGCGCGTTCCATCCAAGGCCTAACGTTTTTATTGTATTACGGTGCTATCGTCGGTTACGCAATTCGTCCCGAGGATCTTTTCATTAATATTATCGAGAGCGTGGTTGTGATTTGATGCCCACTGGCGTATATTAAACCTGCCCCGTTTTAAAAGCTCTATTATTTCATCACGGATTCTTAAAATTTCTTCCAGCGAATTCGCGCCTGTCAAAAGATCATCCACATATAAATCCCGTTTCAAGATCTGGGTAATTATTTAGAGATACGGACCACCCTCAGATGAACTTGACGTTGACATATGTTGTCAAGGTCACCCTCCAGAGTGACCTTCAGAAGGTTTAGCCGTCGCTCCTTTTTTATTAAAAAGTTATTAACCAAAACAGATTTGGAAGAATTAAGGTGGAAATGTCCATTAGAACTCAATTAGAAGTGAATATTATTAATGTATTAGGTTAGGTCAGGTTATATATCTAAATCCGGCCGCCATGAGGCGGCCGGCAACTCTTTCGTTATTGTTTAAACAACACCATCATTAGGAGAGAGCGTTGCCGGCCGCCTTATGGCGGCCGGATTTAAGTATATGACCTGACCTAACCTATCACATCTATGTATGGTTTCAATAATAATAATAAATTTAATATTTTATCTCCTACTCAACCCGAGTCGATTGGAGGTGGGTGCGTTAATCTAATTATTTACCAACGATAATAATTACTATAACATTTATTCATTTATATTTTCCGTTAAAGGGTACATAATAGATATTATTTCAAAAAATGCATCTGGTAAATCTTGGGAGGTTATTCCGCCCCAAGTGACTTGCGGCGACCCTCTCGCGCTTCGAGGGGCCAGGCAAGCTCGCAATATTGATCGCTGATTGAATTTAAGACACTGTGGTTGGTATTTGAACAAAAACTTTTATTGTAATAATGCGTGTCGCAAGAAGGGCGTTGAGACTTCGTGATGCAACGCGTGGAGACAAAAGACGCACGTCCTATGAAAATAGCGCTGGATGGCGATGCAACGGTTGCAATAATTTCACGCGCCGATTGGCTCCCGGCTAGGGACCCGGGGTAGCCAACGTACCAAAAAACGCATCGACCGATCGATGTAAAATCCGGTACAGCATCCAACCGTTCGTGGCAATCGTATGCTTTTTTAAACATAAATTCTGCTAAATAATGGTGAAAATGGTATTTTCTACGATCATTAAGTGGAATACCGCCGAGAATATCTCTCCATAAGCGTTCTATGTTTTGAGTATGGATACCCGTATTTGGATCAACAAAATTTTCAGAATGGTTGACTACGCTATGTTAGTATGTTTTTTGTCGATTTTCTTATAAGCTTTTCAACAATCGCTGTAGATTATCGACCCAGGAGCAATGTATTTTTCGATTAAGGGTAGTAGTACTTCTGCACTACGAGATACAACTGGCACGACGAACATATTTTACATTCCCCGTTGTATACCACCAAAGGGCTATTGTCCTGTGATTAATCATCCACGATGGTAGTTTCGACGTCCGAATTTAGCTTCATCAATTTCGACGATGATTCCATTTCCACCAATTGGATTTTGTTTGCACATCAACCATTTATTCATGAGCTAAAATGCCACATTGTTGTGTTCAAATATTATATATGTAGATTTACGAATAAAATCATTAGGAAATAAATTAATTAACTCTCAGCAAAAGTTCACCCAATCAACTGCTGTGCATGATGAAATATTCAGCTCCTTTTCCAGAAATCTTTGTCGAGGGCAATTCATCATCATGACATAGCATATTAATTGACAACTTACGGTAATATTTATAACGCTTTGCGCATACCATGTCCCGGTTAAAGCGCTTATTTTAAAATTACAAATTACTCTCCTGCGCTTGCGTCCTTTCACTTGTTTATAATAATGTTGTGTACAATGTATAATTAATGACTGATCACCTGTCAATTCTACAACATTATTGCGACGCGTACACTTCACTTTTGCGCGAATAACATTTTTCGTGCATAAATACTTTAACAATTCATTAAAATTTGTTGTTAATGCGAGAAATTCGTAAAATTTTATTTCTGTTTAACAAGTTACTTGTACAATAACCTATTGTATACTGGCTCATTCCCGAAGCGTATAATTGAAATTTATAAGAAATATCAACAACCGTAAGGAGGATATTCAACGGCTCACTTTCGAAGTGTACCGTTTGAAATTTGTAAGAAACATCAACAACAGTAAGAATGATATTCAAAGATAACTTACGAATCTGCACACAATTAGTGAGGGATGTAATAGGGGTGGAGTAGACTTCGCTTTGCATGGAAATACGTCAGTCGTTTATGCGTTTTAATACTCAAAATAACTGCTATATTTTGGAAACTGAGTTGGTTAATGACTTTCTGGTAAAAAACGAGCAACGGCTAAAACCTTCTGAAGGTCACTCAGAAGGGTGACTTTGACAACATATGTCAAGGTCAAGGTCATCGGAGGGTGGTCCGTATCTCTAAATAATTACCAAGATCTGAGATGCGCATGGCAAATCTATGCGCTCGTCATCCGCGAACTGCTGGACCGTGCGAAACGCGAGGTACGGAGCAGACGAGACGCCGAATGTGATCGTGTTCATCTCAAATGTTTTGACGCGATTCTCGTGATACCAAAATATACGTTGGTATCTTCTATCCTGAGGATAAACAAGGATTTGCCGGTACAGATCTGTCGGCAGTAAGCACATACGCGTGTGTCCGAAATCTGACTAAATGCTCAAAGAGCTTAGCCTGAATCGTAGGACCGATCATAAGCCTATCGTTTAATGAAATATTCGTCTCTGACTCAGCTGACGCGTCAAAAACTACGCAAACCTTCGTAATTACGCTTGTCGTTTTTATCACGGCACACAGTGTTTCGATTGTAGATGATAGCTGGACAAAACTATTGTTTCACAATAGAAAGCGATCCAGCAGATTTTTTTACGTCACACTGTGGTCTAGAAGTCAGTTCTAGCGCGAATTAATTATTGTGCGATAAAAAATTGACATTTTGTGTAAAAATGACTTTTAAATATTTGAGTTAAGTATTTAAAACATAATTTGCAATACTGACTACTTGTTTATTAATATAATAATTAACTGTTACAAGTATAATATAAGAGATTATTATTCACTGTTGGAGTTTGTATTTGGTGGAATTTTTGGTGCTTTTAGCATCTGCAAAGCTTCTGGATCGAGACGTAATTTTTTACAACACTTTTCCTGCAGACCTAATTCAGATATAATTGGATCTGAAGACAATAAAAAATAATTAAACAAATCTATGTTTGTATGTTCCGCAGAATCCTTCCTACTTCCTGTGTTCCCTTATAAATTTAAAGTCCTTGTTTTTTGCCTCTTGTGCTTCCTCTCCAAGCTGACCAATAGGTAAAATCGCATGTTTTATAATTTCTGCTCCATGTATCAGCACTTTGTGAACGCTTGTAGGCATATAAAACCACGGATATAGAGACACAAATTTTTTTGCGGTTTCGAATGTGTAACATCCAGCAGGAAGAGGAATAAATAAGAAGAAGTTTAACAATTAATATTTATTAAAATATTTATTCATTTTTCGTTTTTTTTTATATAATTACAAACATGTAACAGTTCATTTTTATTTATTTGTACTACATTGATTTAAATAATTATATTTGTATTTAATAACTAAACAGAATCTTATTAATATTTACGTTTAACAAAAATTTTATATACTTCAGAATATACGTCGATAATTCTACCGCGTCGATAATTCTACCGCGTCGATAAAAGATCGACACAGCGCGCGAAATAAATAGAGAGAGATAGCAATAGCGCGTAGACAGAGATAGCGATACGCACGGAGTCACGTACGCACCGGTCAAAGTCCGAACACTTCCGGTATCGAAAACACAGGTAGAAAAAAAACTGCTACGTCAGCAGTTCTCCGGTATAAATACGAGCGTGCCGCGCAAAGAATTCTCACTTCGATTCTGATCGTAGTCCGAGACGGGTCTATGATACGATTTATATAGAATTCAGTAATCTTAGACTCTTTTGTCGGCAAAGCGGCAAAGGTTCCGCGTCAGACCCGGGGCGCTCAACTATCGGTTCGCAGCGGTTCTCCTACGTGTCAGGTTCGCACCCAAGCTTAACGAGCGAGCGAAAGCAGAAGCTCCTTGGATGCGGCCTGTTCATTGACGGCTAAGTTGCCCAGAAACCGAACTGCGGCCGAACGAGCCAACTCCTACAGCGTCGGAATTTCCCGACAATTCATTCAAATCATTTATATTATATTAAATTATATTAAATTATAAATTCAAGTTTTATAATCGTATCTAGAACCGCGTTCACTAATCAATTTATTTACTCTGTATTTTTATTTAGGTTGAATTATTTTTGTAATAATCTAATTTTCTTTTATTGTATTCCAATTTAGGCACAAACACGATTGTTAGTTTCTTTGTATTTTTCAATCCAGGGCGTACTCATTGTACATTACTAATACCATTATTTTCTTTTGTATTTCAAACACAGGGCGCAACATTTGTTAATTAACTACATTAATTCAATTCAATATTTAATTACTTAAATTCAATATTTAATCACATTATTTAATTACGTTCAATATTCTTTTATATTACTTACCTACTTTCTTTTTTTATTTTTATATTATACACAAGACACCACATTTAATTTCTTGAATAAACACTCACTTATTATCATTTTGAGAAAGGAATCTAGCGTTGGATTTTACTCCTTTACCGCGTGCCACCCCAACCTATAATCCCTTCTTATAATTAATACATAATATATATATATCATAAAATACGAGTCGCCTTCTCATAGGGAACCGCTCTCCCTACGCGTCGGTGCAGTAGCGTGCTCGCGAATAATTCCGGGACGTTACACATGCATAAATTTTAAACTTTTCTGCGTTTACTTCATATCCACATGAAATGGTTTGAAGAATCATGTACATCCTGTATATAATCTCTTCGTCTATTCCCATAATTTTCGCTGATTTTTTATACTCTTTAAAAAAAGTTCGTGCTGTATTTCCTGTATTGGTGAACCCATAACCGGGTTTCGGCTGATCAACTAATATCCTAAGTTCTTTCTTAAGATCATCAATAATCCGTTTCTTTCTTATCTTCATTTCATTTTTATTTTCGCCTCTTGCTTGCCACTTTTTTATGTCTAATCTGTACGCTACATGTAAACAACACTCGAAGAAACGAATCCACGAATGTAGGCTAGAAAAACCAAAACTATACGTTTCTAATCTCGATAATCTATTCTTAGTGTTTTCCAAATCATTCATTTGTTTCGGGTTTGCCAGACATATATAACAACTTTGAGTGGACTTTGTCTTTGTTAAAGTTTGACACACTTTGCCATCGACCATTGTCAATATTAATTTAAAATTAATAGATTTATCTTGATATACAAAAGTTTGTAAATTAGCAATTTGGTTATGAATTTTATTTGTTTCCTCTTCAGTCAGTTCTGGAGTTTCTTTAGCAATAAAATAATTTTTAACAAAAAAAAATCCGACTTCAAAATGCACTAAAAAGTATAAAATAATTTCCATTTCATTTATATCTGTATTCCACAGCTATTAATACAATCTACTTAATCATTAAATAGGATACTAAATATATTTCAAAGTTTTCGGAGGCGGCGCAAAATTAAAAACTTTTCCTCTACTGGGAAGATCCTAGTTCAGGTGTCGGTAACCAGTGACAAATGACCCATTTCATAATTTCAAGTAAACAATATTCAATGGGAATCAATATACCCATTACGAATTAACTATACTGCAGTTCACGAGTGACCGCACTTAACTCGCGCAGCTAGTGACCTACTGAGGTCTAGGGAGATTTTTAATAGTGCGTGTGATTTCCCTTTACAGCTTGCTTCTTACTTTGCGTTCACATCATGTTTTTCCGGAAAATTATAGAATTTTCATTGCATCGTGAAACTTTACAATATCATCACCGGTTTTCAGTTATCGTACGTCATATATTTCTGCCCACCATTTATATGATCGCAAAGTATAATAAGAAGCAAGCTGGAGAGGGGAATAACACACGTCATTAAAAATCTCTCTAGATCTAGTGAGATGCGCGAGTTAAGTATGGTCTCTTGTCAACTGCAGTATAGTGCATGTACATCTGGAGTGCTGCCAATTTCTCATACAATCGTTACAATTACAAATGTTTTCAACCGGACCTATAATTTTTCTCTTACGACTCATTAATTACCAAGTTTGCCATACCACAATCAAATCGGATTTTTTTTTTGTTAAAAATTATTTTATTTCACACTTTTTAGTGGAACGAGCAGTATTCGAAGTTTACTTGCAGGGACAAGTTTGAAAAATCGCGATCGGTATATTCCTTGGAGGGTAACCCTAAAGAATAGGCTTTTTATTATAATAACAATAGTTATTAACAATAAGAAGTTACATAAATTTTGGGAAATCGGATCATCGCGGAATGATCTACGAAATGTGAAATCTTTCATCGCAATCGGTGCATTCCTTGAACCAGAACGTATTTTGCAATAATGAAAACCGTTCGAAATAAAAAAATGCGAAATGTTTTTATAACGGGACCAATCGGAAGACATATCCTACAAGACGCAAAAGATTTCATTCCGATTGGTCCATCCGTCTCGGAGTAATCAGCGAACGTACATTTAGAAAAAAAGTCGTTAGGAATAAAAAAATGCAAAATATTTTTTTTACGGGACCAATGGGAAGTTGTACTGTACAAGACGCAAAAAGTTTCATTCCGATTGGTCCATCCGCCTCGGAGTAATCGGCGAACGTACACCGCACGTACATGAAATAGCACGTTTTTTTGCAATAAAAAGCGTTCGGAACGAAAAAATGCAAAATGATTTTTTAACGGGACCAATCGGAAGACATATCCTACAAGATGCAAAAGGTTTCGTTCCGATTGGTCCATCCGTCTCGGCGTAATCGGTGAACAAATCCAGAAAAAAAAAGAAAAAAAAAAATATACTCATCGAATTGAGTATTCTCCTCCTTTTCGAAGTCGGATAAAAATAAACTTTACTGCTCTGCAAAATCTCGTTGAAGATGGGACTCGGTTTTGCCATATAACATTTGTTTCATCTTCACTATCATGCAACTGTATAGGAACTAGGGACACAATCAACATAGAAGAATCACCTTCTTCTAAATGTGTTAATTGTCTGTAGTTACTTTGTCCAGAGCTTCTATCTATGCCCCATTTACAGATCAAATTAAATTATGTGCTAGGCAAAGATTTAAATACTTCTTCTTGAAGTTTACATAAACGCCTTGCTGTTAAATTAAGTAGGTCTTGCAATTTAATTTCTACACTATTATCCTGTATTATTAAAGAATTTTCGTCAGCATAACATAGTTTGTATTACACTTCTTAGCAGACGATCTATATGCCAGATATGTTAATTTACTCGATTTTGTATTAATAATCAGCGCCAATGCTTCTTCTGGTGTCATTGGTACAGGTTTTTGTTTGCCTGATTCCATAGAATTATACGCTCTTTTATATTTTCTGGCGCACTTAGGAGAACTTGGTTCCGTTATCTTTTTAATAACTTGCGCTGCAACACGCTTACCATTTTTCCTTAAAGCACACTGAGTGGCAAAAGAGAGCTCTTCCAAAGTGGTGGTAGATGTTAAAGTTTCCACTTTCTTCTGTTTCGATCTAATACTGCATTCATTAAAATTTTTTAATGGCCTTCCAACTCTTGCGGGTTCAAGTTCGTGAATGTCAATCTCATTAAAGGGGAATACTATGGTCGATTCTAACCAAGTCTTATTTTTTGACAGAAATCTATCTTTATAATTATTGCCTATTTTCCAACGTTTCTCAATATTTTTTATAAAGTTTTCTAAAATTCCTTCAATATTGTATCCACTCACATTCCTTCCGGTAAAAATACCCTCTAGTAATCCACTAACGCAATCCTTTCGTTTCAAATTCTTCAATTTAAACCATTCTTCGAACAACTCTAAGCGGGTGATCGTAGATACATTTACTAAAATATTAAAATAAAATGATAATGGGATTGTGGGGGATCGCGTTTTCTCTTTGCCGTTTAGGGAGATGAAATAAGCTTTCAAATTAAGTACTTCGCAACGCGTGCAAATGCGTGCAAATTTTGTAAAACTTACGACATTCAAATAATTTTTCTTAAAAAGTATCAGTTCATAAAATATATCATAAACTGTGTGAAGGAAACGTAAACCTACCATTTCCAGTTACAGCCATACTGATAATATCATATATAACAAGATACTAACATAATATATGCACACTTCAACAAAGAACTCGATATTTTCAGGTTATAGTTTGTAACACTTGACTAACGCAGAAAAACAAGATGTGGTTACTGGAATGTTGACAATCTTGCCAACAATAATACGGTGATGTGATTTACTAATTTTTCTTTTGTTATGGTAGAATACATATCAAACTATCATACAAGTACAAATTTTAACAGATTTACGTTAGTTGGTGTTTTTAATTTATTCGCGCTAGAACTGACTTTTACACAGTGCGTCAGCTCATGAGGCACCCAAACATCGAGCTTTTTGGTGTATCCTGCCTTGGACGCAAATGGTCCAAAACGCTTGTGTGAGTAATGTTTAGTTCCTTGGCAATTTCTACGCTGCTCATATGCCGGTCTTCATTCACTTTTTCAATGATTTCATCGACGTTTACGGTGACAGGCCTTCCAGAGCGTGCAGCGTCTTTCACATCGAAATTTCCGGAACGGAATCGGCGAAACCAAAATTGCGCATTATTATCTGTTACAGTATCGGGCCCATAAACTTCATTCACAATTTTGGCCGCCTGCGCAGCTTTTTCGCCTTTATCAAAGCTAAATTGTAAAATATAGCGAATTTTCTCCTTGTTCACTTCCATCTTTGACGCGCTGTAACAATCGACTGGACCAACCGAACAAAAAACTGTCGAGGAGAATTTTTGTCTACGTAAACGAACCTCTCCAAAGAGTATAAGCATAACGCGATGCAACTAGTACATCACGAGATATTGGGTTCAATTTTATCTACTGAGAAAAAACATGGATGACTTTTCTTCGCACCCAATATTTGCTGCGTTTCGTTTTCCTGTAGCTCGTATTAAAACTTCTGCAGCAAACGTTACTTCTTCAGCAGAATGAGTTTCAATGAAATCATTCACTCTTCGTCTTTTTGATTTTCGTGAAATGTCTCCGAACTCTTTTTGAGGTCTACCTCCAACTCCTTTCGAAGTAGATGGTATCATGATATCACATTTTATATTACTATTAAATACGACAAAATCTTCATCTCTAAGATTTCAAAATACTTCAGATTGCGGCCACATTTCTCCCATCTTTCGTTTATACGCTTCGATAAATTAGATATATTATTTCGGGTGCATTTTTTTGTTTCTTCGCATACTTCTTCAATGCATTGTTTCTTCAGAATACACTCGTACAGCTCATTAAGTCGATCGTCTTTCGAAGAACTCCTCCAAAGATTGAAAAATCCCAATCGCGAAACAGAAATGAGCATCGCTAAAAACATTGCTATTAACAGTACAGAGTCTACCATTTATCTCGCAACCTATGCGCGCACAAATTGATGAAAATAGCAACAGCGCAAAAATTCTAGAGATCTAAAAATCCCTACAGTTAAGTTGGTAATCGACTGAGCTCTGGTCCGAGATTCGATTCGGGATACGAGTACATCGAGTTTCATCGAACTCGTCGCGGCGTGTGACACTACACGCGAAGGAGGGATTGTAGCCAATCAACTGCCGTCGTGAATATGTGTTAGAGTCACACGCCGCGACAAGCTCGATGCAACTCAATGTACTGTACGCGTCCACTAACAATAAGTTGAGACTCCTAAGGAATCGGGTCTGATTGGTCGAAGCTAGATGGGCCAGGCTATGCACGCACACTTATATAGTTGAGCCACACGCATTCTCGCTATTCGCTTCCTAGGTTACAACTACTAGTACAAATGAAGTGTGTCGCGTGACAGAGAAAAAGAACGGTACGCGTCGAAATGAAGTGAGACGAAGCGAAGCAGCTCTTGCATTGGCGTAGATGTTGGCTCTTGGGTAGCGTTGAAAATTTTAAATCGTCGCTGAGTGTCTACCTATTAACATATTAACATCACATTTTAGTAATTAATATAAAACATTAACATTAACATTAATGATGAAATAACTTTCACATTTTCTTACTTTATAACTCTTCCACAATTTTGTTGTTGTTAATTCTTAGTGCTCTTGACGTTCCTCTTGCTGTTCCTTTTCCTGTTTCTGTTGCTGTTCCTCTTGCTTTCCCTTGCTGCATATGAATACATTGTAATTATATATTTTATCTTGCATAAATGCAAATACTTTCTTCAATACGGAACGAACTAATTTTTAAATTATTTTACCTTATTAATCTTGAACATTGCTGCTGCTGCTGCTGTTGGTATCGCTATCACTGCTTTCATTGCTGCAACTGCTAGCATTCATTGGACGTGCATCAGCAATTGCCTCCATTATGTTTTCCATGGCGTTGTCTGTTTCGATGTATTGGTCTTCAATTTTCTTTATGTGTTTGCAGAATCCTATCCAGTCTTCTGTCGTCACATCATTAATTGCTGTTTCGGTTAAATTTATCAATTCGGTGGCTGTCAGTGTGGATGTATTACAGTATTGCCTCGTAATAAGCAAGTGGTCTCGACTTCGAAATAAGCAAGTCGCTATCCCCTCTTCTTTGTTTGAAGTCGCCCGCAAAGTGAGAGGTACGAGAAATGAGTGAGAGGTCCATGAAAGCGCGAAGCCGATGTTTAGGGTAATAAATTTCACGCTTGACTGAGCAGTGACATCGGTTAGTAGAAGAAGGATGGAATATATGTATATAATGCTTTCTATCCTTGTTCAAAAAATAACATCGCTGCTCGGCCGATCACTTTATGATTTGCCGCTACCTCGCGTTCTCTATCGTCCCGTTTCGAGAACAAAGTCAAGCCGAATAGCTACCTCCCTCGAAATAAGCAACGGTTCGGTCCCGAGCCACTTGCTTATTTCGAGGCAATACTGTATTCTCCCGAATAATCCTTTTGACTTTAGCCCATGCCAATTCAATAGGATTCAATTCGCACATATAAGGTGGCAATCTAAGGACATTATGACCATGCCTTTTAAATAATTCGTCCACCCTATAAGTTTTATCTAGACTTTTATTACGTTGTATTAATTCCACCAGTTGATATTTCTTCATGATGGCTCTGTGCTGGATATTGTTTTCTTCTAACCACTTTATCATGTCGGATTTTTTTCCGTACGCGGTTGGTGGTTTATTTATTTGTACCATGTGGTACGGAGCATTATCCATTACAATCACTGATTGAGAGGGGATATTAGATACCAATTTTTCATTTACCCACTTCTCAAAATTGAGGGCATTCATCTGCCCGTGGTAGTCCCCCGTTGTACAGGGTGTAAAAAAATTAAATGTCACGACCTATATGGGGTGATTCTACACCTCTGGATCGGTGGAGATCTGTCAAAGAAAGCGACCGCAAAATTGACCTTGACCCCTAATTTCAAGGTAAAACATGTGCCGGAAATCAACCCTTCTCCTAGAAAAAAGCCGTCAAAGTTTCCATATACCATAATGCATTAAACGTTGAGTCGCCCGGTACCCCTCTCCAGTGATCTTGGCGCGGCAGTCTCGCGCATTGTTCGAATTTCATGCTATAGGACAATTCTTGAATTTCAATCACAATGCCAGCATATAGGAAGGGTAAATTCTAAGAGATCATATTTAAAAAGACAAAATAACTACTGCGTGTAAAAGAAAATAAAAATGAATTTAATCGAAACATTCGTAATATAATATAGAATGATACAGGTAATAATAAAAATAATATAATAGATAATAAAAATATAATAGAAAAGAATTATATAAAATGATAATATAAAAAATAATAATATATAACATAAGATAATATAAAAAATAATAATATATAACATAAAATAATATAAAAAATAATAATTGAAGATATGTTGCACTAGTTAACCGTGTCGGCAAATAGATCGGGCCGATAATATGGTTGCCAATGATGCCTGCCCAGACATTAACGGTGAATCTTCCTTGATTAAATTGCTCCATCATCGCATGGGGGTTGCGGTACGCCCAAATCCTTGCATTCTCCCAATTGAGGATGTTGCTACTCGAAAAGCTGCTCTCATCCGTGAATAGGACACGTTCCAAAAAGCGTGGATCGTGTCGCAGTTTACGTAACATCCAGTTACAAAATTCTCGCCGTGTGGCATAATCATTAGGGCGTAGGGCTTGGACACGTCGAATTTTATATGGTCGCAGACCTTCTTCGCGTATTATACGCCGCACTGTCATGTGCGAGATTCCTACTCTTCTCGCGATGCTCCGTAACCCCATCAGTGGATAAGCTCTTGCGAGAGCTATAACTTTTTCTTCTTTCTGCCAATGCACTCGAGGTCGACCTGCTCCGTTACGTCTTGTACTAAGCTGCATCACGATTTCCTGCTCCCCGAATTGATAATCCAGTCGCGCAAAATCTCGTCTATCAGGAATTTCGTTGGGGTGTAATCGTCTCCCATTGTTCCGCACTAAATCACGATAAATCTTACGAGCTAAAGTATAATTTCGTCCCGCTTCGTCAATAGCACGTAACATCACACGAATATTCTTATATTCCGGCATGTTCGCTCCACCGTGGTTACGAATAAACTGCCTCTTTACGGAGTTCGAAACTGTGCGAGATGGAGGCGTCTCCTATTGAAATCATAAAAACTACAAAGGAAAGAAAGAAAGGAAATAAGGAAAACAGGGAGAAAAATAGAGATGGGGTGAATATCACATCTATAAGTTCAACAACCGAATGGCCGTTCGCATAGAACCTACACCAATTCACGTGTAATGCTAATCCGATACTTTTTATGACGCTCGACCTCCAGGCATAAAGAAAAAAGGACAGAAACAAAGAGCGGCAGAGAGGAAGAAGGATAGACTAAAGGAAGGAAAGACGGAACTAAGAAAGAAGGAAGTAGGAAACAGAGAAAGCAAGAATGGAAGGAAAAGAGAGAGGAAACGAGCAGCAGCAAAAAAAAGTGGAAGAACGAGAAAATAAAATGCTTAGTGGGGAAGCTGGGATCACGACCTGTTACTATGCGGAGCCGATGCTTTCAACCTTGGATTTGACTACAAAATATACGCACATTATAAATAAAATGATTTCTAGAACTAATAGAATTTTATCATCACTCTCGGAGAGAACGATCTGATTTGTTATATCCGGTTCACTAAAAACCTCATTTCCGAGACAAGACAAATGGTGCAGCGAGTAATACGATTTTTTGTTCCTCGATCAACAACCTTTGCATCTATATTTTAAATGCAAAACTTCTGCGAATAAAACTCATTTATATTGTCTTTTGCAAATTGCAACCATAATCAATATAATGATATATAGTATTTCACGAGATTCGAATGTTTGATGCAGTCCTATGCGTAATAATTAACTGATGCATTAACTGCGTAACTGCGATGTGTTAACGAACTGTGAAATGATAAAACTAAACATTTATCTTGCGTTTATATTCGAAGTGCAAAACTTCAGTGTGTTACGTATCCGTCTTGGAAATTTCCTTATATGGTGTTACAAACCCTTCTCAAGAAATTTCCTTATATGGAATCGGATGTGTGCACCCGACACCAACCGTCTTCTAGAAAATTCGAGACCAACGCAAAGCAAGGGCGCGGTCCTACGGGTCACGTAGAGTCAGTCCCCACCACCCTTTTTACTCTAGTTTTTGAGTATAAAAAGGGTGGCGACAAGGGCACCTCGGGGTCTAGTTGAAGTCTAGAATCAGTTCGATACACGTCAGTACGTTCTTTTTCGGATAATCTCTGCAACGAGGAAACTCTGCGAGATCGGGTATTCAAGTCCCTTTCAAGCACTCACAGTAACTATACAGTACGTTGTCGGCTGTTAAGCATTATTATAATCGTTGTAATCCGCCCCCGTTTGCTCGTGTTCGTGAAAACCCAGAAGGATTAGATTCTTGCTTCGCGGAATCGAAACTAAACTTTATTTATTCAACTCATTTCAAACGTGCAACCTAGAGTTCAATTCATTGAATACCGCGACAATTACACACAACAATTGTAAGGTCCGGAATAGAGAATAAACTCATACTAGTTTAATTTACATACTATTGTACAATTATATTTACTGTCCAGAAACCCACTAAGGTGTACCTTTACCGCTCGAGGTACATCAATCAAGTTACGAGACCTAATACTAACGCTTCCTGCGGCTCCCTACGTTAGCCATACGTAGGTTCGTCCGCATATCACTCTCCTGAGGCTCCCTACGTTAGCCATACGTAGGTTCGTCCTCCACTCTACACCTTTCCTGTGGCTCCCTACGTTAGCCATACGTAGGTTCGTCCACCATAGCCAACCTCCTGGAGCTCCCTACGTTAGCCATACGTAGGTTCGTCTCCACGTCTACTTCCTTAGGCTCCCAGTGTTAATAACAACACTGGTCAAGCCATTAACAATTACCATATACCTAAATTAAGCCCCGGCTACGCAGCCGCCCCCTTCGGCTCGTAACAAGTGAATTAAATTCATTTTTATTTTCTTTTACACGCAGTAGTTATTTTGTCTTTTTAAATATGCTCTCTTAGAATTTACCCTTCCTATATGCTGGCATTGTGATTGAAATTCAAAAATTGTCCTATAACATTAAATTCGAGCGATACGCGACACTGCCGCGCCAAGATCACTGGGGAGGGGTACCGGGCGACTCAACGTTTAATGCATTATGGTATATGGAAACTTTGACGGCTTTTTTCTAGGAGAAGGGTTGATTTCCGGCACATGGTTTCTTTCAGACTTTTTATCCCCTCGATGAGCACTATACGATAAGCCAATAAAAAAGTTTTACCTTGAAATTAGGGGTCAAGGTCAATTTTGCGGTCGCTTTCTTTGACAGATCTCCACCGATCCAGAGGTGTAGAATCACCCCATATAGGTCGTGACATTTAATTTTTTTACACCCTGTACATATGCACGACGAGCACTGGAACTTCGAGTCGGCTCGGCTCGGCTCGGCAAAACTCGGGCGCGATCGGCAGAGAGCCAAACATTACGAATTTTGATGAACTAAGAAACTATGGCTGATTGTTATTAATATGAAACGAGCGTATTCGCTATTTGATTTTTTTAATTGAACCATGTTGTCCTCGTTAAGGATTGATGGCCCTGATAAGGGCCGATTGTATGAAATTTATAACAGGTGTTGAAAGTGTCCTACATTTTGCTCTAAGCAGATACTTATCCTCCTTCTCATATTTTCAAATACCTTCTTCAAAGTATCTTCAGTAATTTCCAAAATGGATTTTTCGATGTTTTCTTTTAACTCCTCCAAAGTATGGGGATTGTTTGCGTATACTTTACACTTTAACGTACTCCAGAGGAAAAACTCTGGAGGCGTAAGATCGGGCGACCGTGGTGGCCATAATCCACGCGAGATGATCTGATCGCCGAAGAACTCATGCAATAGTTCCATGGTTGATGCCGCCGTATGGGCCGGGGCACCGTCTTGTTGGAACCAACAATATCTTTCAGTTGGCTCCAATGATGAAATGAACTGCATAACTATTTCTTCATAGACTTCGGTCGTCACCGTCCACTCGAAAAATATCGGTCCCACGATGCGTTTCCGGGATATGGCGCACCATACGTCTACCTTGCTGGAGACCATGTTCTACTGTTTTGGGAATTGATATACCCATTTAAATGGAACCAAGCTTCGTCGCTGAAAAACAGCGTGCCCATCGCAGCTGGTCCTTCCTCTTGCAGAAATTACAAAAACCATTCGCAATATCTGATTGTTGCAGCAAAATCGGGCTGCTGAAGATGCTGCACGATGTGGCAGCGGTATGGCCGCATATGCAGCTTCTGAGTTGCCCGCTGCGCGCTGCCATGAGACAGCGAGCAACGTTGCTCCATTCTTGATAGTGCTGTGTGAGGTTCTTCTTCCAACAGATTTCGGAGTTCCCTTTAACTTGGTTGCAATTAGCACTGTGGATTTGCGACAGCGTGTCGCATTGTGGACGCTTCCGGTTGTACGAAATTTTTGTACCAAACGGTGATGGTACTTTTGTTCAGCGGCAAAGAATTTGGAAATTTCTCCTCAAATGCTCGTTGGCATTTTGTGATTGAACGTGTAGAGATATATTCTTCTACAATAAAACTTCACTCCTCGATACTGTACATTTTCCAAGTGCGCTCTTCTCTTGCTCGGTGAATTGTGATTTCCAATTCTAAAAGTTACCGTTTATATAGAAAATTTCAATAGCTATCGCTGGCATTTATCTCGATGTGGTTCGTTCACGCTTAGCTTCCAGTCTCGCGCTTTGGCGGCTTTTACTCTACGCGTAAACAATAGGTGGCCCCGAAAGGGGCCGATTGTTTTAATGCATGAAGGGTTCAATGTATCCCCCTTGATGCTGCATGCAAATTGCAGCGCGTGATGCAACTGACCGCTGCACCTTCCGCAATGTCTCTACGGTGATGTTTGCGACGGCACCATGAATCAGTGCCATTGCCTGGTCCGCCGTTTCAATAGGTTGCCGATATACCTCGCTCTAAAATATTTATTGAATAAAAATAATTATTATTAAAAATACAAAAACATAATTAAATGGATACATAACTGTAAACGTACCTTCAGATACCCACAAAAATAAAAATCCAACGGATTCATATGCGGTGATCATGGGGGCTACGCTTCAGACCCACCACAGCCAATCCACCTGTCCTGGAAAGCTTGATGTAAGTAGTCACGAACATTTGCGGCGAAATGTGCAGGTGCACCATCATGTTGATAGAACATGCCCCTCCGAATTTCGGGAGGAATTCCCTCCATGAGATCCGGAAGGATATGTTCTAAAAACACTCTGTACGCCGGGCCGTCCAAGCTACTGGGTAGAATGTACGGCTCAACGATAAAATCGCCGCAAATCCCGGCCCATACATTTAATGACCAGCGGTGCTGCGCTGCATGTGGGCAAATCGCGTGCGGATTCTCGTCGCTCCACACGTGTGAATTGTGGGCATTGAAGCACCCCTCTCGTGTAAAGAGGGCTTCATCTGTCCACAAAACAGACGTGCAGAACGTCGGATTCCGTTCGATTTTTCCCTACAACCACCGGGAATACTCCATCCGCTGGATGTAATCTTGCAGGTACAGATGCTGCACCCGCACGTATTTGTACGGGTGTAGTTCTCCTGCACGATCCGGTGCACGGTTGAACGGCTAACACTAAAATGAAACAAAAATATTAAAACAAGAATTATATTTTCATATTGAAATTATTATAATTACTTAAAATTATTACTTACTTGGTGCGTCGGCTGACCTAGCGTATGCTGGTGGTTGGATCATCCTCAAACTCAGCAAGAACATGTTCTTGCTGACCTACGGAGGAACGGTTGGTGCGGCCGGTATCTGCTGTGATTGGTAGCAGCGATCCTGTAGTACGAAGCCGCGAGGCAAGGTGCCGAAAAGTTGGAGCACTTGGTGCATTTATGGTGCCGTACTGTTCGCAATATCGCTCGGCAGCAACATTGGAATTGTAGTTGCACTCCACATAAATGCAAAACATATTATAATATTCTTCGGTTGAACGCTGCATGATGTTTGCACTTTGCTTTTCACTTTGAAAATGATTTCTTTTCCAACAGTTTGTCGGTTTTATACGAAGCGAGACGGAAATTAGCGGGAATTTTAATTAGTTCACGCGGGAACACTTCCTCCGGCACGGAATCTGCAATTTGTGGAACAGCTGAACAGGTCACGTTTTTTTGAAAGTCACTATGAATTGAATGAAAAGTTATATCGATAAAACTGCTCGCTATCGTATTCATTCCGTTAATCGCGCCGATCGGAATGGAGCATGGACGAAGGCATTTTCGACATAATTGGTTTCGTTTCACGGTATCCCACCGCTGGGACGTAGTTAATGTTTCGAACGTTGAGCATTTGTAAATAATATGATTCTGCTTGCAACACGAGTAAGAATTTGAAGTCGGAGTGACGAATGTGCCCGCAGTCTATTCGTTCTTGCGAGTTTTCACTGCGCGCGATTCCCGATCCGATCGACGTTTGTTCCCGTGTTGCGTCTCGATTTTCTCACGACCGCCGGTTTGTTCGAGAGTATGCAATCGGTACGTGGCTGCATTTACGAATTTATAAAATTGCTCTAGGCTGGAAAAAACGTCTTCGTCCAGCGACTCTTCCCATTTCTGCCGGATGTCGGTGGGAAGTGACTTTTCCAGCACACAGAGCACCATGGTGCTATCGGGAATTATTCCTAATAACTGCAGCATGTTCAGATGTTGGCGAACATCGTCGATCAATTTCGTAAGTCCGGAGGGTGTAGTTTTAGTCAAGCCTTTCATTTCGAGAATGGCATTCATATGTTTCGAAATCAATATCCGTCGCTTGTCATACGAATCGACTAGTAACTGCCACGCGTTCTTATAATTTTCCGCGCTCGCGCTAAAGAGTAAAGCTATGTACAGGCAGTGCGAGGCTAACTCGTGAGGCTGCCTTAACCGTTAGCTGCCTCGATCGAGTCGCCTCGCGACTTTACGTAGAATATGTGAGGCAATCTCGCTAGGCATGGTGAGCCAACAGTAACTGCGAGGCAACCATGGAATCAACATCGGCTACTGCAGCGTTTTCATTTATGGTGATTCATCGAATTTTAAGAAATAAAAGGACCGAGAAACGAAAACGACGATGGTGGATCAAAGAATTATATAAAAACAGATTGCAATATGGAAATAGATTAATGCGAGATATGATTTTTGAATCAGTTGAAGATACTGTACAAAATTTTACACGCATGACGATGACTGATTTCGACTATTCAAGTACATTAATTGATTCTAAAGTGCGAAAAGATGATACATATATGAGACCAGCCATTACTGTTAAAGAAAGACTGGCTATTACATTAAGATTTTTAGCCACCGGAGACTCATTCGCGAGTTGACAATATCTGTTCCGTGTATCAAAGCAAGCGATA
This sequence comes from Osmia bicornis bicornis, assembly GCF_907164935.1. Lineage (NCBI taxonomy): Eukaryota > Metazoa > Arthropoda > Insecta > Hymenoptera > Megachilidae > Osmia > Osmia bicornis. Next base: position 2,778,479 of record NW_025791458.1, on the reverse strand, counting down.
TCAGCTATTGTTCCAGAAGTATGCGATGGAATAATCGAGGTACTTCAAGAATATGTGAAGGTAAGTTAATAAAAGTAAAAAATAATCTTCCGTTTTAATCTATTATTTTGTTCGGGATTGGTGTTGATCCCGAAAAGATTGCGCTGGGAAAATAATTTAACACTTGCTGGGTCGGTTTCACAAATTGATTTATTTGAGTCACGAGGTAAAATGAACACACAATGAACAATTTAGAAACGAGCCGGCTGAATGATTTTACATGAATTTGTTACACACAAAATGCAGAATTGAACTGTCACCTTGATTGTCGTGATTGAACAATGCGTTTACAACTGCAAACAGCGAGCTTCTCAGCGCCGTTAATTATATTAATTCAGCTCGCTGCTGTGAGGGTGCCCGTGATCGCGTGCGTGATCGACACGTGGTTGGCGGCTCGCGTGTTCAATGAATTATTTGTAATTGAACAATACCTGTGAATCCTGTAACTTGCACGATTGCTGCAGATTCGTGATCTAGTCTATGAACGGCTTCTGTGATCTTTTTCTGGTGATCCGCACTTGAACACTTTGGCTGAGCAAAAACTATGAAGCACGTGTGTTACCGTGATCAATAATGGCGTCGTTTTTCGCGAGCCGGCGAGAAGACCCCTGCTCACGCGTTACCTAGATGGGCGACTCCCGATCGATAAATCGATCGACCGTGAGCGCCATCATGGCTGAGCGGATTCTCAAACATATTTATTACAAAATTGTTAAAACATTATCTACTTGATCGTTAATAATTTGTAGACCTTGTTGATCTTGTATTACATTTTGCACATTTGACAGCGCTGGTGATGAGGAAATTGTAGAACAATTGGATTCCAGACTGTTCAATTTTCCTAAATCTGCTTTAAATATAATATCATTAATTGTTTGTTTAACAATTATTAATGTATGCGGATCATATTTTCGTAATTCATTCGCAATATGCTGTCCGTATGTAACATACGAGAATGCTGTTTGTAGCATATCATCTTCAGATATACTTTTCGATTTTGTACGTCTTCTTTTTTTGGAGGCGTTTTCCAGCGGATCTAAGCAATCTTTTTTTTTTCTTCCTGTAGAACTAGGACCTGAAATGTTATCAATTACGTCCGGTCTTTGTGATAATAAATCATCGACTGTCGGTATTGATGCATCCGGTTCCTACAAAAACAAACCGAAAATATTCATAGATAGTTTCAATTTTCTAATTTAAAAACTGTTTTCTCTAAACAAAAATTAATTTTTCAGTAATTTAATGATTATTTTCAATTTAATTCAATGTTATGGTTGCAGGCACCGTCCACTGAGGAAGAGTGGTTGACTGTTGCAAAAGAATTTAAAGATAAATGGAACTTTCCACATTTTATAGGTGCTGTGGATGGAAAGCATGTAATGATCCAAGCACCGTGGAATAGTGGCACAGAATACCATAACTACAAGAATTTCTTTAGCATAGTATTATTTGCCTTAGTTGACGCAGACTATAATTTTATGTACGTCGACGTAGGATGCCAAGGACGAATATCCGATGGCGGAGTATTTAAAAATACTAATTTGTACAAGAAATTGGAAAATAATACATCAAATATACCAACACCAAGTGCTTTACTAGTCTCATATTCGCTGAAGATACCATACATGATATTAGGTGATAAAGCATTTGCATTAAATCAATACACCATGAGACCATTCGAAGGCAACCCAGAAAGAGGCTCAATTGAAAGAATATTCAATTATCGGCATTCTAGAGCTCGAAAGGTGGTTGGACTTTACCAAAAGGTGGGACGCAAATTCGGATGCGTCATATATCATTGGAAAGCCCTTAACGAAAGGAACACAATGGTGTGGGTGGGAGGTCTTAAATATGTGATCTTGACCTGACAGAGATCAAATATATAAAACCTCCCACCCACACCATTGTGTTCCTCTTGTCAAGGGCTTTCCAATGACATATGACCCATCCGGATTTGTGTCCCACCTTTTGGTAAAGGTTAACCTTCCTCGGATCAGGATGTGAGCTGTTCTGATGATTTAGTATGCTGAATTGCACTTGAACTTTTCTTAGACGGGTGAGCTGGTGAACACGTGTTTCGTTTTGATCGATCGGTGATCTCTAATGGCCGCTTGGCGCGAGAGTTTTCGAGAAGACCCTTGCTCACGCGTTACCTAGATGGGCGACTCCCGATCGATAAATCGATCGACCGTGAGCAACACTTAAAGATAATAAGAATGAAAACTATCGCGTAAAATTAAGCTAAGATTACATACACTTATGAATTATGGATTATAAATTACTTAACTTATGATGATTAACTTATAATTGTTCACGATCGCACTGGATGCGCAGAATAAAGCACTGTTGTGTCTCTATATATCAGTTTTTGTCGTTTTGGATTCCTCAGACTGATAAGTGAAAGAACGATGTGCTTAGGTCCAAATGATACACTTGCGAACAATGGACGTTTCTGCGTACTTAAGAGAACAGGAAATGAAATTATGGTGAATAATTAGAACCCAACTCTTTTAAAGCTTTGGGAAGCAAATATGGATATTCAACCATGCGGAAATGTTACAGCTGTCGCATATTATATTGCTAAATACGCAAGTAAATGCGAGCCGCAGGACACAGGAAATATTATTAAAAAAGCCATTTTACGAGCGAAACGCCGCACAGTGGGTTATTTGATGGATCTAGCTGGCCAAAATTATTTTCATTGTATTGTTATTTTCAACCATACTTTTTTTACCTTGTTTATGGTATTTTAGGACAATCAGAAAGATAAAGACAAAAAAATCGTTTTAAAAATATTTTAATTATTTTAATATTAATACTATGTTTAATATATTATTTATTTGTTTTACTCATCGTCAGGTAATAGCAATATTGATTCTTCATCTGAAGTAACTTCTTCGTTTCCATTATTCGTATCTTCTGAATCAGGTTCAGCTGAAATGAGCATTTGTAGTGTTTCTTTCTGTAAGGAACGGTTCTGTTTTCTTCTGTACTTTTGGTCTCATTCCGGTTAAAAGAGGATCGGAAGTAAGAAGTAATCTATTAACGACATCTAAATTGCATGATTCCCTCGAAAATTTTCTTGCGTATTGTTGTCTATACATACGGAAGTGTTTATTGCGAGCTTCTGCCGCCTCTTCTGATAATTGCCCTATTGGCAGTAGAGCATTCTGAATTACTATGAGACCATGTATTAGAATTTTATGCATGGTCGGACTCATTGGATACCATGGATACAATTCAGTATACCGTTTTGCAGTATCCATCGTATATTCAGCGAATTTTGTGTACTGTATTTTGTAATCACTAGATATTACCTCCAATATTACTTTAAATCTATAAATTAAAAATACTTAAAAATAATTTTGGAGCACTACTGCTTCTCTGGGTATGTATTGTTCTAATTACGTATAGTTTCCAATAGTTGAAAAGTTACGTGGTGTTAGTTTATGATTGACATGGAAAGAAATACATATTTTACCTTAATTGAACATGATTTTGTAAGTAATGATGCGTTACGGTAAAGATGATCTCTGGTGTCCTGAATCCACTATTTGGTTTCGTCATTTTTGCATGTATGTATCCTATTAGATATATAATGGTATAACTCTTTTTGTTCACGTGATATGCATATAAAAGTTTATTATGAAGATACTTGTTCAGGATTGATGGAAATCCTGGAAGGATTGCGCCGGTGAAAAGAATTGACACTTGCTGGTTTGGGTTTCACAAATTGATTTATTCGAGTCAATTATAAAAATGAAGTGAACACGCTGATTTGACAGTAAATTCTTGATCGTTACAATGATCCGCTTTGAATTGTGATACACAAGAAAATGAATTGTCTGAACGTGATGAACAATACAATGATTTTACATGAATTTGATACATACAATATACTGAATTGATCTGTCACCTTGATCGGTCTTAATTGAGCAATGAATTTACAAGACTGTAAACCGCGAGCTTCTCAGCGCCGTTAATTATATAAATTCAGCCCGCTGCTGTGGTGGTGCCCGTGAGCGTTTGCGTGATCGACACGTGGTTGGCGGCTCACGTGTACAATGAATTATGTGTAAATGAACAATACCTAGTGATCCTGGTCGCGTGCACAGTTGCGATGGATCTTAATTCGTCCTTGAAACGTTTTCGGTGATCTTCTCAGCTGAACTGCACTTGAACGATTCGAGGTGATCAGAAACTATGAAACACGTGTGTGAGCCGTGGTGATCGTTGATCAATTATGGCGTCGTTGAGCGCGAGCCGGCGAGAAGACCCCTGCTCACGTGTTACCTAGATGGGCGACTCCCGATCGATAAATCGATCGACCGTGAGCGCCATCATGGCTGAGCGGATTCTCAAACAATACATATCTTTTTTTTTTAGAATACTGATCACCATATCTGTTTGACATGACTTATAATTTTAATCCTCGTCACTGTCTTCATTAATAACGGGTACTATTTCGTCGTGATGGAATATGGTACTTAAAAGTTCGGCAGGTCTAAAAATCTTCGTGTGGAACCACGAGTGCGACAGGTAGTAAATAATAGATGCTACGTGTGAGCAGCACCCGATGCACAGTGCGCGCGGTACTTGAATGGGCGATTAGGACAAAAATGAAAAAATGTTCACAATTAAGAAATACTGCACATTTACGTATTAAAACTAAGTTAGATAACACAAACGCATAAAGTTTTAATATAAATATAGAAATTGCAATATAAATGTAATATACAAATTGTGACCCGTTCTAATGTGGGTGCACTCTATATTCACTCTCGATACAAGTACAAATCGCAATCACAATACGTTGGGCGCCAGCCACGCTTCGTGGCAATCGAAAAATAAAGGGAAAGGGGTAGAGTGGGGGTCGTTACAGGGGATGGGACTCGTGGCACTTACGTCCTTACAATGTTTCGCAGGGGAGTACGCAAGGAGGATTTTTGGGGGAAGGGAAGTCTCAAGGGTCGGAAAAGGGGTTTACAGGAAGGTTCGTCTACGTTACGCGTAGGAGGAAATAACCGTAGTCGGGAAGTCTGAAGGGGGAAAATCGAAAAAGGGGGAATTCGTCGTAAACGTTGAACAATGCGCGGGCGGAGAAGATAGCCGTTGCCGAAACTCACACAATCGGTACACAAAATTTTATGTAATCCAAGGGACTCACCAAACTCTTACACACTCGGGTACTCTCTCTCTCTAACCCGCCTTTACTAAATCGCTCTTCAAAATCGTTATACAATGCTCGCTATTACTCTCTATTCGCTCGGTACTTTAGCCTTAGGCTTAATGACGGCCCGTCGTCGCCGCTGCGACGATGAGACCGTCGCGGGATATTTTGGGGAGGGGATGGGAATAGGAAGGGGCCTCTTCCGGCAACGGGATAGATCGATTATCGATTGTCGATCTGCCGGTGATCGGGGTCGATGGGGCTGACGGACATCCTGCGGTGACGGGTGGGCTGAGGTTTTCGGGCTCGGCGACAGATGGCTCCGGGTGGGCGTTTGCAATCTTCTGGGCAGCTTCGTCTAGTTTTCCGAAGTCCCGCGTTGCACCTTTCTCCTGGAAGGGTTAAAGGTCTGTCGCCGGCCTCGAAGCTCCTGTTGGGGATGGTCCTCGTTGTTTCTGTCCGTCGCCTCCATCGGCCCGACACCGGTGTGCAGGGGAAAGGGGTAAGGTAAGGGAAGGGTTAAGGGTTATCTTTAGGTGGGGAATGTGAGGTGGGAGAAGCGCAGCGATTAATAAATAAATACAAAATACGATAATTGTTACACAAAGAAATGAAAATTGTAACATAACTATTACGATTGTAAGATTATAATAAAAAATATGATACGTAATTAACTTATAATAATTAAACTTATAATGTAAATTAAACTTAGATTATTAATTGCTATCATCATCGCTCCCGTCTAACTCTAGATTATGCAAACCAAAGCTATCAGTCATACCTTCTGCCTCTGATACAATGTCAAGATATTGTTGAATTCCTTCAAAGTCTCTGATTTGTTTCTTAGTGGTTGCTTTTCTGAAATGTGATATAAGGGGATCCGAGGTGAGTAGCAGCGTATTCATTAAATCCTTATTGGTATCTATTCTATTGGTTTTTCGGCTGTGATTTAAACGATGTTTTCTAATTTCCTTGTGAGTTGCTTCTAATGCCTCTTCAGAAAAAAGGCCTATAGGAAAATCAAAGAAATTAATTATATCACACCCGTGAATTAAAATCTTGTGTACAGTGCTGGGCATGTAATACCAGTTATACAACTTTATATATAAATGGAATGTCTCATTTAGTAAAATTTTAAATCGGTCAATAATGACTTTTTTACCACACGATAGAACTCGCAAAATCGAATGGAAATTATCAATTAAATTTTTGTTTATCCCTGTAATTTCCGAACTTATTTGAGAGTTACTAAAAAACCTTCTCGCAGTGTTACCGTCATTTGTTGAGCCAAACCCGGGTTTTGGTTTGTCTATTAAAAGCCCTAATCTGGATTTTAATTCATCCTGAATCCTTTTTTTATTATTTTTCAATATTATTTTATTTTCCAACCCTCTTATTTGCCAAGATTTAAGTGGCAGCCGATACGATATATGTACGAGACATTCGAAAACTCTTATCCACGCGTGTAAGCTGGATATGCCAAAACGATAGTGTTCAATATTCGAAGGTTTTTCAGTAACTCCCTTACAATTCATTTCTTTTGGTGTTGCTCCACAAATATAGCATTTGGAGGCTGAATTAGTACCTGATAATATATTAGTAATACTCCCGTCTATCATTGTAAAATATAATTCGTATGTAATGGTTAAGTTAATGTTATTACAGAGATCGTATCTATAGACAGAGAGTTGACTGATCGAAGTTTTCATAGCAAATTCTTGATCCCTAATGAATTGTGCACTTTCCTTTGCAAAAATAAATTTTAGTGGTCTGCAAGAAAACGTGGAGGATGAGCGGGAATTGACCCACAATTCTTTTCCATCTCGTACATCTATTAATTTAAGCGGAACCATAGCTGTTACAAACAAAAATTCATCGGTACTATTTGTATTTTCAATAAATTTCTGTTTGTAAAGGCTGTTGCCCGAACTACCATCGAAACCCCACTTACATATAAGTTTCAGATTGCTACTTTCTTTAACTTCTATTAATTTTCAAATACTATGAATAGTAGTATTCAATACAGTTTGTATGTTAACTTCGGCGGATGTTTCCGTAACGGAGATAGGTGGTAAAAATGAATTTTTGATTTTTCTAAGGGTTTGTATGCAAGGGAAATAGTCTTTGTGTAACCTATTAATAAATGATCTTAATATTTCATATCTACTTTCTGAAAGACTTAGATCGAAGTACAATGCTAAAAGCTCGTGAGGTAATATACCATTTCGGGAATGAGTCTTTTCATTTGATTTCCTCGGTTTCTTCGACAATGCAGCAAAATTCAATTCTTCATACGAATATGAAGATAACAGTGATTGCACACGGCGTTTTTTTGTTTTGTTTGACGACTCTTCAAAGGACTTCAGAGGTCTTCCCCGACTAGAATTTGTTGATGATTGAATCGTCTCTGACGTACTTGGAATATGTGAAATATTTATTTCCGTATTAAGCCATACACGGTGACGTTTAAATAAATAGAGCCGATTTCGGTGTTACGTATCCGTCTTGGAAATTTCCTTATATGGTGTTACAAACCCTTCTCAAGAAATTTCCTTATATGGAATCGGATGTGTGCACCCGACACCAACCGTCTTCTAGAAAATTCGAGACCAACGCAAAGCAAGGGCGCGGTCCTACGGGTCACGTAGAGTCAGTCCCCACCACCCTTTTTACTCTAGTTTTTGAGTATAAAAAGGGTGGCGACAAGGGCACCTCGGGTCTAGTTGAAGTCTAGAATCAGTTCGATACACGTCAGTACGTTCTTTTTCGGATAATCTCTGCAACGAGGAAACTCTGCGAGATCGGGTATTCAAGTCCCTTTCAAGCACTCACAGTAACTATACAGTACGTTGTCGGCTGTTAAGCATTATTATAATCGTTGTAATCCGCCCCCGTTTGCTCGTGTTCGTGAAAACCGAGAAGGATTAGATTCTTGCTTCGCGGAATCGAAACTAAACTTATTTTATTCAACTCATTTCAAACGTGCAACTTAGAGTTCAATTCATTGAATACCGCGACAATTACACACAACAATTGTAAGGTCCGGAATAGAGAATAAACTCATACTAGTTTAATTTACATACTATTGTACAATTATATTTACTGTCCAGAAACCCACTAAGGTGTACCTTTACCGCTCGAGGTACATCAATCAAGTTACGAGACCTAATACTAACGTTTCCTGCGGCTCCCTACGTTAGTCATACGTAGGTTCGTCCGCATATCACTCTCCTGAGGCTCCCTACGTTAGCCATACGTAGGTTCGTCCTCCACTCTACACCTTTCCTGTGGCTCCCTACGTTAGCCATACGTAGGTTCGTCCACCATAGCCAACCTCCTGGAGCTCCCTACGTTAGCCATACGTAGGTTCGTCTCCACGTCTACTTCCTTAGGCTCCCAGTGTTAATAACAACACTGGTCAAGCCATTAACAATTACCATATACCTAAATTAAGCCCCGGCTACGCAGCCGCCCCCTCCGGCTCGTAACATCGGGAACAATCTTTCCATTTTTTCCCGAGTGCCATACAAAAAGCAATTATTTTCTGTTCTATTTCATTGGATGTCGTGTTCGCATTTAATATAGAACAAACCTTTTGTCTATCTTTCGAAATCTTGTCTGCATAAGATCGTTGAGAAATCCATTCTTCAACCAGATCACGATTACGAATGGATTTCTCTGAAAAAAGTTAAATAATAATTAGTGTAGCAATTAGTAGCAAAAACCAATTATATATTGGTTGGCAACTAAGTGATTGCGAATTTTAAATAAGAAGGAGAATTCAAAATTTTTACTTTATAATATAACTTTATTAAATCAGGTAATGTCCGTTTTTGTCAATAACCTTTTGCCATCTTTCAGGCAGTTTCATGATTCCATTTTCATAAAATTGCTGATTTTTGCCAGCAAAAAACTGAATTAAATAAGATTTTACATCTTACATCTTCGTTATTAAAAGTTTTACCATTTAAGGAGTTCTGCATGGAACGAAATAAATGGAAATCTGACGGTGCAAGGTCCGGGCTCTAAGGTGGATATGGTAACACATTCTAACCTAGCTCCAATAATTTTTGGCGAGTGATCAAAGATGTGTGGGGCCTTGCATTGTCATGTTGGAAAATAACACCCTTACGATTAGCCAATTCTGGCCGCTTTTCTTGAATTGCATCGCTCAATTTGGTGAGTTGTTGAACGTATACGTTTAAATTAACCGTTTGGTTTCTTGGTAAAAGTTCGAAGTACAGAATTCTTTTGTAATCCCACCAAACTGATAGCATAATCTTTTTTTGGTGAATTTCAGCTTTTGATGTTGTCTGCGCTGGTTCCTCCTGCTTCACCCACGATCTTTTACGAGTAACATTGTTATAAACTATCCATTTTTCATCACCAGTAATCAGTCGTTTCAGAAATGGATCAATTTCGTTCCGTTTCAGAAGCGAATTGCAGATGCTAATGCGTTGCGTCAAATGAATTTCCTTAAGCTGATGCGGGACCCATAAATCGAGTTTCTTAACATAGCCAAGCTGTTTTAACTTTTTTTGAATACATCTATGCGATACCTCGAGCTTTTCTGCAATCTCACGTGTTGTGCTATGACGATCTGAATCGCTAATGGCCTTGATATGGATCTCATCAACTTCAGCTGGACGGCCAGATCGTTGCGCATTTTTCAATGAAAAATCACCAGAACGAAACTTGGCAAACCAATTTTGACACTGCCTTTCTTTCAAGGCTTCATTCCCATATACGGCACATAACTTCTTGTATGCTTGCGATGCGTTCTTACCTTTTCGAAAATAATATAATAAAATATGTCTGAAATGCACGTTTCGTTCCTCCATCTTTGAAATGGGATAAAAACGAAACTAAATAACTAATCGATACAATTTTCTTATTTAATTAAAGGTGGAAGTCCAAACAACAAGAAAACAATATAGGTTAGGTGCTTTGAACACGTTGACAAAACAAAAGAATGGGATAAAGCGATCTATCGACAAAATCCGCAATCATATAGTTGCCAACCCATATACTATCTCCTAATCATATTCATTTAATTTAATTCTCCATCTCATTATGCGAGTTGTTGGATCTTTTACATTATGCAACCAAAGCAATAGTCGATGATCAGTTATAATGGTGAACCGATGTTCATCAAATACGGACGAAAATGCTCAACAGCAAAAATAATACCTAATAATTCTTTCTCTATTGTTGAATAATTAATCTCTGCACCGTTCAAAGTTCGAGATGCATATGGAATAGGAAGATCCTTTCCGATTGATCCCTGGCTTAATACTGCTCCCACTGCATAAGCTGAAGCATCTGTGGTTACTAGAATGGCTGTTTGAAATTTGGAAACTGAAGCAAAGGCTTTGAACAAATTATATCACGCAACTTCTCAAAGGCAGCTTGAGCGACGTTATCCCAAACAAAAGGTACATCATTTTTTAAGAGACAAGTCAATGGCTTAGCAATTTTTGCCATTTGAAGAGTAAAACGGCGATAATATCCTACCAAACCTAAAAATTGTTTAATATCTTTCGTGGTTTTTGGGAGAGGAAACAATTTCGCAGCACTTATCTTCCCAGGATCTGGTTTAAATAAACAATTTCGTGACGAAAAAATCGTGATTTTTCAGGCTGCAAAGCTAAACCCGCGTTCTGTAGACGTGCCATTAAGGTTCTTAATTTACGAGAGTGTTCGTCCAAAGTGTAACATCCAGCAGGAAGAGGAATAAATAAGAAGAAGTTTAACAATTAATACTTATTAAAATATTTATTCATTTTTCGTTTTTTTTATAATTACAAACATGTAACGGTTCATTTTTGTTTATTTTTTGTACTACATTGATTTAAATAATTATATTTGTATTTAATAACTAAACAGAATCTTATATTTATTAATATTTACGTTTAACAAAAATTTTATATACTTCAGAATATACGTCGATAATTCTGCCGCGTCGATAATTCTACCGCGTCGATAATTCTACCGCGTCGATAAAAGATCGACACAGCGCGCGAAATAAATAGAGAGAGATAGCAATAGCGAATAGAAAGAGATAGGAACAAGCGCAGAGTAGAAAGAGACGGCAATAGCGCGTAGACAGAGATAGCGATACGCACGGAGTCACGTACGCACCGGTCAAAGTCCGAACACTTCCGGTATCGAAAACACAGGTAGAAAAAACTGCTACGTCAGCAGTTCTCCGGTATAAATACGAGCGTGCCGCGCAAAGAATTTTTCACTTCGATTCTGATCGTAGTCCGAGACGGGTCTATGATACGATTTATATAGAATTCAGTAATCTTAGACTCTTTTGTCGGCAAAGCGGCAAAGGTACCGCGTCAGACCCGGGGCGCTCAACTATCGGTTCGCAGCGGTTCTCCTACGTGTCAGGTTCGCACCCAAGCTTAACGAGCGAGCGAAAGCCGAAGCTCCTTGGATGCGGCCTATCAGTACACTGGCTCTAGAGCGACGATACCGTTTTGCAGAGTTCGCTACCAAGCTTAACGAGCGAGCGAAAGCAGAAGCTCCTTGGATGCGGCCTGTTCATTGACGGCTAAGTTGCCCAGAAACCGAACTGCGGCCGAACGAGCCAACTCCTACAGCGTCGGAACGGATCTTGGCCAATTTCCCGACAATTCTTTCGAATCATTTATATTATATTAAATTAAATTAAATTAAATTATATTAAATTATAAATTCAAGTTTTATAATCGTATCTAGAACCGCATTTACTAATCAATTTATTTACTCTGTATTTTTTTATTTTAGGTTGAATTATTTTTGTAATAATCTAATTTTCTTTTATTGTATTCCAATTTAGGCACAAACACGATTGTTAATTTCTTTGTATTTTTCAATCCAGGGCGTACTCATTGTACATTACTAATACCATTATTTTCTTTTGTATTTCAAACACAGGGCGCAACATTTGTTACATTAATTCAATTCAATATTTAATTACTTAAATTCATTATTTAAATTCAATATTTAATTACGTTCAATAATATTCTTTTATATTACTTACCTACTTTTTTTTTATTTTATTATACACAAGACACCACAATTAATTTCTTGAATAAACACACTCATTATTATTATTTTTGAGAAAGGAATTTAGCGTTGGATTTTACTCCTTTACCGCGTGCCACCCGAACCTATTATCCCTTCCATTAAAATATATCAATATATAAAAAATACGAGTCGCCTTCTCATAGGGAACCGCTCTCCCTACGCGTCGGTGCAGTAGCGTGCTCGCGTATGATTCCGGGACGTTACAAAAGAATCAGCATATATAACAATGTCGTCTATGTAAACAAAAAGTTCTATTCCTTGTAATCTTGACAATACTAAATCCATGCACCTTTGAAACGTGGCTAGGGCATTTTTAAGACAAAAAGGCTTTTTATTAAATTCATAATGCCCATAAGGAGTTGAAAAAGCGGTTTTTTGTTTAGATTTGGGATCCGTGGGGATCTGATGAAAACCAGATGCCAGATCAAGAATACTAAAATACTTAGCTGCTCCAAATAGATCTAATATATCAGTGATATTGGGAAGCGGATAAGCATCACTAATTGTCTTTTCATTTAACTGAAGGACCGGGTTTCTTTGGGACCACCCAAACCGGTGAATTATAAGGAGAGGCAGATGATTGAATTACGTTATTTTCTAACATTGAAGTAACTTGTTTTTGTATTTCTTCCTTATGAATTGGAGGGAAACGATACTGTTTTGTATTTATTGGAATCTCATCTGTTGTTATAATTGTATGATGAAGTGCATTTGTAGAACCCAATTTTTCTGTTGGTAAATAAAATTGATAAGAGTTTGACTATTTAACTAACCTTTGAGCCTCAACTTTTGCCCGATCTTCCTTTAAATGGATAAATGAACGAGGTAGAGGTGGGCTTTCAGAAAATGCTTGCAACGACAGCCGCGGATTGGCGTCGCGCATCGCCGGCTCCACGAGTTGATCAATTTCTAAGTTTTTAAATTCTAGGGACCGATTACAGTTATCTTCTTCACGGCCCTCATCATTACCTTCCGGTGTAATGTTTGTACTTTCCTGACTGGTATTTATACAAATTGGATTATCATCCACTTCAACATCGTCCAAAATATATACCCCATGAAATATAGCTTCGCGTCTGTTCGCCAACTCTTCCTCTGTGTAATTGGAGGATAATATACTTGGCGCATTTTGCATTAAGGACGGCACGATCTTCGCTATTTCTGGGTTGATTTCGGCTGCCGGTTCTGCCGGTCCTCCCCCTGTTGCCATTCGGGATTGCCTTTCCCTCATGATCGCGGTTCGTTGCGCAGCTTTCATATTACTCCACATCTTTTTAAGCTGTGCAGTATTCCTCTGAAAAATAAAATTTATATTACAGGGCGTCCCAGAATACGAGCGCACACAGTGCGTTCCAAATTACAAATAGCGATAATAGTTTCACGTAATAATATCGTTTATTCTACAAACCTTGCATGAAATCACAGCCGACATATTGTACTGCTGTGTGACTTCCTGCCACGCTTCTTCTTTTTTCCTCAAGGTGCTACTATCACTTTTTTTATTTTCTACGATTTGCGAGAACTTTTTCACTATCGCCACAAATGCATTTTTTTCCACTTCGGTATAATGCTTCTTCACAGTAGCCATGGTTCACACTGTTCCTTTCCTATTAACGGTTGCACGGTAAGTGTCGTAGGGTTCATCACAGTCTTCTTACCAAAAGGCAATGCCTTCCCCACTCCGAAAAAGTCCACATTTTTAGCAATACAGTGTCGGGCTGCTTGCCTTTTCTACACATTCTACATTCGTATAAACAGTCTTTTGATACCTGGTAGCTGATACCTGGCCACCAGCACTGTTCCCTATCATAAATGGTACGAAAGCACAATAGCGCCTGGCTAATTGCTTTGGACAAGGCTCCAAAATATGCCGTCGCTAACATATCGAATGAAATATAAAAAGAATGGCAACATGTTTGTCGCCGCTACACCGCGATCGCTGAATTCGCTGTAGATTAGTTTAGGATTCATAATCAATACAAAGAATTACATTTAAATTTTATTTTTAAATAATTTCAGTGGTTAGTTTAATTTTGTGTTATTTTGTGTTCATATTTCAGAATTGTTCTTAATAAATTTGGCTCTGTGTATCGCTCGCTCAATTATTTGAATTCAATTCAAAAATCGCGTCACTAAGTAAGAAATAATGCTACATTTTCAAGAATCATTTTCATTGGTTGTTACAGTAGAAAATGGACGGAAATAGCCGAACGTCAAATAAGCATTGCTTAACCACGGACTTTACTAAGCAAAGCTTATCCATCGTTTTCTTAACCAAGTCGGTCTTATTCTCCGACTCTGAATACATAGCGACTTAAGCATTGCTTATTCGAATAAGACGATCTTTGTAAAGAACGTCTTAAGTCCTCACTTAAGTTGCGACTCTGAATACGGCCCATATATGTATAGTATTTCTCAGACTGATCGGTCTGACCGATCGATGGCGAGATCGGTTCACCGACGCTGCGGCGTGAATGTGTTAGTGAATTTGTAGCCAACTTCACTGCGACAAGTTCAATGCAACTCAGTGTACATCGACGATCCAGGGTTGAAATCCTGCGTGGTGTGAGTATGAATTATTTTTTGTTCCAGTTAATTGAATTGCACAATTACTTGTTATTTACAACAGTGGTACTTGTCGTAAAAGCACGGGAAGCATAGTGTACAAAGCATTTTGCACATCGAACAAATGCAGTATTGTTACATGAACATTTACTTTTTTGTATTTCTGTTGGAAAATAGACTAGGTTTACGTTTTCGAAAAGTAATCTTTCTGTAGACAGTCCAGCTACAAACCATGCATACTGCAGCATAGGTTTAAAAATTGGTGCACGGAGTTGTCCATGAATGAGCGAATGTAATTTAATAGAATCTTCCCTGCTTGCAATTTCTCTTTCGTGCTCTATCAGATAAGTACAGTTTTGTGTCTTTTTCAAAAAATTTTTAATTTGTCTGTAAAAATATACGTCACACGGTTGGACCAATGCTGTACATTTGAGCGGAATAATTTTAATGGTGCAGGTAGTATCTCCTTCGTCTGTTACAAACAACTCGTCGTACATCTGTAATTTGGTTTGGCCTCCCCACGAATCAATTAACAGTAGAAATTTTTCACGGCTGACATACGGTTGAAGTACTGATTTTAAAAAGATCTGATATATTTCTTGTGTTAATTTCCCGGATTTTTAACATGTTATTATGACATTTTTGTACTCTTTTGTTAGTTCATCCATTTTTTTCTGTATATGTGGTCCGAATTTTCCCGAGGGTTCCTGCATACATAGAAATACGTGGGACAGTATTTCTCCTGACATTGTTATTCAATATTGAGCAGTATATGAGTGAGTCGTTTTTGCAATGTTCTTTCTGTTAACAAGAACTGCTTTTTCTCCTTTTATTGCTAGTGTTCTGTCGAAGGTAGACTGGTATTGACATGCAGTTTGATCTGTGTTAATAATATATTTCGTATTAAATTGTGGTATAATGAATTTTATAGTTTTCCGAAAGTTTTCTGCAGCTTCTATTATTTGATCCAAACTTGCGATTTTTTTAAATGAAACATATTTTGTAACTTTTCTTTGCCGAATTCGATGTTTATTCTTAAAATATGACATCCACCGAGTGGAAGCTGTAAATCTAAAATTGTTGGATGTATATTGATTGGCTCCTGCCAAAGCCCACTGTTGCAATTGACGGGTAGTGATTTGCTGCAAATTCTAGCGGGCTTCCTTAAACCTATCGTAAGTCCATTGATCAATTGCTTCGTATTTATCGAATATCGTCCCTCCTTCTATTATTTGTTTCTCCCAGCGTACTATATCAGCTTTTATTTTAAGAAATTTGCTGCCTTTGGACTGTAACTATTTTAAGCTCCACGAAGGATTCCAACGTGCCAGTGCGACCACTTTAATTTTACTATTCAATGGAATCTTTGAAATAGTCGAATGATGTTTTCCTTCTTCGTGTTCATACCATTCATCCTCCACAGAATCTTCATGCATGATTTCTTGATATATACATATACTCATTGTCAGGGTCCGATTCATCAGTATCAATGAGACATTCATGCATTATTATTTTATATTCATCCAGCACAACGATAGTTTCAAGGAGGGGTAATAAAATAAAGAAAAGAATGGAGAAATGAAAGAGAAGGCTAAAGGAAAGAAAAGACAAAAATAATTATATACAAATATAATTATAAGCTCAAACTCTTCTCTGCGCTTTTCCCACATGAAGAGTCTCTTACAACCCCCGAAAGGGCTTGATGGGAAAGCACAGAGCAGAGGAGAAGAATTAATATAATGAAGAAGTAATTCATCCCCCTCACGCCCCTTACATGAGGAGACTCCTACAACCCCCGAAAGGGCTTGATAAGGGAACGTGAGGTGGACAAATTTGTAAAATTTTCCAGACGTGACACAGACAAAGTAGAATTTGCAAAAAATCGGCGAGCGGTATTACCATCGTTGCTGGTACCAAATCCCGGTTTCGGTTTGTCCACAATCAAACCTATTTCAGTTCTGAAAAGCTCCTGAATTCGTTTCTTGTTTTCCAACACTGTTCCGACTATTAGGAAAAACAATAGAGTGAGGATAGACATGAGGTGGAATTGGCGTCACCGGTAATAAATAAAAGAAATGAGACTTACAATGAGTGGAATCGTGCCCGTCAATATGCGTACCACTATTAATTGGTATTAATTGGACTTCACGTAAAAAATGCTTTTAATACCGTTCGCTGGGAAAATCACCTCCCCTGATAGCGATACTACAAAATCATCTAAGCAGTCGCTTCATGGGTATCACAATGCCCGATGGTACATGGATAGAACAGGAAGTATTCGTCGGCGTTCCACAAGGATCAGTGCTGGGACCATTCCTGTGGAACTTGGCCTATGATTCCATTTTAAAGGTCACACTACCTCACAACGTAATAACTATCGCATTTGCGGATGACCTCACCCTAATCATACTAGCTATACTAAGCGAAATACGCGAGAAAGTCGAAGAAGCACTGCAACGACTCGATGCCTGGTATCGCCAAAACGGTCTAAGCCCAGCAACGCATAAGACCGAGGCCGTCCTCCTGACAGGCCGCCGAATACCCGCCGGCTTAGTTTTACAACACGAAACCTCCGTAATACAGACCATCTCCTCCATGCGATATTTGGGCGTAATGTTCAGCAACGATCGCACATTCCGCAGCCATTTAACAAAAGTTACCGATAAAGCTACAAAAGTTGCCCAAAATCTATCCTGGCTCTTGCCCAACATACGCGGAGGAGGATATGGACCTCGTATATTATATTACCGCGTTATGGAGTCAATCCTACTATACGCCGCACCGGTGTGGCATGAAGCTGTAAGATATAAGAACATGGTCCGTAATCTACTGTCAACGCAAAAACTAGGTCTGATATGCGTAGCCCGTTCGTATCGAACCGTATCACGCGATGCCCTACCAGTCCTAACCGGCTGCATGCCCTGGTATTCACCATCCAATTATCAATAGCAGAATTGGTATATTTTTTTAGTGGTCCATAAACACTTCTATCTAATGGCTGCAGCTTGTGCGAACAGTGCGGTGGAAACGATAAAACTGTGATGCCATTTTCTTTGCAAATATCCAACGCTGTTATCGAAAAATGAGAATCGTGATTATCAAGGAGCAAAAGTATGGATCTTTCCTTTGTGCATTTTGTGTGATGGACGAAATGTTTATAATGGAAATAGGTATGGGTTTTAGTTTATAAAATAAATTTCACACAAGAAATACAAAACAACTTCGATTTTATTTCAAATAAAATGCGGACGACGTCTGTACGGTTCGAGATTCAAACTGAAGTGATAATAAATGTGAAAAGAAAGCTAGGAGGTAAAACCCCTATTGAGCCCTCTTAAAGAAACTTAGAGAAGTGCCCATGTGCTGTTTATTACTCGACCCTTTCCGGTGGGACAAACTGTAGACCTTCAATACTTGACCTGAGGACCGTTAAGCCATTCAAAGTACATTGTCACTGTCCTTCGACACTCGACTTATTTTTGTAGCTACATATTCCAACAGTTTAATAAACTTTATAAAATGTTCTTCCTTCATCCATCCAGATGGATTGGCATCGCCCAAGCTTCCGGCAGGTGCGTTTCTGATAAAATGATCCCGAAAATATACTCGGGGAAAAATAAAAAAAGTGTGACGGTTTATCCCCGCCGGTGGGTGCCGACTCAGTCGGTTGGCCGGGGGACTCGAGAATGAGTAAAATGAGACGAGTGTGTATGTGTATAAAGGGGCTTTATTCTAACGTTATATTTACAAGCACTTATCCTACGGGTGCTTACCCGCTAACGCGGGGAAACGAAGAAAAAGGAATGTTTGAAAAATGGAACAAAAAGAGCTTTGGTGTGTACCCTTAATCTAATCTTACATACTAGAGATGAACCTTAACCTAACTTACTACTGCAGAACGGACAAATGCTTGGCCTAGGGCGTGGGGCGGCTGTCCTGCGCGGTAGTGCTCGGTGATCCGGGCGGTGGTGATGGTCCGGGGCCGTGGTTGGCCCGGATCCTGATGCGGTCCCCTCGTAGCCGCAGGAGGGACAGGATGGTCCCGTCGGCCAGGGTGATTAGTGTGGGGCGGCGGTTTGAGAGGCGTCCCACGCTGCAGATCGCCTCGTTTGGCCTCCCGGCTGCGAGCGTTACCGGGGGTCCGCTGCTGGTCGGGTCGTCGTGGCGGGCTGCGCCGGTCTGGGAGGCGGCGTCCCGGTATACTGGCCCGGCTGGCGCAGGCGGGGTTCGCCCAACGGGCGCGAACCTGGCCAAGGTGGTGGGCCTCGTAATAGTCCGGCGAGGCGACGTCAGGCCGAGGCCGGCTATCGGCGGTGGCGGTGTCCGGGGTGGCGGTGGATCCTGGGCGCAGGCCCGGCTGTCGGGGGCACTGTTGGTGCTGCTGGCGGTGCGGTTGCCCCTGGGGCGGATGGCGGGGCGGCTACTGGTGCGGCTGGCCGGGCGGGTGCCGCAGACGGCGGCGTAGCTGCGCCTCGTGGACGTGGCGGCGGTGGTGGTCCTGCTGTCCGGCGGTGCTCGGGCCACTCGTACCCGTCGTGGCGGTGGTGGCGGCGTCGGTGTCATCGGCTGCGGTGCGGCGGCTGGGCCGACGGTTTCGGCAGTCAGGCCGGGCTCTGGTCGTGGCGGTGCCTGGACCCGTGGTGGTGGCCCCACGATGCGGATGGGCCAGGACCCTGTTTCTATCCGCGTGATTCGCGGTCGGGCCTCTTGTGTCCGCGGATCCGTCTTGCCTAGTGGTGTCGCTGGTGCCTTCCGGCGTTGCTCCTTTTCTATCGGCATCGTTGCTGACTGACTTGTCTGGTCCCGCGGGTCCGCGGCCTGATTTATATTGGGCCGCGGGACGGTCTGCCTTGCGAGTTCGCGATCCGCGAGCTCGCCCTCTGGTGACGGGGTTTCCGCGGCTGTTTCGCGGTCCGCGGTTTATCGTTGCGCTTTCGTCGGTGGTGAGGTACGGCTTTAGGTCCTGTACACTGGCCTTGCGGGTTTTCCCCCGGGCTTCTCGTAATCACACTACGGTGGGGCCGAGTCGTTCGATGACTTCGAAGGGTCCGGCGAATTTTTGGGCCAGTTTTGCATTGAAATTGACGGCAGCGGCGGATACCGGATGGTCTCGTCGCATGACGCGGTCGCCCACCTTCGGGGCCCATGATCGCCTTCGCAGGTCGTAGTGTTTCTTCCGCGCTTGGTGGGCTTTGGCCAGTGCGCGCTGGGCCAATGTAAGCGCATCTTGTAGCCGCTCTAGTGCCTCGGTGTGATCTTCTCCGGTCGGGAGGGGTAGGTGGCTGCTCCCTGGGGTGGCCAACTCTCGTCCGTAGTTGAGGTACGCCGGGGTTTGCTCGGTTGCCTCGTGTCGGGCCGTGTTTTATGCAAAGGCCAGCTCTGGCAGTCACTCGTCCCAGTCGCGGTGGCCGGTTTTCGTGGCCTGGGCGATCATGGTCTTCAGGACTCTGTTGGTGCGTTCCACTGGATTGCACTGTGGGGCGTATGGCGGCGTCTTCCGGTGTTCGATCCCACAGGTCGTGAGGAGGGTCGCAAATTCGCGGCTTGCGAATTGTCGCCTGTTGTCGGTCAGAATTTGCCTCAGGCGGCCGAATCTCATGGCCACTCTTTTTCGGATGGCCCGGGTGACGACGGGTGCGATGGCCTGGCGCAGTGGCTGCAGCTCGACCCACTTAGTGAATTTGTCCTGGATCACCAGAAGCGTGGCGTGGCCCTTCTTGGACCGTAGGAGGGGCCCCACGAGGTCGGCCGTGACGACTTCCCATGGGCCGTTAGTTGGGGTTGAGTACATGGCTCCGGCTGGCGCCTGTTAGAGCACCTTGTGCGCTAGGCAGCTCGTGCAGCTGCGTACGTGGCGGGCGGCGTCTCGGAACATTCCCGGTCAGTAGTATACTGGGCTAGCTGGGCGTCACTTGCACCAGCTGTCTTCACCTTCCGGACAATATTGATGCTGAGGATTTTTATCTGATGAACTCTTATGGTAAAATGTCGCCCAAATTTCTTTCCTCATCTCCTCAACGGAATCTGGATGTCGTCGAATAGCTAGTCCATAAAACTTAGTCATTTCTTTGATGACTTTATCAGTCAGTTTCCATGCTCCTTTTCCGCCTATCCCTTTATTATTATCTTTACCCTTTTTGAGACCACGGAGTCTTGTTCCCATTCTCTTCTCGACGTGATCAACGCATTCTTTTGTCGTTACAGCAGTTTTTCCGTACGGTTTAGAATCTAAGATCCCTTTAAAAGTTTTACAATCCCCATCACCAATATATGTGAGGTATTTAACTTCATTTTTAACCAAAGATCTTGCAAACATCTGTACAATAGCACTAATTTCCATCTTTCCTGAACTTCCAGTATGATTAATGGTACATTCATCAACATGAGATTCATACCACAGTCATTCATGAGGTTAGCCATCTTGTATTCATCCTCAATTTGATTGGCCCTCGCACGGACCATACTGTGATTTCCGCTTACCTTATTTGAAAACATACTGACTTCAAATCGCTTCAATCATAGATCCAAATAAATCTATTTTATGGTGACGATAAAACCGCCTCCACAAATATTCACATAAGCGGTCTGCAAATTCATCATCGTGAAATCGCCCCCTTCCTCTCATCCAATCTTTTGCCGGCCACCAAGTGGATTCAATTTTCTGTGTGTGAGTTCCATCAGTACTTGCAATTATATGTTTTGCAAAATGGATATGATATTATCAAGAAATAAACGCATTGGCGGCACCCCCTCCCCGAAATTATATAGTCCAACCTAACCGAATTCAAATGCATGTATAACAATAATGCAATTACATATAGTCCACATAGAATTCACACTTACTCACAAACTCGATACTGTGATTCACTGTTTTATGTACGAAGCCCTCTGCAGCTAGCCACGCGTAACTTTTAAAACTGTAGGTGTGGATTTCGCTGCCCATAGCGACATGCTATTTTATTATGGATATTGAAGTATTAGCTTCACGATTTTCGACAACTATCATCCTGCAATCATTTGTCTGTGTGTCGACAATCCCCAGAACCCAGTGTCCTTCCACTACACGACCGCGATTGTATTTGCGCTTCCCGAACTTTGCTTCGTCAATCTTGAATAACATCAGAATGACAAAATTAAAATAATTAAAATGGAAAAACTCAGCAATATGAAATTGTTAAGTACGATACCTGAACAACGATCGGAGAACCAGACTCCGAGGTACCACCCAATTTCAGTTGACCCGCTTGAATTTTTATGAATTGGTCGGTTATCATTTCGCGACAATAATGATACCACGCTGCTATTGTCGAGGGCGACGTCGTGGTAGCTTCCTCCCCCAGCACGAAATCGGTCAATTCGTGTGTCGTATAATCATACGAAAAATCTCGCGTGAAGCAGTAAATCAGTCTTTAAAAAATGAAACAATTTTCATAACAGTTTACAGCATGAGTTATCTATTAGTTGAAATGCTGCAACTTACGTGATCGCTTTATTTAAAGGCAAGCGAATTTCGTCAAAATATGAATTTACCGTGGCTGCGTATTGCTTGCATTTACGGCGCCCAGGATATGCTGGACACCGAAACCGACCAAGTCCATGTTCTGTTTCCTGGTACAATTTCATGGGCTTGCGGTGTTTAGGACACATCTTACTTGTGCGTAATAATCCTTGTTCTTGCGCCCAAGTAATTGCCTCTTCCTTTGAGCTAGGCAAATTACGAAAGTTCCATCGTACAGATTGCATTGTTTGTTTGCAAACAATAAACAAGTTAAACAAAACAAATAAAACAGAAAAGCAACAAAATAGCACAAGAAACACTAAAAAACAATTAAACAAACAACAAAAAACAAACAAAACAGTCAAAAACAAGAAAAAAACGGCAAAAAATATAGCGGAAAACGTGGCACAGACAACTAAACTCTTCAAACGCATTGGAAATTCTGAAACAATTCTTACCTGTAAGCTGCGAAACAATTGAAAAGATAAAAAGTGTAACATCTGCAAAACAAATGTACTAAAACATTTGACTTCGCCCGCTAAAATGGTCGTCACCCACGTGGTTCTGTCTGCTGCTAGCGACACCGTTCATTGGACAAGAAGCCAATATGGCGTCGCAGTAACGTAGCAAATGCACTAAAAGTGTCAAACTTTACACGCTCATAACTTTTAAACCGCTGCATTTCGACAGTTAAAACCTGCATTTTTGGATTCTACGCGTTGAAAACTATTAGATTGAGAAGAAAAAAGTGGATAATTTTGTGTCCCCTAAAATATAGTTCAGCCCTCTAAAGTCTATACATAAACGACCTTTTTTTCCTTCATCTCTTTTAAAGGCTAATGTCACTGGCGCTGCAAAGGGACTATATGACTCCTCAATCAGATTATGTTTTAATAGTTCCGCTATCTGTTCCTCTATCTCAATTCTATCTGTGATTGAGCATCTATATGGTCTTTTATAGCAATATTTTTCTGTTTGTAGGTCAATGAATGCTTCGTAACTTTTTACTTTGCCTACGTCATATTTATCTTTAGCGAACACCTGTTTATATTCGTTTATTAGGACGGTTATTTTTTCTCTTTGATCTCAATCTAAGTGTTCAGTGTCAATAGTGAATCGATTGGTGTTGTTCGGGATTGGTGTCGATCCCGGAAGGATTGCGCTGGGAGAAATGATTTTACACTTGCTGGATGGGTTTTACAAATTTATTTAGTGATATCAACGAATAAAAATTAACAATAATTTCGTCGTAACTTGAGCAATGATTGATCAGTGAGCGAAGTACACGATGAACATAATGATACAAAATTAAACCCTTTTTGAATCGACTCGTTGAACACAAATTGAACAGATAATTGAATGGGTCACCTTGAACTGTCGACTTTTGACATTAGTTTTCGAGTGTTAGCAACGAGCAAATAAGCGCCGTTAATTGTATAAATTCAGCCCGCTGCTGCGATGGTGCCCGTGAGCGTGTGCGTGATCGACACGTGGTTGGCGGCTCGCGTGTACAATGAATTATGTGTAAATGAACAATACCTAGTGATCCTGGTCGCGTGCACAGTCGCGCAGGATCGCGATCTTGTCTGTGAACGTTTTGGGTGATCCTTTTCTGGTGATCTGCACTTGAACACTTTGCTTGAGCGATAACTGTTAAACACGTGTTGTACCGTGGTGATCGTTGATCGATAATGGCGTCGAAGCGCTTGAACCGTCGAGAAGACCCCTGCTCACGCGTTACCTAGATGGGCGACTCCCGATCGATAAATCGATCGACCGTGAGCGCCATCATGGCTGAGCGGATTCTCAAACAATATACATTTTTAAATACATTTAAACATAAATATGTTAAAAACAATAATAAATAACAGTAAATTTTTAATTAATAAGATCATTATCATCAGATGAAACATCTTCATCAGTCTCAATTGAATGTGAAGGAATAGATAAATTTGAATCATCTAAAATTAAATATTCTAATACAATTTTATCTAATTTTTTAGTTTTTGTCGATGTATTTTTCCGCAAATTAGATAAATAAGGATCTGATGAAAGCAAAAGCATTTTCATCAAATCTGTATTAGTATCGCAACGAAAAGTTTTGCGAGTATGATGCTCTCGAAAATATCTTACATCTTTATGTCTCTCTTCTAATGCTTCTTCCGATAATTGTCCAATTGGTGTTATGATTGATGATATGATTTTAGGTCCATGTATTAATAATTTGTGTAAAGAAATAGGTATGTAATACCAGGAATAATTATCTAAATAAATTTTTTTTGTTTCATTAAACAAAATTTCGAATTTTTCAATATTTATTTGTTTTCCACTTGAAATTACTTTTAATATAATATCCAAATTAATAATTAAAGCTAAATTTATTCCCGTGATTTCACTGCTTACTTCTGGATTTCCGAAAAATCTGCGAGCTGTGTTGCCATCATTGGTTATTCCAAATCCAGGTTTCGGTATATCAACCAAGAGACCCATCTTCTCTTTGAATGCTTGTTGTACTTTGCATTTAGTTTCTGCCAAAACTTTTTTAGCAGTTTCCCCTCTTACTTGCCAAGTTTTCAACGGGAGTCTATAAGCAATGTGTAACAAGCATTCAAAGGATCTTATCCAGCAATGAAGTGTAGATAACCCATATTTGTAGCACTCTACATTTGGTATAAGTGTATTAACTACATCTTCATTCATAATTTTGGGTGTGGCACCACATATATAACATACTTGCGTAGAATTAGTTCTACTTACAATATTACATATACTACCATCAATCATAGTAAATAACATACGATACAAAATATTCCAATTATTACCATCGATTGTTATTGTGCGGGATATTTAATTTTTATCCGACTTCGAAAAGGAGGAGGATACTCAATTCGATCAGTATATTTTTGAAGTGAAAACTTCTTTAGGCGCGTTGAGCGATTTTCGGTAGGGGAAAATCTTATGGGTTCACGTCACCGACATGCTCGAAATGACGATCTACTGCAGTGGTATGTACCAGACTGGCGCACGGGCTACAAGGGTAATGTGTTGTGTTAAGTAAAGTTAAATTCACTACGTGGAAAGTATCAATATTTGTGTTTAACCCCTTCCCGTACTTTAACGAGTCTGACTCGTGATGAAGATTTTCGCCCAAACATGAATATCACGAGTCTGACTCGTGAACAGATAGTCGGCCGAAACATGAATATCACGAGTCAGACTCGCGATCAGACTCGTGAGTTCAACAGTGGTAACGCGTAAAAATGCCTATATATCAGATATCAAAGCTCTTTACATTTCGACACGTATTGCGACTGTTCTCGAGCGTCTTGTCTGTTTAGCGCGCTTTGACGACTACCGCTTGGGCACGAGTTTCGTCGAGCTATATGGCACAGGAAGGGGTTAAATATTTAATATTATTTATTTTTTAGTTTTTTAATATTTAACCGGTAATTATTTAGATTACGCACAGTAACTCCGATTTCGATGATTTTTAAAAATGGTATAGAAATGAACACTTTGAACAACTTTTTCCTAAACATATAACCGCCGCTCAGCCTTAGTTTTCGAGATATTTTCAAAAAATTGTCGAAACTAATACATTGAATTCTGCCTGTTTGTGTGCGTCCGTGTACTTCTTACACGGCAGCAGCACAGTGACCGACACCAATATATGTATATATTCATATATAACGGGTGGGCTTAAAAATTAAATTTAACTAATTTTAATGATTTTAAATCGCACTATGTGCATCTGGTTGCCTGACGGCGACCAGAATATCGCTTTAGTCTAACCTAACCTAATTCACTGATTAGGTAGATTAGATTAGGGCAGATTAGGCTATATTAAATTCCCGGCTGCCGTTAGGCAGCCAGCACACACAAGTCCAAATAAAAAATGTTTAAATATTCGTATAATTTCATTTTGTATTATCTAGCTACGACACGTCGAAGTGCAGACATATGTACACAAGGTACATATATGTTGATCATCAGTCGTCATGCTGTTGCCTGCAAAAACAGTAGAAAAGCGACGATCGCACACTAATGCGTAAGATGTAACACGGACGTACACGAACAGGCAGAATTCAATGCATTAGTTTCGACAGTTTTTCGAAAATATCTCAAAAACTAAGGTCGAGCGGTGGTTATATGTATAGGAAAAAGTTGATCAAAATTTACACGATATTTATATAAATTTCAATCAAACATTTTTTTTCCTTATCTAGTTACCATAAGCCTATTGTATCCTTTTTAGAATAAAAATGTATATAATTGTTGCTCGTAGTGCTGATAGATGTGAGAACCAGATTAATGTTAATAATCTTAATTTACAAATTATGAAATTTTAATTTTTGATACTACAATTAATTTGAAAATTCAAAAAAAGCCACTGTTATTTCATAGTTTTAGCTTTTCACTTCTGTCGACAGTCCCCATGATTGTTTTCCTTTTTTTTTTTTTTCTGGCTTTGTTCACCGATTACGCCGAGACGGATGGACCAATCGGAACGAAACCTTTTGCATCTAGTAGAGTATGTCTTCCGATTGGTCCCGTTATAAAACCATTTCGAATTTTTTTATTCCGAACAGTTTTTATTGCAAAAAAACGGGAAGTTTCTAATCTCAACATAGCATGACTTCAATGATCCTATAATATATTGTCGGGGGCATGATTCTGAACAACTTTCTCATGAGCATAATTAACGGAAACCTTTAGTTTTCGAGATATTCGTGAAAGACTATTGTTATTTTTTCTGCCTTTGTTCGCCGATTATTCCGAGACGGATGGACCAATTGGAACGAAACCTCTTGCATCTTCTAAAGTATGTCTCCCTATTGGTCCCGTTAAAAAAACATTCTATATTTTTTCATTCCGAACGGATTTTATTGCAAAAAACGTACTATTTCATGTACGTGCGGTGTATATTCACCGATTACTCCGAGATAGATGGACCAATCGGAATGAAATCTTTTGCATCTTGTAGGATATGTCTTCCGATTGGTCCCGTTATAAAAACATTTCGAAGTTTTTTATTCCGAACGGTTTTTTTTGCAAAAAAACGGGAAGTTTCTAATGACTTCAATGATCCTTTAATATATTGTCAGGGGCATGATTCTGAGCAACTTTTTCATTATGCATAATTAACGGAAACCTTTAGTTTTCGAGATATTCGTGAAAAACTATTGTTATTGTTTCTGCTTTTGTTCGCCGATTACTCCGAGACGGATGGACCAATCGGAATGAAATCTTTTGCGTCTTGTAGGATATGTCTTCCGATTGGTCCCATTATAAAAACATTTCGCATTTTTTTATTTCGAACGGTTTTCATTATTGCAAAATACGTTCTGGTTCAAGGAATGCACCGATTGCGATGAAAGATTTCACATTTCGTAGATCATTCCGCGATGATCCGATTTCCCAAAATTTATGTAACTTCTTATTGTTAGTAACTATTGTTATTATAATAAAAAGCCTACTCTTTAGGGTTACCCTCCAAGGAATATACTGATCGCGATTTTTCAAACTTGTCTCTGCAAGTAAACGTCGAATACTGCTCGTTCCACTAAAAAGTGTGAAAGAAAATAATTTTTAACAAAAAAAAAATCCGACTTCGAAATGCACTAAAAAATGTAAAATAATTTCTATTTCATTTATATCTGTATTCCACAACTATTCATACAATCTACTTAATCGTTAAATAGAATACTAAATATATTTCAAAGTTTTCGGAGGCGGCGCAAAATTGACGCTAAATATAAAACCTTACAAAATCTAACACAGTATCATCAACAAAAATACCCTAACGTTGAGGATCCAAGTCTGCTATAATAACCTCAAGATCCAGGTCTTCAGCTCTGCGTCTTCTCAAATACAACTTTGATTTTAACACAGCAGCTTCTACAAACTCTGGTATGGACCCATCAGCTTCCAGAAGACCCCAGCTAGTTGCGAATTTCTTCCTACAGACAGCTGTCATCAGTGTTGAGTTAAAGGAGGCATCAAGGAACTGGGCCAGTTGCTTCATCGGGGTGAGCTTTTTGATCCTGTCAGTCTCTGACTGGAGCACTTCCGGGTCCAATGTCTTCCAATACACTATGGCATCTTCTTCACTCAGACCCAACTCAGTAACCACAGAAACCACTTGAGCTGCATAGTCTCTATTGGTAACAGTCCTATTCACATGGGCTATAGCTCTCTTTACGTCGTCCATGGTGGAGAGTTACCTTTGTGTATCGTCAATTTACCGGGTGTAACAACAAAAGAACGAAGAAATGAGTCAGTACTAGAAGTTGGAGCAGAGGGCAATTCGGGATATATAGAATCCTCTTCCTCTGTCTGCGTGCCAACTTCTCCAACTCCAAAAGTAGAAGGATTATTAGAACAATAACAAGGAACTGGAACTAAATGAACTTTTTGATTAAATGGTCTCCAGACTACGGGCTCAGTCTGTACTGCCTTATTTTGAACAACTATGGTTATTAGCTAAGCAACAGAAACCCAAAATCACCTTAGACTATCCTACAAATTCTACTGGTTCCACTAAAAAGTGTGAAATAAAATAATTTTTAACAAAAAACAAATCCGACTTGGAAATGCACTGAAAAATGTAAAATAATTTCTATTTCATTTATATCTGTATTCCATAGCTGTTAATAATATCTGCTTAATCGTTAAATAGGATACCAAATACATTTCAATGTTTTCGAAGACCTCCAACTGCCTTCAATTAATCCACCGGATTCAAAATTTTCAGCATCGACAGAGTGTA
The DNA here is from genome assembly GCF_907164935.1 of Osmia bicornis bicornis. Lineage (NCBI taxonomy): Eukaryota > Metazoa > Arthropoda > Insecta > Hymenoptera > Megachilidae > Osmia > Osmia bicornis. The sequence continues at coordinate 2,749,358 of NW_025791458.1, read as the reverse complement.
CGTGCTGCGGTGCAGTTACTCGCAACCAATTGTGTTAACGTACAGTAGGCTTTCACCATAATGCTTACTTTGTCTGGACATAAAGGCATTGGCTTTTCGAATATTGGAAATCTACTTGCTAGTATCCCAAATGCATTTTCCACAACTCTTCTTGCACGCGACAGGCAATAATTGAATACTCGTTGCTTATCAGTCAGTCGTCAATCAGGGAAAGGCTTTAATAAGTATTCCTTCATTGGGAAGGCATTGTCGCCAACCAGAAAATGATTGCTTGATGGCATGCCATTTTCTAATGCCTGATACAGATTACAGTGGCGGAACACCCTTCCATCCGAAATCCTTCCATTGCATCCTACATCTATATAAATTAAATTTTGATCTAAACCTGTTATTTTTGACGAGGGTTCTGGATTGTCACAAAGTTTTCTTGCGCTGTTTCTATCATTTGTTGGACCATATCCTGATTTAGGTACATCCACTAGTAGTCCCATTTCTTTCCGAAAGGGTATAGCCGGATAAGATGGTCAAAAGTGCCCCTAAACTAAATTCGACTTACGATGAATTATTCGATAGCTGATCAAGAAAAAACAGTCTGTGCCAAGTTTCAGCCCTGTATCTCATCTGGGAAGGTAGTTACGGGTAAAAATGTAATTGCGAAGTTTTTGGCCAATTTCTCCTATTTAGTGACATTCGAAAATTCTGAAAAAGAATCAGAGACATTTTTATTTGTGAGGCACATATTACAGATTTTTTCAGATTTTTGGATTGAAAACTGAAGCCGTGAAAAATCAAAAACGTCAAAAAATGCTGAGAAATGGCGATTTTGTATTGAAGGAGATGTTGTCTTACATTCATGTTTTTGTTGTAAGTGTATATTATTGATACTGTCACGAGTAGCGTGATCAAGGCAATAAATAAAACATATCACATAGAACAAGAAAATGAAATATATTTTTATATCAGAAAATTAGACGTTATATATAAACATGGTAAGCGCGCGTAAGAGAACAATAACGCATCAAGCGCGCGAAACGGAAGCGCCAAAACGGCGCTGTAAAATAGATATTGGCGCGAGGATATCTTTCGCATGGCGCGAATTTCAACACTCCCCCTTATCCGCGCGTCAATGAATCGCACGTGTTAATTTCGCATATTAAGTAGATTTACACACTTTAAATGTTTTATCTCTGGCAATGACTTTGTGAACATATCGGCTATCATATAATTTGTACTCAAATACTCTACATTAATGTTGCCATTTTTCTGTGCTTCACGTGAGTAGTGATACCTTATATCTACATGCTTACTTCTAGAATGGTGTACGCTATCTTTACATAGAGTTATTGCGCTCTGATTGTCGCAGAAAACGGTCGATGCACTTGGTATAAATTCTTTAAGTTTAATATGGTACAATAGTTCCCTTAAATACACGATTTCTTTTGTGACTTCTGAAAGTGCTATGTATTCGGCCTCCATAGTTGACAACGCTACGCATTTCTGCTTCCTTGTTCCCCAACTAATTGGACCACCCGCTAAGGTTACAATGTATCCGGTGCACGAATGTCTACCAACTACATCGCCTGCCCAGTCAGAGTCTACGTACGCTTGTAATTTGGTATTTCCTTTGGTATATGTTATCCCATAATCCGTTGTTCCGCGCAAATATCTTAACACACGTTTCGCCTTTTGCCAGTGACTTATGTCTGGATTATCACAAAATCGACTCAATGCACTCGCTGCAAATGCAATGTCTGGACGTGTCGCGTTAGCCAAATATATTAAACTCCCTACTAACTCATGATATTGCTTTCCTGGAGTTTCTAATGTATTCTCATCAGATTGTGAAGTATCCGCCTTTACAAATTTTTCATTTGGCTCCAACGGGGTTGCCAAAGGTTTACAATTTTCCATTCCGAACCGTTCTAACAAATTCTCCGTATATCGGCGCTGTGATATTTTCATGCTTCCATTTCCGGCTTCCCTATCAATATGCATACCTAAAATATCTTTAACTTTACCGAGATCATTCATCTTAAACTTACGTTTTAGTAACTCTTTAACTTTATGTATCCTATTTAAACTCTTTGATCCGATTAATAAATCATCTACATATACTACGATTATGACATCGCTATTTTCATCTGAATCTGTATACACACAGGGATTAGCCGCGTTTTTCTTAAAGTTTATACTCGCTAAATAATGATTTAATTTTTGATACCATTCTCTACCTGCTTGTTTCAACCCGTACAGGGGTTTCTTTAACTTACACACTTTTTCTTCTTGAGAAACCTCCTTGAACATCTCCGGTTGAACCATGTAGAGTTCATCTGTCAAGTCTCCTTGAACATATGCTGTGACCACATCCATTTGATGAACGTACATTTGTTTCTCCACACAGCATGCTGGAAAGGTTCTAATGGTCTCGTATCTAGCGACTGGAGCAAATACCTCGTCATAGTCAATTCCTTTTCTTTGCTGATCTCCACGCGCAACCAATCTCGCTTTAAATTTATCCAGGGATCCATCTTGTTTCCTTTTTACCTTGAAAACCCATCTATTCGTTAATACTTTAGTATTTTTGGGTCTACTTACCAGGTCCCAAGTATTATTGTCAATAAGGGAGTTGTATTCAGTCTTCATGGCCTCTAGCCACAATTCTTTTTCTGGACTATTCATTGCTTCTTTTACGTTGTTTGGTTCCACGTACTGATCATTTTGAACTATCATTGCTGTATCGTATATTTTTCTTGGCCTGCCTGGTTTTCCTGTCCTCAACAATCTTGGTCGTCCAGGTCCTCTATTTACTTGAATCGGAGTACTTTCACTAGCATCATGGAACACGGGTTCATCGTCGTCAGTACTTGTTCCATTTTCTTCAACTTCTTCGATAGGAGGATTAACAGGAATATCTATATGTGTTTGTTCTTCCAAAATCTCTTGCCCCCCCTCAGCCATAAATTCTTCATATTTGTAGTTCGTTTGAAAATTATTCAAGAATTTTACATCTCTAGCTGTGTCCATTTTCCTCTCGTTCGGGATCCATACTTTATATGCCTTAGATTCTGAAGAATATCCTACAAATATCCCGCTTTTGGCTCGTGAATCCATTTTTCCTTTTCCAGGATTGCGATCGAGGACAACACTTTTACAGCCGAATGTTCTAAAATGGGATACCACAGGTGCCTTACCTGTCCACATTTTAAAGGGGGTTTCCCCATCGAGGCTACTAGACGGACTTCTATTTCTAATATAGTTGGCTGTTGATATCGCCTCTGCCCAAAATGCAGGTGACAAATTTGATTCCAGCAATAAACACCTCGCCATTTCTACTAGCGTCCTATTCCGTCTTTCTGCGATGCCATTCTGCTGTGGAGTGTGTGTGACTGTTAATCGTCTACGTATGCCACACTGATTTAAGTATTTATCGAACTCCTGATTGCAGAATTCTTTTCCATTGTCGGATTGTATACATTTTAGCCTTTTATCTGTTTGATTCTCCACCAGATTCTTAAACTTTTTAAACTCAGTTAGTGCATCACTCTTGTTTTTCAAAAATCTGATTTCGCACCATCTGGAATGATCATCCACGAGTACCATGAAGTACCTCGATCCACCCAAGGACTGAGTTCGCATTGGACCACAAATGTCAACGTGTACAATATCCAATATTTCAGTCTTTCTTTCTGATTTCTCGGTAATCGTGTAAATTTTCCTTTCAAACATATCTCACATGGAGGAAGCTGTTCATTCAGTTCGAGATTTATTCCATGTGCAAGTTTGTTCTTCACAATTTTCTTTAAGTCTGTCACATTTAGATGACCATATCTCCGATGCCATTCCAACAGTTTTGAATTTTCTGGCATTATTTTCCTGGCATGTTCATTATTTTCTTCTATACAATAAAGGCCATTGTTACGATGCTCTTAAAAGAATTTTATTATCTTTGTTTCTAACTTCAGCAGAGTCCTTTCTGAAAATAACGTGATGACCCTGATCAGTAATTTTCGCTACTGATAACAAATCAGTTCTTAGATCTGGTACATAAAGTGTATCCAATAGATTAAATACATGTTCGTTATTGGTAATCTGAACTATGCCTTTGCCTTTGATTTCTGTCGTTTCAGACCTTGCTAAATTCAAATTTTTGCACTCAGACGTTTGTAATTCTCTAAATCTCTTTTCATCTTGACACATATGTGAAGTACAACCACTGTCCAGACACCACCTGGAGTTACGTGAGACTGTAAATGCAGAATGTTTGATGGCCGAAGCATACAAACAGTCCTGTTCTGCATTATTAGCCTTATGCTTGTTTGCATTCTTTCTCTTTTTGCATTCAGTAAATTTATGGCCAAATTTCTTGCAATAGTTACATCTAAACTTAAATGCTTCTTTGGGTTCTTGTTTTTCATTACTTTCTGTCCTTAGTTTGAATTTTGGGTTTCGTTGAAAATTCTTGCCAATTGAGAAAGCGTCTTGAACTGTTCCAGAAACATTTCCTTTGCGAGCATCACCCTCCTCTAAAATTTTTAATCTTAAATTCTCTGGTGAAGGCAATTCGTCTCTGGCTTCTATTGCACAACGAAAGTTTTCAAAACTACTTGGCAAACTATACAATAACATAATGGCTAGGAGATCTTCGTTAATTTCAATATCCATATTTTTATCCGACTTCGAAAAGGAGGAGGATACTCAATTCGATGAGTATATTTTTTTTTTTTTTTTTTTTTTTTTCTGGCTTTGTTCACCGATTACGCCGAGACGGATGGACCAATCGGAACGAAACCTTTTGCATCTTGTAGGATATGTCTTCCGATTGGTCCCGTTGAAAAAACATTTTGCATTTTTTCATTCCGAACGCTTTTTATTGCAAAAAAACGTGCTATTTCATGTACGTGCAGTATACGTTCGCAGATTACTCCGAGGCGAATGGACCAATCGGAATGAAACTTTATGCGTCTTGTACAGTACAACTCCCCATTGGTCCCGTAAAACAAATATTTTGCATTTTTTTATTCCCAACGACTTTTTTTTCTAAATGTACGTTCACTGATTACTCCGAGACGGATGGACCAATCGGAATGAAATCTTTTGCGTCTTGTAGGATATGTTTTCCCATTGGTCCCGTTGTAAAAACATTTCGCATTTTTTTATTCCGAACGGTTTTCATTATTGCAAAATAAAAACGGGAAGTTTGTAATCTCAATATAAAATGACTTCAATGATCCTTTAATATATTGTCGGGAGCATGATTCTGAACAACTTTTTCATTATGCATAATTAACGGAAACCTTTAGTTTTCGAGATATTCGTGAAAAACTATTGTTATTTTTTCTGCCTTTGTTCGCCGATTATTCCGAGACGGATGGACCAATTGGAACGAAACCTTTTGCGTCTTCTAAAGTATGTCCCCCGATTGGTCCCGTTAAAAAAACATTCTATATTTTTTCATTCCGAACGGTTTTTATTGCAAAAAACGTACTATTTCATGTACGTGCGGTGTATGTTCACCGATTATTCTGATATGGATGGATCAATTGGAATGAAACTTTTTGCATCTTGTACAGTACAATTCCCCATTGGTCCCGTAAAAAAAATATTTTGCATTTTTTTATTTCTAACGACCTTTTTTTGTAAATGTGCGTTCGCTGATTACTCCGAGACGGATGGACCAATCGGAATGAAATCTTTTGCGTCTTGTAGGATATGTCTTCCGATTGTTCCCATTATAAAAACATTTCGCATTTTTTTATTTCGAACGGTTTTCATTATTGCAAAATACGTTCTGGTTCAAGGAATGCACCGATTGCGATGAAAGATTTCACATTTCGTAGATCATTCCACGATGATTCCATTTCCCAAAATTTATTTAACTTCTTATTGTTAATAACTATTGTTATTATAATAAAAAGCCTATTCTTTAGGGTTACCCTCCAAGGAATATACCGATCGCGATTTTTCAAACTTGTCCCTGCAAGTAAACTTCGAATACTGCTCGTTCCACTAAAAAGTGTGAAATAAAATAATTTTTAACAAAAAAAAAAAATCCGACTTCAAAATGCACTAAAAAGTATAAAATAATTTCCATTTCATTTATATCTGTATTCCACAGCTATTAATACAATCTACTTAATCATTAAATAGGATACTAAATATATTTCAAAGTTTTCGGAGGCGGCGCAAAATTAAAAATACCCGAACAAACGGTGCTGCCAATAACGATTTGATTGTGGTATGGCAAACTTGGTAATTAATAAGTCGTAAGAGCAAAATTATAGGTCCGGTTGAAAACATTTGTAATTGTAACGATTGTATGAGAAATTGTCAGCACTCCTGATGGACATGCACTATACTGCAGTTTACAAGAGACCATACTTAACTCGTGCCGCTCACTAGGTCTAGAGAGATTTTTAATGACGTGTGTTATTCCCCTCTCCAGCTTGCTTCTTATTATACCTTGCGATCATATAAATGGTGGGCAGAAATATATGACGTACGATAATTGAAAAGCGGTGATGATATTGTAAAGTTTCACGATGCAATGAAAATTCTATTATTTTCCGGAAAAACATGATGTGAACGCAATGTAAGAAGCAAGCTGTAAAGGGGAATCACACGCACTATTCAAAATTTCCCTAGAACTACTGATGAGCTGCGCTAGTTAGTGCGGTCACTCGTGAACTGCAGTATAGTTAATTCGCAATCGGTTTGTTGATTCCCGTTGAATATTGTTTACTTGCAATTATCAAATGGGTGATTTATCATAGGTTGCCGACGCCGGAGTTAGGATCTTCCTAGTGGAGGAAAAGCTTTTAATTTTGCGCCGCCTCCGAAAACTTTGAAATATATTTAGTATCCTATTTAATGATTAAGTAGATTGTATTAATAGCTGTGGAATACAGATATAAATGAAATGGAAATTATTTTATACTTTTTAGTGCATTTTGAAGTCGGATTTTTTTTTTTGTTAAAAATTATTGCAACTTATCGACTGCATCAAAGAAATTTTTCATATGTTCTCTGATATCTTGACCCTCTTGCATCTTTTGTAAAGTTAATTGCTTTAATAACGTTGCCTTGCGAGCGGGGCCTTTTGATCGATAAATCGATTCCAACTTCAACCAAACTTCACGAGAAGTTTCGCAAGACTTTATTTGGCTTAATTGGGATGGGTGTATGGATAAAATTAAATCTGACCTTGCCTTCTTGTCCATTGTTTTCCAGATATGGACTTCATTTTCGGAGGCAGTTTCCTTAAGCCTTATTTCACCATTTATATATCCCCAAACGTCATTCTTGATCAATAAAGCCTCAGCTTGCATACGCCACGTATCATAGTTGTCCTTTCCAAGCAGTTCAATTCGAATTGAATTTGATTGACTCATGGCTTATACTTGACGCAGGAAGAAAAATCTTTCCCACGTGGCCGGTTCAGAGTTAACCTCACTTTCTGCTCGACGCACCACGTGATTTCAGGAACTTAACTATTTTTACTTTAATTCTTTAATACGCGGTATTGCCTGGGCCCCATAACCTGTCACGAGTAGCGCGATCAAGGCAATAAATAAAACATATCACATAGAACAAGAAAATGAAATATATTTTTATATCAGAAAATTAGACGTTATATATAAACATGGTAAGCGCGCGTAAGAGAACAATAACGCATCAAGCGCGCGAAACGGAAGCGCCAAAACGGCGCTGTAAAATAGATATTGGCGCGAGGATATCTTTTTTTTACTATCACCCTCAATTTTTTTCAGATATTTTGGTAAGGTGCGCCATAGTTAAAAAAATTAAAAACCGATTTTTTCGCTGTTTTTTGCATGTTGGAGTTACTTATTCGGCGAATTTTCGTCTGTTATTTATCAAATACATGGTACAGTAATGCTTCGAAATAAGCAAGTGGCTCGGGACCGAACAGTTGCTTATTTCGAAGCAGGTTGCTATTCGGCTTGACTTTGTTCTCGAAACGGGACGATAGAGAACGCGAGAAACGAGTGAGAGATCCGAGGTAGCGGCAAATCATAAAGTGACCGGCCGAGCAGCGATGTTATTTTTTGAACAAGGATAGAAAGCATTATATACATATATTCCATCCTTCTTCCACTAACCGATGTCACTGCTCAGTCGAGCGTGAAATTTATTACCCTAAACATCGGCTTCGCGCTTTCATGGACCTCTCACTCATTTCTCGTACCTCTCACTTTGCCGGCGACTTCAAACAAAGAAGAGGGGATAGCGAGTTGCTTATTTCGAAGCAGAGACCACTTGCTTATTTCGAAGCATTACTGTATATACACTGTTCAATGTTTTTCCATGTGTAACGACCCAGAGTGAGTACGTCACTGCACCGACTTGTAGGGAGAGCGGTTCCCTTAGAAGGCGACTCGTAATAAATGTGTTAAGGATTTTAGGTTCGTGTGGTGTGCGGTTAAGGAGTGAAATCCAAACACTAATGTGCTAGAAACTGAATGAAAATATGTTTATTCAAGAATAAAAGGTAAGTGAATATTGAAATATAATACAAAATCGCTAGTATCACAATAAGTGCGGCTAGAAATAGGAATACAGTAAGAAATTATAATTAGTTCGCCCTAGATTGGGAATACAATTAGAAATATGTAATTAGTAATCAATATATGTAAGTAGAAATTTAATAATTGTAATTAATCGATAGCGCTAACGCAAATGCAGCGTGGTCTTCTTCTACAGTCAACACTCTGTTTGTTTTCAACAATAATTATGGAAACTAAACTCCAGAGGTTTGTGCTAGACTATTGGAATCAAGTTAACCCTTCCTACAGGTCGCAATCGGTTTCTGGTTATACCAGAGCCGTGTTAAACGCAGGCCGTTCAAGGAGCTCCGCTCCTCGCTAGCTCTTTACACTTGAGTGTTGGCTTAGCGTAACACCTGTGTAACACGTTGCGCACCGCGAATAGGAGGTCCACTGTTCCGTAGTCCTGCACGCCACCAGTGGAATAGTAGAAATTAGCTATAGCTCGCGCTCTATCGCTGCCTAGACAGTTCAGCGCAAGCTCTTCTCTACTAATCAGAGTGTTGTCTGTTTCAGACCGAGGTCTGAGAAGATCTGCAATGAAACTGTGCGGAACGCCTCTATTTATACTCAGATTTTGCTGAGTCGGCACTTTTTTTCCGCATAGAGTTCTTGGGGTAGCTGGGTTTTTCCCGTCACGTGGTGGTCCAGCATCCCCACTCTAGAATACTACCCCACCGTATGGTTACTGGGGTTACGCTCGCGCGTGCGCGGTCGGACGTCGATAATTTATCGGTAAACTGTTTTACCGTCCGACTTATCGACTAAACTTTTATCGATAAATTCAACAAACTCGGTTATCGACGAAAAATGAAAATGTTTATTACAAAAATTTATACATATTAACAATAAAATAAAATAAAACACCTTGTATGAAACATAAAAATTAATCAGAATAAAAAGAATGAAAACAAAAAGACATTGCTCTTGATTATCGGGTCGTTACAACTTCCCCCGCGCGTTTGTCTCTTGTCCTCAAGAGACAAATGTTTTTTCTTTTAATGTTGCACAGGGCGCAGCAGCATCTCTCCTCGCTGTTTCTTGGAGAGGCTGATAGGATCCCGAAATACCGCATGATTTGTCCATGTTCACGTCTTGGGTCTTCCTTTTTTGAGTTTCTATAGATTTTCCAGTCAAATTCTGGTATATCTATTAAAATCAACCCATCGTGGTGGTAGTGGTGGTGATGGTGGTGGTGGTGGTGTTGGTGGTGGTATTTCCTCCCTTAGCATTTCTTCTTGCGCTGTCATCTTTGAAATTTTGTATAAAACAGATAGTTAATAAATGAAATAAATTGTTGATGATACAATTCTACCTCTTTGAATTGTTTTAGGGCTCTTCTTAGCCTTTTTAAACGCTCGCGTCTTCCAGCGCGCCGTACCATTATCGCTCTCTATGAATTGAATTTAGCTGCGCGTGCGTAGCGTCGCTTTCTATATCTCTCTCTGTCGCTCTTAGTTTCTGTCTCTTTCTATCTTTTTTCTATGTAATATGGCGGACTTGCGAGTCTGCGCATTAATACTTCGAACGAAATAAAAATGTTTCGAAGGATTTTGAAATAAATGAGTTTGTCTATGGAACAGAAATGGCTATATTTAAAAAAAAATTATATTACAGTAAGTTTTAAAAAAAAAAATAAATTATTCGTAAATTGTGTCTAGGCAGAATATCTCCGGATCGTGTGCAGGTAGCATATATCCTTCGTTGTATGTCTCTGTTAATTCTTCGTCCATGTTTGCAATTGCATTGCGGCAATCGCTGCAGGCTACTGCTGGTCGTAGGCTAGCAATAATTTGCCTACATGCAACACAGGTCGTCTGTCTCATGCCTTCCTCTGTTTTAATAAAGTGGTGGACTCCAATGTGAATCCAGTGCTTTGCTGCTTCTTGTACAGCTTTTAAAGCACACTCGGTACACAAACGTCCCATTCTCGGGTTAAAAATGTACTCGAATGCAATCATATTGTCTCTTACACATAGTGCATTAGCGACATTCGGAGCTTGGTGTGTCATTTTTCTGTAATGAAAGTTATTTCTGTTATAAGATATTGAAAACCTTAAATTGTATCTTCTATGCTTACTGTGTTTTATTAATCTTCTCCTTGTTCTTTTCTTTTCTTTATATTAAATTATGTAGCGTCTCTTTCACGCACTTTGCTTCTTTACTTTTTTTTTTTAGCAATATGGCGGTATGTTCAAAATTTTGCATGTGCGCATGCGCATGTTCCGAAAATTACATAGACTGGTATATCGATTTTCATTTTTGATCTATGTTGTAGATTGGTCGATAGGCCCTCTTTAGTCGATCCTTGTGAACTATCCTATTCTTTTTGGGACCTATTTGTAATTCTATGTTATTCTTTTCTATGTTTCTTAAAACTTTGTACGGTCCTGTATATTCTTTTTGTAGTTTACTTTTTCTTGGTGGGTTTAATAACATAACTTCTTCTCCTGTTTTATAATTAATTGGTCGTATTTTTCTATCGTAGTAGTATTTCTGTCTGTATTTTGATTGTTCTAGATTTGTTTTTGCTGTTTGCCTAATTTTATGTAAATTTTGTAATAGTTTGTCTACATAATCTGGGTATGTATCTAAACTGTCAGTAGGTGTAAATTTTGATGGTAGCCTTGCTTTTCTTCCATATACCAGTTCATGAGGTGTGAATTTTGTCCCCTCATGAACGCTAGTGTTGTATGAAAACATTGCTTGTTGTAGCCATTCATCCCAGTGTTCTTGTTTAGATATATAGTGTTTCAAGTACTCAACTAGAACGTGATGGCTTCTTTCCAGGGACCCGTTTGACTGAGGATGGAAGGATGATGTACGGTACGTCTGGATGTGGAAGATTTTTGCTAGCTTCTTAATAAGTGAGGATGTGAAGCATGTTCCCTGATCGGTGAGGATAGCTTTAGGACTGCCGAATTGGCATATAAACGAGTTGGTGAATGTTCTTGCGACGTCCTCTGATGTAGCTGATACAAGTGGAACTGCGACGGAGTACTTGGTCAAGTTGTCTTGTATGGTGAGGATGTAACTGTATCCTTTTTGCGTCATAGGTAAGGGTCCAAGAATATCTAAAGACACCTTATCGAATGCGTCTGAAGGAGTGTCTGTGATAACCATAGGCTCCTTATTCTTCATCCTTACTAGCTTGGTTCTTTGGCAACTGATGCATGATCTGATATAATCGGTAATTTCTCTCTTCATGTTTTTCCAATAATACTTGTTCCTGATCCTGAGGTAAGTTTTTCTAATTCCTTTGTGTCCTGCAACTGTGCTTTCATGATTTTCTTTAATTATACTTCTTCTTTCGTCTTTAGGTGGAGTTTGGATTGTCCCTTTGCAGATGATGATGTTGATGTTTGAATCTGCAAAGATTACTTGAAGAATTGCTTTTAACCCTTGCTTGTCTGGCATGCTGCATTCCTGGATTCCTTTTTGAACTAACATGTGATGAAGAGCTTTAATTTTGTGTGGTAAATTTTCTTTATAATCTACTAATACTCCAAAAATTAATTTATTCTTAACTTTATATTCTGTGATACTGTCTTGTGGTTTAGAAATTTTAATCTTTTCATTTTCTATTAACTGTTTTGATTGGTAATCTTCAGGTTGTCCTTCTTTATTAATGAATATTACTGCTGTACCTCTTTTCATCCATAACTGGTCTTCGGTTTCTTCTATTTTGAATATGACTGGTTTATTGCTAATTATTTTTGGTTTAATTTGTTTAATTGTAGACGGTTGTTCGGTTTTTCCTTTTTTAATTTTGATAGGTGTGATAGGAGCTGATAATGTGTCACTTGAGGTTTCTTTTTCTACTTTTCTTTTTATTATAGGAGACCTTTCTCTTGTGCTTGAAGAGGAATCGATTCTGGGTGGTTCTCTGAAGATATGTTTAGGTAATATCGTTTCTTCATTGTATTCTTCTATCTCATCTCCAATTATTACTGGTTCTCTTTCTACGAGTCGTTTCTGCGGGATGATGTATTTTTTATCTTGTGGAGGTTGATGTACTTCCACAATGACTTGTTGTTCGTTAGGTTTTCTCCTCTTCCTGATTTCTTCAGAGGAGTAAATTTTTGGATTTTCGTTTGTTCTTTTTCTTGGTTTTGGTGGTTCTTCAGATATATCAGTTTCGTAATATTGAGACTCGTCTGAACTTGTATAGTCTTCTTTTATCCTTTTTCTTGCTGTTCTTCCTCTTTGAGATGGGCTTCTCTCTCGTATGTTATCTTTTCGGTATCTTTTCCTTATTTCAACATCTGTGGAGTCATCTCGTGGTCGTGTTAATTGTTTGTGGCTGATTTTCCTTTTTTTAATTTCTCGTGAACTGGACGAGGTTGTTGGCCTTGGTCTTCTTAGATACTGATGCCATTCTTTCTTCTTTTTATGATTTTCAGACTCAGTTGTAGTTGTTGGTCTCGTTCTAGTTGGATACTGATGTGCTTCTTTTTTCTTTTTAAATTCCCTAGATTCTGACGTCGTTGTTTGTCTAGGGCGAGTGGGATATTGATGCCACTCCTTCCTTTTTTTGTGCTTGCCTGATTCTGAGGTGGTCGTTGTTTGTCTGGGGCGAGTGGGATATTGGTGCCACTCTTTCCTTTTCTTACGTTTTTTCTTTGATCCAGACGTAGATGAGTGCAGCCTTTTCGCATTTATTTGTAGAGCATTTATATCTTCGACAGGATTTCTGGATAGAGCATCGGCGTTCATGTTTTGTCTCCCTGGTTTGTATTTAATTTCGTAATCGTACTCGCTCAATCTTAGTTTCCATCTCATGAGTCTTGATGTTGGATCTGAGAGACTGTTTAACCAGATTAAAGGTTTGTGATCTGTGATTAAATAGAATTTTCTGCCAAAAATATATGGTCTGAAATGATTTATTGCGAATATTACAGCAAGTAATTCCCTTTCTGTTGCGGAGTATTGTGTTTCCGGCTTATTCATTACTCTTGATGCGTATGCCACTGGCTGATCTTTTCCTATTTCTCCTTGACTTAGGACCGCTCCTACTGCTGTTCCGGATGCGTCAGTGGTTATATTAAACGGTCTCTCAAAGTCAGGATATTGTAGGATTGGCTTTTCGCATAATACGTTTCTTAAGAATTCGAAAGCTTGCTGTTGCTGGTTGGACCATTCGAATTTTTGCTCCTTCTTCGTCAAGTCAGACAATGGTTTAGCTATTTTAGAGAAGTCTTTAATGAAACGTCTATAATATCCGCACAATCCTAGGAACTGTCTGATATTTTTGACAGTCTTCGGAACGGGGAATTTTTGGACCGCTTCAACCTTTGCTGGGTCAGGTTTTACACCGTCTTCTGTAATTATATGGCCCAGGTATGCCACCTCTTTCTTTAAAAATTGGCATTTGTCAGGTTGTAAGCATAAATTTGCTTCTCTAAGCTTCATCATCATTCTATTGACTTTTATCTCGTGTTCTTTTAGCGAGCTTGCATAAATTACGATATCATCGATAAACACGAATAGTTCCAGTCCTTGTAGTCCGTCTAGGACGTTGTTCATCAGGCGCTGGAATGTGGCTGCAGCATTTTTTAAACCAAAAGGCATTCTGTTGAATTCGAAATGCCCGAATGGTGTTGAAAATGCTGTTTTGTGCTTGTCTTCCGGATGCATTGGTGTTTGATGAAAACTAGATTTTAAATCAAACACGGAGAAGTATTTTGCGCTTCCTACTTGATCCAGGATATCAGTGATATTGGGTAGCGGATAGGCATCGCTGATCGTTTTTTCATTTAATTTTCTAAAATCAATCACTAATCTCCAGCATTTATTTCCTTGTGAATCTTGCTTCTTTGGTACTATCCACAAGGGGGAGTTAAATGGTGATGACGAATGTTTAATGATTCCTTTTTCTAGGAGATCATTTACTTGGTGATTAATTTCATCTTTCAACGCATGAGGATATCTGTACTGCTTAACATTTACAGGCACCTCATCCGTCGTGATGATCCTGTGGTAGATCTTATTTGTTACTGGAAGTTTATCTCCGTCTATATAAAATCTGTCAGCGTGCTCTTTTACTATATCCTCTACATTAGTGAATTCTTCTTGATTCAAATGACCTGTTTGTAATATTTTAAGAATTTGCTGAGCTCTTTTAGGTTCTTGATGGAATGTTTCTTCGTTCTGTGGTGCCTCTTCATACTGTTGCAGCTCTACTGCTGGCATTTCGATTTCGATGTCTTCTGCTCCAACGTTGATCGCATACAGAAATGCTATACCATCACGATTCGTAACTACAGCGTTTCCCATATATATTTGTGGGTGAAGCTGTAATTTTGGGACAAAACCAGTTTTTATTTCAGTGTTTGATACTTTTATAGGTATCATGGTTTTTGTCCTGGATGGTATTACCACCGCTGGTTGCTTGAATGGTATTATATTGTTATTTATGATTAGTATAGATTTGGCGTAATTGATGCTGGCTCCACTGCTTTTGAAATACTCTGTTCCTAAAATTCCGTCTTGTTCTATTGGTAGTTCTTCAATGATGTGGAATACGGATTCAGTTTCTAGTATCTTTACTTTGATGTATCCTGTAGTGTAAATAGAGCTTTTAGTGATCCCATTTAATTGAAAAATTACATCTGTGTTTATAATAATTTCGTTTGATATTGCTTGTTTTTTAATTATATTAATGTCTGATCCTGTGTCGACCATAAATAATGCTTTTTGATCACTGAAGCTTTCGCTTAATAGTTCGACACTAGGAGACTTACATATTTCTCCTAAGTTTAGGTACAAGTTTGCCTTTTTACGTACCTGTTGTACTTGAGGAGTCTGTTGGGGTCTCTGGCTCTTGATACGTTCTTGATATGCCTTTTTCCGGCATTCCTGAATTGTATGGCCAATGTTTTGGCAGAATTCACAAATTGGAGGTCTTGTTCGTGTCCAATTTTGACCTTGTCTCTGCGTAGGTTGATTTCTATAGGTTTGAGCTGGCTGCACAAAGTCCTGGGGGACTCCCGGTCTTGCTGGTTGGTCCTTAAACCAGCAAGTTTCCAAGGTGTGCCCGGACCTTTGGCAGTGTTGGCAGTGTTTTGCTGGCCAGCGGGCCCTCGACATTGATTGTCTTTGGAACCGCTGACTGCAGCATACACTGGCGTTATGCCCGTATCCATAGCAGTTGTCGCATTGTTCGGCCGTAGTGAACCCCTGTGATAGCTTAGCTTTGGTCTGGCTTTCTATATTTTCTGCCTCGGCTACAATTGCTGCACTGATTGCTTCGTCAAGGCTGTTGAAGTTCTGATTTTTCATTCGGTTATATACCTCCTGTTTTAAACCGGTGAGGAAAGCTTTAATTGTATTAGTTTCCGACGATCGGTTGTATCCTTCGATGTTATCTGGGAATTCTAACTCGTTGCAGCTTTTAATTTGTAGTAGAAGTCCTGAGACGCGGCTGCCGTAGTCCACGACTGCCTCAGTTGGACCCTGTGCGATCCTTGCCATGTCGCCGCATAGCTGCATCGAAGTGAAGAGTGGTGCGAACCGTGATTTTATTACGGCAATCAGTTCCTCGATGGTGTCGTAGTCTCCGTTTAGTACCACTCTTGCTGCCTGTCCGTAGAATTTGTTCTTGATTAATTGTACCAATCCATACTCAGCATTCGGAGAGATTATATTCTTCGCTTTGAAACAGCTCTTTGCAAACTGATAGACTGGTATGTTGCGGCCGTTGAATGCTGGTACGATGTCTGCTGCATCGCGAATACTGATCGGTCGGCTTCCTTCAGTCGATCCGTTGGCTGATCCGCTGGCTGATGCGCTGGCTGGTTAACAATAAAATAAAATAAAACACCTTGTATGAAACATAAAAATTAATCAGAATAAAAAGAATGAAAACAAAAAGACATTGCTCTTGATTATCGGGTCGTTACACATGTGTAACGTCCCAGAAATAGGTACGTCACTGCACCGACGTATAGGGAGAGCGGTTCCCTTAGAAGGCGACTCGTATGAAGTATTAGGGATTATAGGTTCGTGCGGTACGCGGTTAAGGAGTAAAATCCAAACATTAATGTGCTAAACTACTGGTTTATTCAAGTAAGTAGAAATTGATCTTAGCTAGATAACTAAATATGGTTTCTCAAGATATATAGGAAATAATAATGCTAGTATTACAATGTGTACGGGCTAGATAAGAAATACAGTAAGAAATTACAAAGAGTACGCCCTAAATGAAAAATACAGTAGGAAATATATATATTAGTATTAGTACGTGGCTTAGACTGTGGATACAGCCAATACTCTGAATAATTGCCAACTACGCTAACAAGGAGACCACACAGCGGTTGGGTCATCGATTTTGATATAACTTTTTCTGGTGAATCTTGATGAAAAAAAAATAATTTTTAACAAAAAAAAAAATCCGACTTCAAAATGCACTAAAAAGTATAAAATAATTTCCATTTCATTTATATCTGTATTCCACAGCTATTAATACAATCTACTTAATCATTAAATAGGATACTAAATATATTTCAAAGTTTTCGGAGGCGGCGCAAAATTAAAAACTTTTCCTCTACTGGGAAGATCCTAGTTCAGGTGTCGGCAACCAGTGACAAATGACCCATTTGATAATTTCAAGTAAACAATATTCAGTGGGAATCAATATACCCATTACGAATTAACTATACTGCAGTTCACGAGTGACCGCACTTAAGTCGCGCAGCTAGTGACCTACTGAGGTCTAGGGAAATTTTTAATAGTGCGTGTGATTCCCCTTTACAGCTTGCTTCTAACTTTGCGTTCACATCATTTTTTTCCGGAAAATAATAGAATTTTCATTGCATCGTGAAACTTTACAATATCATCACCGCTTTTCAATTATCGTACGTCATATATTTCTGCCCACCATTTATATGATCGCAAGGTATAATAAGAAGCAAGCTGGAGAGGGGAATAACACACGTCATTAAAAATCTCTCTAGACCTAGTGAGCGGCACGAGTTAAGTATGGTCTCTTGTAAACTGCAGTATAGTGCATGTCCATCAGGAGTGCTGACAATTTCTCATACAATCGTTACAATTACAAATGTTTTCAACCGGACCTATAATTTTGCTCTTACGACTTATTAATTACCAAGTTTGCCATACCACAATCAAATCGTTATTGGCAGCACCGTTTGTTCGGGTATTTTTAATTTTGCGCCGCCTCCGAAAACTTTGAAATATATTTAGTATCCTATTTAATGATTAAGTAGATTGTATTAATAGCTGTGGAATACAGATATAAATGAAATGGAAATTATTTTATACTTTTTAGTGCATTTTGAAGTCGGATTTTTTTTTTTGTTAAAAATTATTTTATTTCACACTTTTTAGTGGAACGAGCAGTATTCGAAGTTTACTTGCAGGGACAAGTTTGAAAAATCGCGATCGGTATATTCCTTGGAGGGTAACCCTAAAGAATAGGCTTTTTATTATAATAACAATAGTTATTAACAATAAGAAGTTAAATAAATTTTGGGAAATGGAATCATCGTGGAATGATCTACGAAATGTGAAATCTTTCATCGCAATCGGTGCATTCCTTGAACCAGAACGTATTTTGCAATAATGAAAACCGTTCGAAATAAAAAAATGCGAAATGTTTTTATAATGGGAACAATCGGAAGACATATCCTACAAGACGCAAAAGATTTCATTCCGATTGGTCCATCCGTCTCGGAGTAATCAGCGAACGCACATTTACAAAAAAAGGTCGTTAGAAATAAAAAAATGCAAAATATTTTTTTTACGGGACCAATGGGGAATTGTACTGTACAAGATGCAAAAAGTTTCATTCCAATTGATCCATCCATATCAGAATAATCGGTGAACATACACCGCACGTACATGAAATAGTACGTTTTTTGCAATAAAAACCGTTCGGAATGAAAAAATATAGAATGTTTTTTTAACGGGACCAATCGGGGGACATACTTTAGAAGACGCAAAAGGTTTCGTTCCAATTGGTCCATCCGTCTCGGAATAATCGGCGAACAAAGGCAGAAAAAATAACAATAGTTTTTCACGAATATCTCGAAAACTAAAGGTTTCCGTTAATTATGCATAATGAAAAAGTTGTTCAGAATCATGCTCCCGACAATATATTAAAGGATCATTGAAGTCATTTTATGTTGAGATTACAAACTTCCCGTTTTTATTTTGCAATAATGAAAACCGTTCGGAATAAAAAATGCGAAATGTTTTTACAACGGGACCAATGGGAAAACATATCCTACAAGACGCAAAAGATTTCATTCCGATTGGTCCATCCGTCTCGGAGTAATCAGTGAACGTACATTTAGAAAAAAAAGTCGTTGGGAATAAAAAAATGCAAAATATTTGTTTTACGGGACC
Organism: Osmia bicornis bicornis; assembly: GCF_907164935.1. Lineage (NCBI taxonomy): Eukaryota > Metazoa > Arthropoda > Insecta > Hymenoptera > Megachilidae > Osmia > Osmia bicornis. Next base: position 2,730,429 of record NW_025791458.1, on the reverse strand, counting down.
AATGGGGAGTTGTACTGTACAAGACGCATAAAGTTTCATTCCGATTGGTCCATTCGCCTCGGAGTAATCTGCGAACGTATACCGCACGTACATGAAATAGCACGTTTTTTTGCAATAAAAAGCGTTCGGAATGAAAAAATGCAAAATGTTTTTTCAACGGGACCAATCGGAAGACATATCCTACAAGATGCAAAAGGTTTCGTTCCGATTGGTCCATCCGTCTCGGCGTAATCGGTGAACAAAGCCAGAAAAAAAAAAAAAAAAAAAAAAAAAATATACTCATCGAATTGAGTATCCTCCTCCTTTTCGAAGTCGGATAATAAGTTGACCCGTGTTTGGACGTTTTCGTCAATACTCAATATTTAAAGAGATATTTAATATTTTAATTCTCTGATATCCTTAAGTTTTAAATTGATAAGACGTTTATCGAGAGCGCTGTTAGGGAAACGGATAAAGTAGTAGGCTTGTTGAACTACGCCGTCGTGAGTTCAAATCCTTTGAAGCTAACTGATTTTTTTTCTACATTTTTTTAGTTTCTGCTTTTTTTGTCCTGTTTCCTTGTTTTTTGTTTTTAATTTATTATAATTTTGTCATATGTATTATTTACAATTTACGGGCTGGTACACATCGTAAAACTTCAGTCAAATTTTGTAACTTTAATATCCGATAAATCGGTTTTTTTTGAATGTTAACCAAGTATGTTTTCCGGATAGTGTAAGAAAAGCAAAGTGCTCTTGCAATGCATCAGCTTTTATTAAATGTTCATATTGTCGAAAACACTTATGTTTTTCGTGTTTCTACGATATGTATCATCCCATAAATTGTAAATAATACATATGACAAAATTATAATAAATTAAAAACAGAACAAAAAAAAAAACAAAAAAAGACAAAAAGAACAAAAAAAGAGCAGAAACAAAAAAAATGGAGAGAAAAAATGAACTACCCCCTACCGGGATTTGAACTCGCGACGGCATAGTTCAACGAGCCTATTACTTACTTTACCCGTTTCCCTAACACAGCTGTTGATAACCGCTTTACCAATTTAATATTTAAGGATATCAGAGAATTAAAATATTAAATATCTCTTTAAATATTGAGTATTGACGAAAACGGCCGAACACGGGTCAACTTATTTTTCATCAAGATTCATCAGAAAAAGTTATATCAAAATCGATGACCCAACTGCTGTGAGGTCTCCTTGTAAGTATTGTAAATCATCATCAGTAACTTGTACGGTATCCTCAGACACGAGCGGACTCTAGCCTACAGGTCGCAATCGGTTTCTGGTCTAGCTAGAGCTATGTTAGTACTGGCCGTTTCAAGGAGCTCCGCTCCTCGCCAGCTCTTTACACTTGAGTATGGTCGCAATACTAACACCTGGTTAACACGTTGCGGACCATGAGTAGGATGTCCATAGATCTGAAGAGTCTCGTACGTCACTACTGAAAAATAAGGATTATCTTACTCTTGCGCTCTATCTTTGCCTAAGCAAGTTAGCGCAAAGCTTTTCCTCTACTGTCAGAGTGGTGTCTGTATTCGACCGAAGTCGGAGACGATCTGAGCTTTCGCTGCGCGGAACGCCTCTATTTATAATCAGATTTTGCTGACCAAGCGCTTTTTTCCTACATAGAATTCCTTTTGATTTCTGAAATTTCCCAGCACGTGTCTCCCGAGCACCCCTACTCCCTAGTCTGTACGTGGTCTCCCTACTCTATGATTTCACCCCACTGCGAGATCATCGGGGTTCCGCTAGCGCATACGTGTCGCACGTCGATCAATTATCGATAATTTGATTTACCGACCGACTTACCGACTAAATATTTATCAACTTACTAACTATACTGAATTATCCACAAAATACTAACCGAAAACTATTTTATTATTACATAAATATAATACAAACTAAATTAAACATTTCTTATAAACTTAAACTAAAATTGATTATTATAATAAAATATTGAACAAAAGAAAAAGTTGCTATGTTTAGCGGGACGTTACACATGCAGTGGAATAGAATAGGAATTAAAGAAACTAAATAAACCTAATTGATAAAAGTACGTTATGTGCGTTATATTTCAAAAGATTAAAGGTATTTTCAACGGCGTCGGTGGTCTAGCGGTAAAGCGTCTATTTTCGTAGGTTTTTTTTGGAAATACATTTTTTCAAGCTTCTACCTACATGATAATCGTTAATATACTTGTTTACAAATATTTCAATAATATTTTTTTAATATTTTAATTTGTAATGTAGGTAAATACCATTTTGAAATACTTTCTGTTCTACCGTTTCTCTTGTCATGTATTTTGTCAATTGCAGTATTCTTTAATATTTTTCATTATCTTTAACAATTCTGGATAAGTACTTGCAGTGAAGATAGCTCGTCATGTCCTCGGTGTTTATTATGGTCTTCGCTTTAGTTTCTTCATGTTGTAATAATTAAACAATTGTTTGTATTTTCTGATGTAAAGCACATTTACAGTTTTAGTTCGAACGATATTTATCTTTTTTTTGTATATAGATAAAGAAGTTTTAACAATTTTTGATAGGCTGCAGCAGTGAAGATAGCCCGTAATGTCCTATTGATAATAAAATAATATTGATAATAGTATAAAATATTATTGAAACATTTGTAACGACCCAATAATCAAACACAATATCTTTTTTATTTCATTTCTTTATTGTAACTAATTTTTATATTTCATACAAAGTATTTTATTTAATTTTTATTGTTAATATTTAGTGTATAAAATTTTTGTAATAAATATTTTCATTTTCGTCGATAACCGAGTCTGTTAAATTCAAGTTTAGTCGATAAGTCAGACGGTAAAACAGTTTACCGATAAATTATCGACGTCTGACCGCGCACGCGCCAGCGCAACCCCAGTAAGCATACGGTGGGGTAGTATTCTAGAGTGGGGATGCTGGACTACCACGTGATGGGAAAAACCCAGCTACCCCAAGAACTCTATGCGGAAAAAAAGTGCCGACTCAGCAAAATCTGAGTATAAATAGAGGCGTTCCGCACAGTTTCATCGCAGATCTTCTCAGGCCTCGACCTGAAGCAGACAATACTCTGAACAGTAGAGAAAAGCTTGCGCTGAACTGTTTAGGCAGCGATAGAGCGCGAGCTACAGCTATTTCCTACTCTTCCACTGGTGGAGTGCAGTACCGCTGATCAGTGGACCTCCTATCCGCGGTTCGCAACGTGTTACCCAGGTGTTACGCTAAGCCTACGTTTAAGTGTAAAAAGCTAGCGAGGAGCGGAGCTCCTTGAACGGCCTGCAATTAACACGGCTCTGGTATAACCAGAAACCGATTGCGACCCATAGGAAAGGTTAACTGGATTTTAGCGGTCTAGCACAAACCTCTGGAATTTAGTTTCCATAATCATTGTTGAAAACAAACAGAGTATTGACTGTACAGAAAGACCACGCCGCATTCGCGTTAGCGCTATCGATTATTACAATTATTAATTTCTACTTACATATATTAATTACTAATTACATATTTTTAATTGTATTCCCAATCTAGGGCGAACTAATTATAATTTCTTACTGTATTCCTATTTCTAGCCGCACTTATTGTGATACTAGCGATTTTCTTTTATATTATATTTCAATTCACTTACCTTATAATTTTTGAATAAACATATTTTCATTCGGTATCTAGCACATTAGTGTTTGGATTTCACTCCTTAACCGCAAACCACACGAACCTATAATCCCTATAACACAGAATACGAGTCACCTTCTAAGGGAACCGCTCTCCCTACAAGTCGGTGCAGTGACGTACTCACTCTGGGTCGTTACACATTTGTAAACAAGTATATTAATGATTGTCATGTAGGTAGAAGCTTGAAAAAATGTATTTCCAAACAAAAACAAAATTGAGCCTGAGCGGACTTTAACCTACGAAAAGAAGCTTGCAGCGGTTTAACAGTCAGACGCTTTACCGCTGGACCACCAACGCCGTTGAAAATACCTTTAATCTTTTGAAATATAACGCACGTAACGTACTTTTATCAACTAGGTTTATTTAGTTTCTTTCCCTGATAGACAGATGCACTTAAACTTTGCAGCAACTTTGCATCATATTACATCATGAAATGCAGCAAGCTTGTGCGCTTTATGAGTGTGCATCTGCGTGTCAAGTTTACGGCATATAATGATGAAAAGAAAATATTCATATTCGTAGCGATATTAATTCAATAGATGAAACATATGTGTTTATAAACACTTTGATTCATATTTTTCTTATACCATAACTTTGAAGGTGATGAAAAATTTACCTAAACTTTGCATCATGGCAGAAGGTAACATTTGCATTCATATTTACATCAGATGTTAAGCATAGAGTATACGTACATACATACACACATTCATACACACAAACTTACGTAGGTTAAGGGGAAAAAATTCAGACCCGGAGGAGAGACGAATCATTGCAAATAAAATCGTAACTATACATGATAATATAATAGGGGTAGCCAAACTTTAACATGACAGAAGCCAGATATCGCAATTAGAAATCTTCGAGGGCCTCATCCTTCGTGTGTATCCTCCATTATATTGTCATAATTACGATTTTATTTCCAATGGTCCGTCTTTCCTCCTGGTCCAACTCTCCTCCCTTTACCTCACATAAAATGATATAATTCACATAAATTGTTAAGTTTTCACCTTCCTTCTTTATTGAGCGCAGCGAGCGAAGCTCAATTTCTCGCGAAAACTGCATTTCGTTTTCCAGAGACTCCTCTTAGACGGCTTATCCAATTTTCACCAAATTTGGCACAGCATATCATGACCACAATGTGATGGTCATAGGCTATTGAAATAAAAAATTGGCCCAAGCATGGTGAAATAATCACAAAAAAACTGATCTTCAATGAAAAAGCATTGAAATAAAAACGTGGCCGTCGCGGGACAGCCGACAAGAGCGAAGCTCAAGTCATAATGCGTAAATTTACAGTTCAATAAATTAGAATTGTTTTTTTTGTAATTTTTTTATGGTACAATTCAATATGAAAAAAAAACGTCGCTCTGCCGTACGCGAGAGCGAGATTGTCTTTTGTCGCGAACGTTCTTGTACGCACGATTGACGCGCAATTTCGCTGGATGAAAGAATTAGAGGAGAGGGGACCGAAATTCCCCTGTAGGGGAATCGTAACATTCCTTCCAACTGATCTTACTGCCGATCGCGCCAAGAAGAGCTTCGCTTTAAACATTGACGCGCAACAACGTTGATAAATTTCATTACAAATCGAAAACACCATTAATTTAAGCTTTTCACTACAAATGCCTCCTAGACGACGAACGAACTTAAGTCGACGAACTCATGACGCACGTCGATATGTACCTGTCAGCCAACGACAGGCCACGCAGCTTGAATATGTTACCATCCATTATACTCGCATCCATGATCAGAAGCACGTGGATGATTTCAGTCGGACAATCAGTGGACAATTCAGTGGAACAATCGTATAATACATGCATCAACTGCAATAGACTCCTTCTTAATACATGTACTAACGAATTTACATGCAAACACTGTAAGCGCAATACCACCAAATTCACATCGGCGAACAAAATGCGACCTGCTGATGTGCCTGATGAGCTCAAAGATCTAACTGTCATCGAACAAATGTTAATTGCTAGAGTGCACCCAGTCATGAAAGTATATCAGGTAAGAGCTTCCGGTCGACCTGGTCAGATACGTTATAGCGGTAATATTGTTGCGACGGCGAGAAGTTCCCGCTCTTTCGACGCATCGACCGCTTCTTGATGTATCGAAAGAGCCATCGACTGCCCCGTCCGAAGCTGTCGTCGAGTCATAACGTGAAGCTATCCCTTGTTTCGAGCGGAAACACGTCACCGGATGCTTGAGGTCTCTTAGACAACCGCGCGTCTTTTTAAATATCAGATTGTATCGGGAAGCCGAACTGTACGGATCTATTGCAAAACCAATTGTGTAACTGAAATATAGACAGTCTAGTTTGCTCCTGGTGTATTCATTTAACTATGGAAAGCGCGAGCTCCACTCCCCGGCGCAACATTGGCGCAGTCGGTAGGACGATAAGAACTCGATCTTCAGCCGGGGACCAGGGTTCTCCGGAGACTTTGGAGACGCTTTTCGAGGGCTTGCAGAGGAGCATCTCGACGCAGTTTAGGGAGCAGCAGCGCGCATTTAACTCTCGATGGGAAAAGGAGCGCTCTCGCGCGGAAGAGAAACAGCAAGAGGAGAGAACGGCTTCTTCAGCGATCCAGAAGCTGCTGGAAGAGCGGATAACAGCGATGGAGAACAATTATCAGGTGCTATCGTCCAATTTCCAACTATTTTTAGAAAAGTTTTCGGCCACGGCAGTCCGTGATGGGGATCGCGAAGCCCTTCTTGTTAGTCCTTCCACTTCTGCTGGTCTCGCGATATCCCAGCCCTCACCTCCGGTCTCTCAACAGGAAATGTCTGGTGTGTCGCGGAACGTTTCCGATTTAGGCTACGTTCTGAAACCACCAAAGTTTGATGGTAAAACTAACTGGGAGGAGTTTAAACTCCAGTTTGAGGCGATTGCAGGGGCGAATCGTTGGGATGAGCCAAGAAAGGCCTTGGCCTTGGTTACATCACTCGAGGGACCGGCGCGGAGTGTTTTGACTTCTCTTTCCGTTGAAAAACAGACTGATTTTCCCGCGTTAATTTCGGCCCTTGCGTTCCGTTATGGAACGAAAAATTTTGAGAACCTCAATTATGTTAAGTTTCAAAATTATAAACAACGGAAAGGGGAATCTATTTCCGATTTAGCCACGGAGATTGAGAGGCTAGCACAGGCCGCTTTTTGCGAATGCCCTTTAGAAATTAGAGACAAGCTTGCTGCCTCACAATTTGTTTCCTCGCTGGCTAATGAGGAAATGAAACGGATGCTGAGGCTCGGAGGTTTCACATCTCTCAGGGCTGCTGTTATCAGGGCTCTGGAGATTGAAGCAGTCGAGTCAATGGCTAATGCGCCCGTTACAAAAAAAAGAAACATTTACTAAACCGGTTTATTCTTCGGAGAGGGATTCCGGAAGGAGAGAAATGAGAAGACCGGTAAAACGGAAGCTTGAAAGACAGGAGATGGAATGCTGGAATTGCAAGGAGAAGGGTCATATGTGGCGGAATTGTCCGAAAAAAAAAGAAAAGAAGAATTTTCAACGAAGAAGGGAAACGGGAAGAAGTCGGCGTAGAGGGGCACCCTCCGGCTTCACCTTTGTTCGCCCCCGTCGTACGAAGAGTTACCGGAAATGTTTTGTCCTGCGTCGCGGGATTCGTCGCAGAAAAGGAGTGCCCCATAATACTTGACACGGGCTCAAGTTTAAATTTTCTGGATCGATCCTTGGTAACAATCGGAACTCTGAACAGCGAAGAGTAAAGTCGAAGAGGTTCTGCAAGAGTGCCACGATGCATCCTCTGGAGGACATTTCGGAATACGTAAGACCTTGGCCAAGGTTCGACGGCGGTTTGTCTGACTTAGTCACCGAAGAGATGTGGAAGATTGGTGTCGTCGATGTCATCGTTGTACGGCGAAGAAAGGTCCTTCGGGGAAGGGAAAAGGACTCATGAAAGTCTACAACGTAGGGGCACCCTTTGAGAGGATCGCGCTCGACGTTGTTGGTCCCTTACCAAGGTCTTCTTCTGGAAACAAGTACGCGCTGGTTGTGGTGGATTATTTCACGAAGTGGCCAGAGGTGGTTCCGCTTCCGAACCAGCAGGCGACGACAATTTCCACGGCCCTGATGAGGGAGGTGATAAGTCGGCATGGAGTACCGTTGGAGCTTCATTCTGATCAGGGTCGCAGTTTTGAGTCGACTGTCTTTAAAGAGTTGATGAAGATTTTGGGGATAAAGAAAACGAGAACTACTCCCTTGCACCCTCAGTCAGATGGACTCGTAGAACGGTTGATACGGACCTTGATGCAGTATTTATCCCAATTTGTGGCGGAACATCAAAAGGATTGGGATGAGTGGATTCCGACGTTTTTATTGGCCTATCGTTCTTCTCGACATGAAATTACTCAAAATAGTCCTTCAATGCTTCTGATGGGACGAGAGTTACGTTTGCCTTTGGATCTGCTCAGAGGAACTATTGCCTCGGAACATAAAGAAGAAACTGTTTACATCGAGGAAACCAGAAAGAAGATTGAAGAGATTCACAAATTCGTTCGTCATCGTATGCGAATTTGTGCGGAAAAGACAAAATCCTGGTGGTTCACGTGAATCGTTTGGCTCCATATGAACATTCACGGGGAAGAAACACCTAAATAGGGAAGGATCAAGAATAGGAGACTGAGGAGGGTGTTTCTGACGTCCTCGACCTAGAAGAAGACGCTTCGTCGCACAAAGCCAGGGTGAAGTTTCTTTCGGCCACGGTAAACTTGCTGGCTACGCGTGTCTAAACGATGGAGGAAGTGTTGTTCTCTTCGGAGGAAGAGGGCATCCCCTCAGCCGGTGTCCCGTTTATTTTGATTTTTGTATTCGGGGTTCTGGTCATCGGACTGCGTAGTTGTGGTATGCTCCGGACCACCAGTCCATCGAGGAAAGATTTTGCTTGATGGCTGGGGAGCATCCCCCGGTAGAGTGGACCCGTTGGACTGGAATTTCTTCATCCGAGAAGACTTCGAGAGGAAGGCGTGAAGACCCAGGAATCAAGAGGAAGGGCGAGGAACTGTCGGGACCTCCTCGAAGAAAGAAGAGTGCTAAGAAGAATTGGAAATCGAAGAAAGAAGAATAGGAAATTGGAGCGGTTTCTAAGTTGACTTGTTAGCACTGAACCGGCGTCTTGCTCAGGGTTTTTGAGTGGTTTTCCCCTGGGACGAAAGACGAATGTCAAGACGTTAGCTGCCTGAGAGGGCCACTTAGGTAACTGTTACGCTTTTGCTTTTAACCTCCTTTCAGGCAGAGGTATTAAAGAAGAGGTTAGCATCCATGGAAGACTGACAGCCCGAGGTTAAAGACTATGACTTGATTTGGCTTATTGATCGGCCTACGTGAAGATGGTTACAAGTATGAAGATGCCCGCGGTCGGGTCGACCGCTCATTGAAGGAGGGGAGCAATGTTGCGACGGCGAGAAGTTCCCGTTCTTTCGACGCATCGACCGCTTCTTGATGTATCGAAAGAGCCATCGACTGCCCCGTCCGAAGCTGTCGTCGAGTCATAACGTGAAGCTATCCCTTGTTTCGAGCGGAAACACGTCACCGGATGCTTGAGGTCTCTTAGACAACCGCGCGTCTTTTTAAATATCAGATTGTATCGGGAAGCCGAACTGTACGGATCTATTGCAAAACCAATTGTGTAACTGAAATATAGACAGTCTAGTTTGCTCCTGGTGTATTCATTTAACTATGGAAAGCGCGAGCTCCACTCCCCGGCGCAACAATATTATAAATGTGGAACAAGACATCACCGAAATTACAAGACGCTTACCTTTGACGCCAGCTGATGTAAACGTCCTCATTGTCCAGCGTGACGGGGTTTCTGGCCATAGAGATTTCAAAGTGCGACGCGATAAGGTACTCAAAGCACTCGAGTGGCTCAAAATCAACAACCCACATTACTCTGACGTTAACATTGATATGGAACATGTTGCGTCGCTTCCCCAAGATGGTGATGTTTCGCATCAGATTCGCTTTTTAAACGAAGGTGGTTTCACCGAAGATGTACCTGACGAAACTGATATAACTGAATCAGCAGTACCAATAACAATCCAACAAAGACAAGAACAAGCAATCAGGTCAACCCTACAATGGCCGTCGAGTTCTACAACGCCTATTAATGAGTTCAGAACGGAAGGGTATATCTCTATGGCTTTTCCTCATCTCTTTCCGGATGGCCAGGCAGATATTGTCGACTTCACTAGAAACCAAAAACTTCAATACTCTGAATGGTGTGAATTTCTGATGCATTACAAAGATAAACGTTTCGCAAATGACTGTCGGTTTAGGTTCCATTGTCTCAACACACTCCAACGCCACGAAGCTTTGATAAAGAGTGCAATTTTTTGCAAAAAGAATGATTTTACCGGCAGTATACAACAACTACGTACAGAATTGATTCGCAACCCAGCTATACTCAAAAAGTTGTTGAGTTGGGGATCCAAGATTCGAGGAACTTCAACTTATTGGTATCAACGACGACTAGAATTGCAAGCAATGGTGAACCAGCTTGGAGTTCCAACTCTTTTCTTAACACTAAGCTCAGCTGATCTTTGGTGGCCCTGCATGATGAGACACTTTGGAATCAGCTCAACAGAGATAGAAGGCATGACCGAAGCTCAACTATCACGTCTTATGCAGGAAAAACTAAACGAAAATCCGCTGGTGGCCGATGAATACTTCTCGAAGAGGGTTGAAATCTTCATGAAAATCCTCAAGATCAAGTTAAATATCGCTGATTATTGGTACCGGTTTGAATACCAACATCGTGGTAGCCCTCACATTCATGCCATTCTCTGGCTCGAAAACGCACCCGACGTACGGACATTCGATTACTGTTTTGAGGAGGAGATCGAAACTCATAAAAAGTTCTATGATTCGCTCACATCTGCCACGAATCCGCTTATTAATGAGCCTCCAGCTGAAGTACATCCTTCTCGATTGAAACATACTGAACTACAACTATATGATACACACCAACTGTCGCAATTGCTGAACAGAGTTCAAAGACATACTAATCATTCCAGGTACTGTCTAAAATCCAATCGCCGGGTACAGACTTGCCGTTTCAACTTTCCAAAGCCACTACAAGATGTATCGACACTTCAAAAAGACGAAAAAGGTATTTGGCAGTATACACCCAGAAGAAATGATGCTTTACTCAATGACCACAACATCTTTGTGGCCCAAATATGGCGTGCAAATACAGACTGCAAAGTAATTACATCGGAGCACGCAATTCTAAACTACTTATCGAAGTATGCATCTAAAAGTGAACCACAATCGCAGAGCTTCATGGACCTCTTCAACAACATTCTCGTCGACTGTCATCCTGATGATCCCGTACAGAAGGCATTTTCTAAGATGCTCATCAAAATAGTAGGGCTTCGAGATATATCATCGTGCGAGGCCATGCATTTGTTGGCTGGTATTCCATTATATCATTGCACAAGGCACATTGTCAAAATATATATTGGACTTGACGACTTCAATTTGATACCTCTGGATGACTCTGATCAATTTGTACATCAATCAATTCTCGACCGCTATCGAACGAGACCAGAGACGACGAATGACATGACTTTGAGTCAATTCGCAACGAGATACAATGCAGTACGCAACCAACTTCAACAATGTAGAAAAATGCGTGTGCTTCAGGTATTACCTAAGTATCCACTAGGAATTGATGACGAAAAAGATGAGATTATCTACAAACAAAAACTATTGCTAAACAAACCATGGAGATCTGTGGAAGAATTGAAAACTTGTGATTCTTGGAAAGAGTCATTCTTTGCAGCTAACATAACTGTCTGGGAACTGGATGAAAACAACACTTCACCACATGATCCTGACGACATACCTGCTTTGGAAAATGAACCAAGAGACTGGATGGCCATAGCCGAGGCATTTCCACACGAAGCAGTAACTGACACTGTGCTTGGATACAGAGATCAGGATCGAGATTTTGAATGGTACGCAATCATTAGAAACTATCCAGGATTGGAAGCCCAAATCAATTTCATCCGACAAGCTAAAGAAAATTATGTGTGCCAGCGCGAACTTGCAACCAGTGACAACTTGGATCTAAATCCGGGACAGCAGAATGTGATAAACCATCTGCATAATCAACTGGTAGGAGTTACAACTAGAAAGCTGACAGTTGTGCAAGGAGCAGCTGGAACAGGAAAATCTTGCCTGATACGCAAAATGGTCACCATTGTCGAATCAATACACGGACCTGGCTCCGTGCTGCTCATAGCGCCAACAGGCATGGCTGCCAACAATATCAACGGAACAACAATTCATTCCGCTTTTCACTTGATGCTTTCGAGAGGTGGTGCAATGCCAGATCTAACGGGGGAAAGCGAACGTAATTTTCAGGATAAAATGTCTACAATTAAAGTGATCATTTGCGATGAAATGTCTATGGTTGGAATGAAGCTTCTTGCTACAATTGATCAGAGGTTACGACAGGCATATCCGGAGAATCAATCGGTGGAATTTGGTGGCGCTATAATGTACTTGCTCGGTGATTTCAATCAACTGCCGCCAGTCGGTGATACATCACTGCTGGGGATTGCTAAATCGTCCAACATGCTAGCAATCAGAGGACAGCTGCTGTTCGAAAAATTTAATACGGTTTTCGAGCTGAAACAGATAATGAGACAGGTCGGAGTCGAACAAGAAGCATATCGCAAGACGTTAATCAACATTGCTAACGGCAAAGTGACCGATGATGACTACGATCTCCTGCAATCAAGGTTTGCGTCAAACGTTAGGAGTTCTTTCACTGAGTTCAGTGGATGCATCCATTTGAAAGCAAAAAAGGAAGACATCATCGAATATAATGAGCATATGCTCCGCCAACTGAATAAACCCGTAGCGATAATACGTGCTAAGCACAATAACGTCACAGCAATCTCTGGTTCAACCGATGACGCCCAAGGCCTTCCAGCAACATTGTGGCTAGCATCGGATTGCCGAGTCATGCTTACGCAAAACTTATGGACTGCACAAGGTTTATGCAACGGCACGCTAGGAACGGTCGCTGACGTAATTTATCTGTCAACTGATACCGATGATCATTTGTCCGACTTCCCAGCCTGCGTATTAATTCGTTTCGATAACTACAATGGTCCTTCTATTTTCAACGGTTTGGTACCTATTCTTCCCCAGACGGTTAGTTACAAAAAAGGAACTACGGCTTGCACCCGCAAACAATTTCCGCTTGATTTAGCTTACGCAATAACCATACACAAGTCTCAAGGAATTACAGTTGATCGTGCTGTAGTTGATATTGGCAATTCGGAATTTGGACTAGGGCTTACATACGTTGCTCTCTCGCGCGTTCGCTCTTTGGCAGGATTGGTGATCGAGCCGTCGTTCCCTAAAACACGGTTAACTTCTATCAACAATCATATCGGATGGAACCGTAAGCGCCCGGCATTGCAACGATTAAGAAACTTAGCAAATTTAGGTCAATAAAGGAGATAAGAAGATTTAAATGAATGTGTCAACTATTACTATGGGAGGAGAGATTCTTCAGCAGCAAATATGCTGAGCAGCATAAGTTATTCATCAAGGCAGATTAGCCCTTACCGAATACGAGTTGCGCTCATTATTGTGTTAGCAGCGAAGCGGACAACAGACCTAGTTATATACACTTTAAGAAACTAAAATTTACATTTCAATGTTAATCAGTATCATTATCAGCAGTAACATTTTCGATATCTGAATTTCTGTCTTCATCGTCATTTGGGAATAAAAGTCGTTCATTTCGTTTCCTGTGCGACGATTTCCTCTACATATTAACAAGAGCATTACGTGTATTTCTTGCAGTTTGCTTATAAGAACGTAACACTTCTTGAAAATTTGCCACAAATTCGGTTCTTGTGAATTTTCCAAGTCGGGGAATTTTCTTTGTCGCATCTACTCATATACGTATACATATATAATTATATAATCATATAAATATTGTATACAGATATGTACACACTGTTCAGGTTCTATTATACGTATAATAGGTTTCGGATGCCAACTCGTCAGACCCGTACAGTACATATAACAATGAAAAATATACTTACTAAAAAAAATCCTCATTAATTTAGTGTTATACAGTGCCTTTCTGAAGCCACCTGTTCGGGATTGATGGAGGTCCCGGAAGGATTGCGCCGGAAATAATTTTACACTTACTGGATGGGCTTTTACAAATTGATTTATCTGAGTCAGTGAATAAGACACAGATATGAACACTTTGATCTGACGGTTACTCGTTGAACACACAAATACAAAGATTACAAAAATAATTTTTAACATAAAAAAAATCCGACTTCAAAATGCACTAAAAAGTATAAAATAATTTCCATTTCATTTATATCTGTATTCCACAGCTATTAATACAATCTACTTAATCATTAAATAGGATACTAAATATATTTCAAAGTTTTCGGAGGCGGCGCAAAATTAAAAACTTTTCCTCTACTAGGAAGATCCTAGTTCAGGTGTCGGCAACCAGTGACAAATGACCCATTTGATAATTTCAAGTAAACAATATTCAATGGGAATCAATATACCCATTACGAATTAACTATACTACAGTTCACGAGTGACCGCACTTAACTCGCGCCTCTAGTGACCTACTGAGGTCTAGGGAGATTTTTAATAGTGCGTGTGATTCCCCTTTACAGCTTGCTTCTTACTTTGCGTTCACATCATTTTTTTCCGGAAAATAATAGAATTTTCATTGCATCGTGAAACTTTACAATATCATCACCGGTTTTCAGTTATCGTACGTCATATATTTCTGCCCACCATTTATATGATCGCAAAGTATAATAAGAAGCAAGCTGGAGAGGGGAATAACACACGTCATTAAAAATCTCTCTAGATCTAGTGAGCGGCGCGATTTAAGTATGGTCTCTTGTAAACTGCAGTATAGTGCATGTCCATCAGGAATGCTGACAATTTCTCATACAATCGTTACAATTACAAATGTTTTCAATCGGACCTATAATTTTTCTCTTACGATTTATTAATTACCAAGTTTGCCATACCACAATCAAATCGTTATTGGCAGCACCGTTTGTTCGGGTATTTTTAATTTTGCGCCGCCTCCGAAAACTTTGAAATATATTTAGTATCCTATTTAATGATTAAGTAGATTGTATTAATAGCTGTGGAATACAGATATAAATGAAATGGAAATTATTTTATACTTTTTAGTGCATTTCGAAGTCGGATTTTTTTTTTGTTAAAAATTATTTTCTTTCACACTTTTTAGTGGAACGAGCAGTATTCGACGTTTACTTGCAGAGACAAGTTTGAAAAATCGCGATCGGTATATTCCTTGGAGGGTAACCCTAAAGAGTAGGCTTTTTATTATAGTAACAATAGTTATTAACAATAAGAAATTACATAAATTTTGGGAAATCGGATCATCGCGGAATGATCTACGAAATGTGAAAACTTTCATCGCAATCGGTGCATTCCGTGAACCAGAACGTATTTTGCAATAATGAAAACCGTTCGAAATAAAAAAATGCGAAATGTTTTTATAACGGGACCAATCGGAAGACATATCCTACAAGACGCAAAAGATTTCATTCCGATTGGTCCATCCGTCTCGGAGTAATCAGCGAACGCACATTTAGAAAAAATGTCGTTACGAATAAAAAAATGCAAAATATTTTTTTTACGGGACCAATGGGGAATTGTACTGTACAAGATGCAAAAAGTTTCATTCCGATTGGTCCATCCGTATCAGAATAATCGGTGAACATACACCGCACGTACATGAAATAGTACGTTTTTTGCAATAAAAACCGTTCGGAATGAAAAAATATAGAATGTTTTTTTAACGGGACCAATCGGGGGACATACTTTAGAAGATGCAAAAGGTTTCGTTCCAATTGGTCCATCCGTCTCGGAATAATCGGCGAACAAAGGCAGAAAAAATAACAATAATTTTTCACGAATATCTCGAAAACTAAAGGTTTCCGTTAATTATGCATAATGAAAAAGTTGTTCAGAATCATGCCCCCGACAATATATTAAAGGATCATTGAAGTCATTCTATGTTGAGATTAGAAACTTCCCGTTTTTTTGCAATAAAAACCGTTCGGTATAAAAAAATTCGAAATGTTTCTATAACAGGACCAATCGGAAGACATACTCTACCAGATGCAAGAGGTTTCGTTCCGATTGGTCCATCCGTCTCGGCGTAATCGGTGAACAAAGCCAGAAAAAAAAAAATATACTGATCGAATTGAGTATCCTCCTCCTTTTCGAAGTCGGATAAAAATTGATCTGTTACCGTGATCCGTAGAATTTAACAATTTGTTTGTGATCTGTGGTTATGAACAATAAGCCCCGTTAATTGTATGAATTCGGCCCGCTCTTTGATGGTACCCGTGAATATGTGCTTGATCAACACGTGGTCGGCGTCACACGTGTTCTTTTAATTTGTAGTGTAATTGAACAATACCTGAGAATCCTATCGCTTGCTCGATTGCTGAGGATTCTGAGCTGGCTTAGGTGAACTGCTGATCTGAATTGTCTGGTTCATTAACACTTGAGCACGCTTGATCTGAATTGCACGGTGAACACGAGTTGCACGGGTGAATCGAAGATCGATAATGGCGTCGTTGCGCGCGAGCCGGCGAGAAGACCCCTGCTCACACGGTGACCTAGATGGGCGACTCCCGATCGATAAATCGATCGACCGTGAGCGCCATCATGGCTGAGCGGATTCTCTAACATTTCCGCCCGCCACCAGGAACTCGTTGATGATGATTTTGCAGGGGTGAGGTCAGCTTGATGGTGAACAGGCAGGATGACAAACTTGGTGATAGGTCGGACGATAGTAGTGGTTGCAGTCTTCACAGTTGCAACCCTGGTGAGGCCATCCTTGCCGGGGTGAACTTCGGTCATTCTTGCGAGTGGCCACTTGCTTGGGGGAAGATGCTCGTTCATGAGCAGCACCAGTGAGCCTGTCTTGGGGTCGTGAGACGGATGATGCCACTTTGAAATTGACTGAAGTCTCTGCAGGTAGTGTCGAGACCACTGAGACCAGAAGTGCTGAACCCTTTGCTTGAAACTTCGAGCAGTGATGGTTCTGGTATCGTGTTGAGAGCTGAGCTAATGAGGAAATGTCCTGGGGTGAGCGCAGAGATGTCGTCGGGATCGTCACTGAGCGGCTTCAATGGTCTTGAGTTGAGCACCGCTTCGATCTGTGTGAGGAGAGTGGAAAACTCTTCGAATGTTAGTAAGAGCTCACCAATCGTTCTCCTTAGATGGTACTTGATCGATTTTACCACCGCTTCCCATTTTCCTCCCATGTGAGGAGCAGCTGATGGGTTGAACATCCATTGAGTGTTGTCTGCTGACAGGATCGATGCGATCTGTTGGTGCTCCTTTGAACTTGACGTGAACAGGCGTTTGAGCTCTGCCTGTGCTCCAATGAAATTTGTACCACAGTCAGAGTACAATTTGTGAGTGATCCCTCTTCTGTAAGCTGCCAGAAATCCCTCGGTTGAGTAATCGCTGACAACCTCAAGGTGAACTGCCGTTGAGGAGAAACATACGAACACATAGATCCATCCTTTGATTGTTTTCGAGCCTCTTCCCTTTGAATTTTTCATTGTGATTGGTCCTGCATAATCGACACCGGTGTGAGCGAATGGTCGTAATGGTGTGACTCGAGAGAGAGGTAGTTGACCCATCATCTGACGAGCACGAATCCCCCTCTGACGAGCACACACGACACATCTCAAGATGTGCGATTTGACAGGAGCTCTTCCACCGATGATCCAATGCCGTTGTCGAATGTATGCGAGCGTGAGCTACGTCCCTCCGTGAAATATTCGCTTGTGAGCATCTTCAATGATCATCTTCGACAGGTGAGCGCCCCGTGGGCGGATCGCTGGATGTTTTTGATCCCTGCTGAGCGTTGTATTGGTGAGTCTTCCTCCTACTCGTATTGTTCCCTGCGATTCGATGAAGGCGGTGAGACGACTGAAGGGATGAGCCTGAGTCTAGCATCTTGATTTCGCTGTCGAAGTACAAGTGCTGAGTCGCTTGAATCCAAAAGAGCTGCGCTTTCTCCATGTCGCAGGATGGAACGATTATCACGGGTGGAGCTTCGAGCTTTCTCTTAAACCGTGAGGCAAACCTGAAACGTGCAGTCAGTCTATACAGCTTAATAAGAGACGAATATTTATAAATGAGATCCCAATGATAACTTAGCTTTTGAGCTGAAGCAAAGAGTGAGACATTGGGTCTCACTTCGAGCTCGCTGGTTAGAGTTGATAATTCCTTTTCCTCTGGCCAATGATCGTGATCTAGAGCCATCCATGGAGGACCTTTCCACCAGAGCTCTAGTCGTTGGAGTTGATCTGTCGAAATGCCTCAGGAAGCACAGTCGGCTGGATTAGACGTACCTGGAACATGCCTCAAATGCGCATTTGGAGTGAATTCTTGGATCTGAATGACTCTGTTCCGAACATAATCCTTCCAACGTGATGCTTGCGATTCGATCCATATGAGCGAGATTTGAGAATCCGTCCACAGGTGCGTTGCGTTGATCTTCACATTGAGCGTTGATTGAACGTACTTGGCGAGCTTTGCCAATAGGAGTGCTGCAGACAACTCCAACCTGGGTATGGTGAGCCTCTTCAGTGGTGCAACTTTTGTCTTGGAGCAGACAAGTGACGTCGTTGAGTTGTTGGACGGCGAGCTAACAGTGATGTAAATCACTGCTGCCATGGCAAGTTGTGAAGCATCAGAGAATCCATGAATTTCCACCGTTGAACTGCTCCATGTGTTGAATCACCTTGGAATTGTCAGTTTGGCCAAACCTTTGAGATCTTCTCTGATGATGAACCATCGTGAAACAATTTGAGACGGTAGTGGATCGTCCCAATTGATCTTGTGTAGCCAGAGTTCTTGTAACAGCATTTTTGCTCGCACTATTACCGGTGAGACGAAACCTAATGGATCAAATATCCGAGCCACTTCGGACAATACGAGGCGTTTTGAACACTTACTTGGTTGATCAGTCAAGGTTGATGAGAAGCCGAATGCGTCAGTTTGAGGCATCCATTGAATTCCGAGTAATTTGGTAGTGCAGTCGTCAAATGATATGGGAGCTGACGATTGTGTGGATGACGAAACAGCCCGTAGAAGATCTGGGTGAGTCGCATGCCATTTTGCGAGTGGAAATCCGCCCGCGATGCACAATGCAATCAGCTGTTGAGCGACCTCCACAAGTTCCGAGATTGAGTCTGCTCCTTCAAAGATATGAGCAGAAGGCGTTGCCAGAGGGAATCGATGACCCTCATCGTGAACAAGCTGCATGAGTGCTCGTGTCGCCAGGAAGGGAGCCGCCTTTGTGCCATACGTGACACTTGTGAGCTGGTAAGGAATGACATTGCGGTCTTCATCGATCCAAACAATTCGCTGGAGATCCCAATCATCCTTGTGAACTGCTACCTGGCGATACATTTTTGTGATATCTGTGGCAAAAATGTGGTGATAATGGCGAAGCCAAATTAGAACATCTGTAACATTCAAGAGCAAATTAGCACCAGTATGCATTAAATCGTTGACTGATTTGCCTGATGTCGTAGCTTTTGATCCGTTGAATACAACCCTGAGCTTCGTTGTTGAACTGTCGAGGCGTAGAACTCCATGGTGAGGCAAATAGTACGGCTGAAGATGAGCAGAGGACTGAGGTGTTGAACCGTCAGAAGAGACCCTCAACCCTCCTGATGCCGAAGCATCATGTGCCAAGGTCATCTCCCCATCAGGCCCAACGTTCTCAGCCTCTTTTGATGCGATCCGTTGGTGATCTGAAGCCTTTACCATGTGCCCTAATTCTTCATACTCTTTCATGAACTCGACGTAGAGCTGGTTGTATGTTGAATCCTTGGAGAGTCGTCGCAATGTACTTTGTAGACATCTTTGAGCAATCTTGTGTGAATTGCCTAGAAGTGATGCTGGTGCCTTGAATGGAATGCGAACGAGGTACCTTCCTGTGTGATCACGAGAGTGAGTCGCACAGAAATGTGCTTCGCATTCTCCTTCCTCCGGTGTGAGTGTGCTTGGAGCGTCCATCGATGACTCCTCTTGGATCCAGAATTTGGTGAGCAGCTCTTGCAGATTGCTCTGATCGTCGTGAGCAACTGCAAAGTGTGAATAATTAGTATTTGAATGTGATTCGTTGACTGGGCCGATGACGAGTCATCCAAAAATGGAAAGTTGAGCAATTGGTGTTGTTGGTGAGCCCTTGATGATGTTTGGCTTGATGATCCTTTCGTAGAAATCCGCTCCAATGATTAAGTCGACTGGTCGTGTTGTCAAGAAATCATTGTCCGCCAACCTCAATTTTTTTATGTGAAGCCAATCCGGAGTTCTCAGTGAGAACGATGGCAGGATTGTCGATACGGCTGTGAGCACGTAAACCTGCATTGAAATAGCCTGTTGTGAGTGTATTGACTGCAGCGTGATGTCCACCACACCGCGAGTTTCAGTTCATTTTGTTCCACCAACACCAATTATTGTGATGGATGATCGGTGTCTCCGAAGGTTGAGCAGGCTGGTGAGGTCTTCGGAGATGAATGAAATTTCGGAACCTGGATCGATTAGTGCGCGAATTTGGTGAACTGTCGTTGAAGTGGTGAGAAGTGCTGGAGCCGTTGCTAAGAGTGTCCGGTGATCTGTCGATTTGACGGCTGCACCGAGTGCCTACTCGGTGGTTTGAGCGGATGAGGAGGCTGTCTTCGATGAACTTGCTGGAGCTGGCGCGTTGCTCGGCAATGATTTGGGCTTCGGTGGTGGTGGGAGCATGTAAAACACCCCACCATCATGAAGCATAGTATGGTGCTGGTGCCGACACTGCTTACAAGTTTGATTTGACTTGCATGATCTGACGTTGTGTCTTCCCAGGCAGTTGAAGCAAAGGCGCTGGACCTCTACACATTGGATCCGTTGGTTGGGCGTCATGCTTCTGCTGATCCCCGCAGCAGTCGCAGCACTCGAACGGCGAAGGGCGTTCCAGACATGACTTCCAGAGCGGACTGACGAGCTGGTGCTGCGGCTACTGCGGCGTGAGCGGGTCTCCTAAGTTGTGAGAGTTGAGCTGTCTGCTTAGCGGGTGCCGGTTTCTGTTGAGCAGCCTTAGCCTGGTCTTCGCTGAGCGTTTCGAGGGTCCTCACTCGTGCCGTGACAAACTCCACCAGAGCATCGAATTTTGGGAACTCAGTGGTTGTCCCAAGCGAGGACTCCCACCTCTCCTTGGTCGTTCTGTCCATCTTCCTGCACACCTGGTGAACCAACATGCAATCACCGAGGGTGCCAGGCTCGGTTAGGTTGAGCACGGCATTTCGTGTCTCCAAGGCCGGCGAGATGAGCTGGCTTAAGCTTTTGACCTGTTCCGCTCCCATGAGCTGGTAAAGACGCGAGCTGGTCCAGATGCGGCTGCATGAGACGACGTTTGTTTTCATACGCAGGTATGAAAACAAGAGCAGTCTTGAGCTGGGCGATGGCTGCGCTAAAAGAGGGCCCGGTGAGCGATAGGTTGGATACGATCTTGAGCGGCTCTCCACGAAGACATCCCTTCAAGTAATAAAACTTATGAACGTCGTCCAAGTCCTCTCGGTTCATGACCACAGAGCTGAATAGATCTATGAACGATGGCCAATCAGTGTAGCTGCCGTTGAACCTGGGCAGCTCAATGTCGGGCAGCTTGGACTGGGTCGATGGTTTGGCCGGTTAATCAGTCTGTTGAGCCGGTCGCTGAGCCGTGAGCCTGGCTTTCTCCTTTGCAATAAGGGACTTCGCATCGGAGTGGGCATCCTGCATTTGTACAAAGTATTCGTTGTTGAAGTACGCATGATCCGTCATTAAGGAGGGCCACACCACCTCGAAGTGGGCGTGCTCCTTTCCAAAGGCCTTCACAGCCTCGTCGCACAGTGGGGTATTTGGCCCGAAAAGCCGGACACGACTATTTTAAAATTACCTCAATCTTTAAACTTCTATAACTTCATCAATATTTATCCGAAATTGATGAAACAACCACCATTTTAAAGCGTAAACCTTCTAGTTTCTGATGCTGTTGGTGATTTTTATAAAAATTGTTGCTAAAGCGGCAATAAATATATAAAATCTGATTTACAATATATGAATAATATATAGGTTAAAAATATTTTTTATATACAATTAGAATACTCACAACTAATTTTCGTTAAAAATTCTTAGCGATAATTTTCGTTAAGTGGCATTTTCCTATCACTCTTGGTCGTAATCCTCATCTTCGATTTTGTCATCTTCTTCAGTTTTATTTTCTTCTTCGTTTTCGTCTTCACTTTCGTCTCCCTCTTCATTTATGGTAACATCAGGGGGAAGAAGTAAATTTATTGTTTCTTTTAGAAATGGCTGTTTTCTTTTTTGGGGGGGGGGGGGGGGTTCGTATGCTTGTTAAATATGGATCGGAAGTGAGCAAAAGTCTATTAATCACATCTTCGTTACATGCTTCTCTAGAAAATTTTCTAGAATAATTTTCTCTATATATACAGAAATGTTTATTTCTGGCTTCAGCTGCTTCTTCGAAGAGTTGTCCGATCGGCAACATGGCATTCTCAATAATGACCGAACCGTGTATTAAAATTTTGTGTGTAGTGGGAGTCATTGGGTGCCATGGATATAATCGAATGTACAGTTTTGCTGTGTCCATGGCATATGCTTCAAATTTTTCTATATTAATCTTCTGATTGCTTGATATTACTTGTAATATTATTTTAAATTGATATATTAATGTAACATCAATCCCGTTATTTCAGCTGACAGTTCGTGATTTGCGAAGAATCTGCGGCTATTGTTCCCGTCATTCGAATTCCCAAAACCCGGTTTTGGTCTGTCTATTATTAGTCCCATTTTAGTTTTGAATTCTTCCTGAATGTATTTTTTTCTTTGTTCCACTGCATACTTTTATTTGCCACTTTTTGATTGTTAATTTGTAAGATATGTGTAAAAGGTTCTCAAAAAGTCTGATTTTTGCATGTAAAATAGATAAACCAAATTGCAGTGAGTTTGGGTTTACTATTGGTTATTTTGTTAAATTATTGAAGTCTTTTGAAGTTATATTACATACAAAACACTTCATTGTGGAGTTTATGCTCATAGCAGCATTACATACTTTGCCGTCGATCATCGTAAATAATAAAACATGTTTTATCGAAATATTTGTGTTTCCTTCGATTTCTGTTTCTTTTAATTCATTTATTTTGGTCTTCATATAATCTATTTCTTCGTTGGTTACGTCTACGGATTCCTTTATAAATCTGATTCGTATCGGTCGGCAATATCTGGGGGAGGATGGTGTCGGATTTTGCCAAATTACTTTTTTAGTTGTAGAAGAAATTAATTGTAACGGTACAAATGAACTTTGGAATATATGAGAGTCGGAACCAGTACTTATTAAAAATCTTTGTACTGCGTTTGTTGTGACCCATCGCATCCTTATTTACTTATTAATTGTAATGAACTAGTATCGCTATCACTTAAATTATTTACTACTTCTTTTAAATATAATAAAAGACGAGTTGCCGTGTGATTCAACACATCTTGCAGATTTACTTCAACATGATTTTCTGTTACAATATATGCTTCACGAACAGGATAACAGTCCTTCTTAGCTTTCTGAAGTAAACTGTAACAGGGAAATAATTTTTTATCATTCAT
Source organism: Osmia bicornis bicornis (assembly GCF_907164935.1). Classification (NCBI taxonomy): domain Eukaryota; kingdom Metazoa; phylum Arthropoda; class Insecta; order Hymenoptera; family Megachilidae; genus Osmia; species Osmia bicornis. Next base: position 2,707,013 of record NW_025791458.1, on the reverse strand, counting down.
TCTAATTATATTGTATTGTTCTCTTGATAGTCTTGCTTCAACAAATAAAGACAGAGCTTGCATATTTGATAGCTGTTTTTCTTCTTTCTGTACGTTACTAGAATAAATTTTCCTGTATTTTGTAGCACGCTTAGGAGATTTAACCATTTCCTTTAGTACAACTGAAGCATCTACCAGGCCAGAAGTTCTTAATTTTGATTGAGTAGCAAATATTAATTTTTCTACGCTGGTATTTTCTCGAAGATCTTCTGTTCTTCTTCGCTTGCTGCGTTCAGATAAATCTGTAAAAGATTTTGTTGGTTGTGATTGTCTGCTTTGAGATGTGAGAATTTCCATTGTTCCCTGAAGCCACTTTTCATTCTATTTTTTAAATAAATCTTTATAATAACGCGCAGACAACCATCTACGTTTAAACTGCGATTTTGTATGGGAGATTTTACGCTTGAATGCTTGACGCTCTTCTTCTGTGTAATTCTGTTGATTTAATAAAAACTGTTCAAGGCATTCCAATTTCTGACTAATATTGTTGTCTTTGTGCGTCTGCATTATGTCGAATAATTCTTGTCGTGTAATTAATTTGATTCCAGATGGGCCCGGAGTTTGTACTGAAGTGTTCACTGACATTTTGATACCTAATCGTACATATATTACCGTTAAATAATTCACATCTAAAGAACAGTCGTAGAAAATATCTGTCTCATTTGACATGATTAAACGTACTTACCAGCAATGCGTAAATAAACTTTAATATGAAAGTCTTACTACTAATAAACTTAACGTAGGATAATTAACACGCACTAAACATAAACTACACAAAACAATACTTAAACTAAAAAAAATACACTACACACAATAGAATTCATACAAAACAATGTAACTAAATGCTATACGAATATAAAATCTCCTTTGAATATTTAGCTCTATCGTTTTCGATCTCACTATAGCAACTGAATGCAGTCAGAAGACAGAGAATTTAGTCGAAGTCTTATCTGCAGCATAGCATAAACATTTCGAATGCTATAATCTAAACAGTTCTTTCAAAGAAGTTCCCAGCGTTCAAGAGGAGGCCTGTCGAACGCGAACGTACAGGCGCGCGTGGAGCGCTGCAATTCTCAGGCACCATTTCTAACTAAATTAGCTATAAAACATCCAGTCAGATCAAGTCAGATCCAATTCTTTTTGCACTTTGTTCACGAATTTTTACCGAATATAATGGCACCAAATAGAACGCGGGGACTCACAGGGAAGTATAACAAAATCATTAATGAAGTCTTGGAATCATAAGAAAAATTGCCGAATTATTGATTATTTTCAAATACTAATTACATGGACAAATATATATCACAAAAAAAAAACTATTCTTTGGGAGTGTAGTATATACTTACCTGAAAAGCCTTCGTAGTAAAAAGCTTTGCATTATTTCCTTAAAATGTGTAAAAATCACTAATAACCGAACAAACCATCTGAAAGTGATTACGAAAGAAACGCGTGCAATAAAATCTCTCAACTTTCGAAGAAGCACACTACTTTATGAGCATATATATGATGAAATGATTGTTCCTCAGTCATTCAACTACCTTGAAAGATAATAATATCATGAATTATCCAAAATTTTTAAAATCGTTATTTGTCCGGCTTTTCGGTGCAAATACCCTACTGTGCGTCGGCCTGCTGCTTCAGGTCGTCCAACTCTTCTTTGGTGAGCTGTCCAGCGTTCTCCTGAAGCTTCGTGAGCAGGCGCTTCATGGAGCAGAGTCGTCCTTGCTGAGTTCTGACCTTGAGCTATAGCTCAACGGGCAGCGTAGAGGACACGTTGGCGCGCGTCGCGTGTTGGTGCGGCGGCGGCGTGCGGCGTGCTGGTTCCGTCGCAGTCAGAGCTGGCGATGATCGTCCCGATGAGCCTTTTTCTGGAAGCTCTCCATCTCGCTCTACTTTTCTGAGGGCTTCGTCTGGTGAGCCATCGTTGATTGGAAATGAGCGGGTTGATTCGACTTGTTGAACTTTCGTTGAACGGATCTTCATTATCGACTGGTGAATCGGTCTTCTAAGCGACACCTATGGTGGCGAGAATGTTAGTGAAATTTGAATGGAGGAGAGAAGCGAAAATGGTCGACCACCGAAAACCTTTACGAACACGAGACAAAGACTTGAGACGCACAATGATCAATGAGAAATTTTGCGAAAACCGAGTCCAGCAAGGGCGCAATCCGGCTCGAAGGACCAAATGTTCGGGATTGATGGAAATCCCGGAAGGATTGCGCTGGTAGAAAGAATTTTACACTTGCTGGTTCGGGGTTCACAAATTGATTTATTTGAGTCAACAATAAAACCGAAGTGAACACGCTGAATTGTCTGAACTTGATGAACAATACAATGATTTTCCATGAATTGACACATATAAATTATTGACTTGATTTGTCACCTTGATCGGTCGTAATTGAACAATGCGTTTACAAAGTGCAAACAGCGAGCTTCTCAGCGACGTTAATTATATTAATTCAGCCCGCTGCTGTGCGTTGCGAGGTGCTCTCGCTTTAAAATTTCTTTCTCGCGCCTTAATAAGTCCATTTCCCGGCGAATGGAAATAGGAATTTGTTCGATACTATGGGTCGAAGAGTTATCTTCACTACCTTGACCTTCCGAAACGTAAGCAGGTGACTCCCTTCTCACCGATTCGTCGCAGGTAACGGGAAGATTTTTCCAAATGTCGACACTATAATTCGTTAACCGAGTAATTAATTCAGCCTTAGTTCCGCTGGTGCTTAAATTAAAACCTTTTAGAATTTCCTTCAATTCAGTCACCGTGTAATCGCTAGGCTTCTTTGTCGCCATGATGGGAACCGTTGCAGTCGTTACACGAACAAAACAAGTTCAAAATCACAATAAGTCACAATAAGTCACAATAGAACACAATAAAACCATGAAAGTCACAATAACGCGCGCTTGACCAGCAACGTCCAAAACTCAAAGTCACAAATGTTAATAAAATATAAAGTTTAAACGCAAACCCGGTAACCGAAAATACCACGTGGTCGAACGTTAACACGTAATAGTCCTTTATCCCACTTCTGAGGTTGTAGGCGAGGAACAAAAAATGATCTCGCTGAAAAATCTTAGTTAACTGGGCGTTTTAATATTATAATTTACTTAATTGTATCACACCAGTCGCGGAACTACGCCGCCGACTTCAACGACATAATCTATCTAAATCTCTTGTCTAGTTCTAATCTGCTCGTCTAGTCCGCGAACCGTTACATATAGGTCTATTGCCTATTTCGGTGGCAGGGATATCCCCGAATCTTCGAGAATATTCCAGGTCGCGGTTTCTATACTTACAATATATTTAATTTATTATGATTTTTTTACGTGTATAGTAAGATTTAACATAAGTGGTATTTTTTTCTACTTACTTGGTGCTTTTGTATTAGGTTGTTGAATTTGTTCTATGACATTTTTTGATCAGATGCATAGTTTTCCAGATATATCGAGATATTTAAATGTTCCGGAGCCGCACCAACATTATAAAGGCAAATATCTCGGAAACGGTGCGAGCTATGGCAATTCGATAAATTGTCCATTCGGTGAATTGTCTTCGGTGAACTGTCTTTCGATGAATTGTCAATATTAAATAAAAAGTGAGTGTTTCCATTTAAAATTTTTAACTTGACCTGGATAGCTCCTCCATACTTACGCTCAAGGTCAAGTACGTACCACCGTTTGATGCATCTATTGACACCCTACAATTTATGTATTAAATATTTTTTCCTAAAATGGCTTGTTTTCGAGATATTTCACCGGTCCCGGACTTTTTCCTCACCCTGTATACTATCCGTTCATTAATCCCCACATGTGTTTTCGAAGTAATTAAGTTTGTCCCAAAGGGGTTTGGGATTATTGTCGTCGTGGGGGCGGGAGTGTTTGGGGGGCGAAGCCCCCCAAAACAATAGAGAGGATCCTAGTTGCAATTTATTCACTCTTGGAAATATTGGTAGTAAAGCGCGTTATTCTTTCAAATATCTCGAAAACTAAAAGAGCCCGACTATTATATGTATAGGAAAAAGTTGTTCAGAATGACGATCTTGACAACATATTTCAAGGTGATCGAAATCGAAGGTGGCTCCCTTATTCTAAATATTTACCTTATTGTATTATGTATTATTGTATTATGTATTATTGTATTATGTATTATTGTATTATGTATTATTGTATTATGTATTATTGTATTATGTATTATTGTATTATGTATTATTGTATTATGTATTATTGTATTATGTATTATTGTATTATGTATTATTGTATTATGTATTATTGTATTATGTATTATTGTATTATGTATTATTGTATTATGTATTATTGTATTATGTATTATTGTATTATGTATTATTGTATTATGTATTATTGTATTATGTATTATTGTATTATGTATTATTGTATTATGTATTATGTATTAAAAAGTATTCAAAATTATCAATATAATTTATTCTTAGACCAACCTCCTTCATTTATAAAATAACATTCCCTGTAATAAAAGTAAACACAGAATAAAGCCGAAAAATTATTTATTCATATAATCTGTATAATTACAAACATTTTTAAATATAGATTACAAAATATTATTCGCTCCTATCCATGAATTGTGCGTAGAATCAAACCCCAACCATTTGACGAAAACTTTATTTCCCTTTCGTTGTAGAACCTTCTCCACTAAGTATTGTAACGTGGTGACACCTGTGCCCCCCCGTTACAATCGCTGCGCTTCTCCCACCTCACATCCCACCTAAAAATGACTCTTAACCCTTCTAACACCTTACACTTTTCCCCCGCCCGCCGGTGTCGGGCCGAGGGAGGCGACGGAAAGGAGGCAACAAGGATCACCCGCAAAAAGGAGCTCCGAGGCCGGCGACAGATCTTCAACCCTTCCAGAAAGGAAAAGCAACGCGGGACTTCGGAAAAGGAGACGAAGCTGTCCAGAAGCTAAGACAAACGTCCACCTGGAGCCATCTGTCGCCGAGCCCGAAGACCTCAGCCCACCCGCCACAGCCGGAGATCCGCCAGCCCCATCGACCCCGAACACCGGCAGATCGGCAATCGATAACCAATCTATTCCGTTGCCAGAAAAGGCCCCCTTCCTATTCCCCATCCCCTCCCCAAAATCACCCCGCGACGGTCCCGTCGTCGCAGCAGCGACGACGAGCCGTCATTGAGCCTAGGCTATCTAATAAAGCATATCGAGAGCGGAAATTGAGAGAGTACGAAAACGATTAGAGAAAGAAAGTTGAGTGAGAGTGCGTAAGAGTTCTGGTGAGTCCCTTGCGATATTACTTTGTAAAGTACCTGAGTTTCGGCAAAGGTAACCTTCGAGTTCGGAATTACGTGTCCGCGTATCGTGCCGGTTATCCGACGTTATATTTTGCGAACCCCTTTGTCCAGCCCCCTAGTAATCCCGTCCACAAAATTCCTTTCACGCGTAACGTGTACGAACTTCCAGAGAACCTTCCCTACCCTGAAATCTCTCCTAGCCCTCGACAAATCCTCCTTGCGTACTCCCCCGCGATATTGTAAGGACGAAAGTGCCCGTGTTCCATCCCTTGTAACGACCCCCATTCTGTCCCCTTTTTCCAAATTTTCGATCGCCACCGCGAGTGGCTGGCGCCCAACGAATATACTAAAAGGTTGTGAACGAGTTAATAACGAACAATATTGTATAGAGTGAACCCCCGAAAAGGGTCACAGTATACATCGTGATTTTTTACTTTTTGTAGCTCATATTCATAGAACCCGCCAACCAACGGTTGTTTTTGCATATCTTGCAAGAGATACGTTACAGGATTTGTTTGTTGAATTTTAATAATTGTGAAAATTTCAGTTGTCTAATTCGGTGTATAACCCTTTGCGAATAAGGTTTTGTATTTACTAACTCGCACGTGATCACCGACCTTGTACTTGGCCGGAGCTGGAATCTTTATGTTAGAATATACGGACGATAAAAGTTTGTCCGCGTGTTCCGGTGTTACGTCGACGGGATGCATTCTAATCGTACGATGCCTTCTATTGTTATAATCTGAGACCAGCGTCGGTAAGACGGTTGTCCACGCATAGCTTCCATTAAGCGTGAACTTTTTCCACATTTCGTTTTTCAACGTCCTATTCCAACGTTCTATTATCGATGCTTTCATTACACTGTGCGCAGAGTAATGATTTACATCGTATTCTTTCATAAGATTTCGGAATTCTGCATTATAAAATTCCTTTCCCTTATCCGTTTGAAGATTTTTTGGTTTTCTTCCATCATTCAAAACGTTTAAAAATGCATCCGTAACGTTTTTTCCATTTTTCGCTTTCACTGCTACGGCCCAAGCGTATTTAGATAAGACATCGATAACGGTGAGTATGTAATTGTGGCCATTGTTGATTCGCGCATACTGTCGCATCTCTACGAGATCCGCTTGCCAGAGATCATCGTAACCCCGTACAATGACTCGTCTACGTCTAAAGTTACGTCTCGCCGGCGCGTGCAACTCGTTGACCAGCTGTATCTTCTCGCCCGTGATATGATTGCTCTTCACCTTCTTCATGTTTGTAAACTAACATCATGCTTTACGAACGTGTCAATTTATAATCAACCCGGCTTCTCGAAGTTCTTCGATTATAGAAACGATCTCGTTGTCATGCCCCGTATGTCCTGCGGATTTCGAGGATACGAGAAGACGTAATCTATCGACGAGCTCGTTTGGGTCATTCCAGTGCATGTAGTCCACCGCGTTATCGTTAGCCACCATATCGAACGGTATCAGATTACCTCCACGTCGCTCGTTCTTAAGCAATTTTGCAATGATATATTTATACTTGTAACCCTTGTTACTTTTCACAAGCCCTGACGAGATATGGCTGCGTCTATGAGCGTTCGACGACTTTAATATTTCCGCGTATTTGTGTAAATCAGCATCGTTGAACAAGGTGTCATCAGGCATTCTCATGAATAGTAATTCGTACAAACCAGTTGTTCCTCTGTACTTCACCCCATTAATAATCACATCGTCGTTTTTGTTTACGTCGAAAACTGAACTTCCAAGCATTAATTTGTTGCGTTGTACGTATACTCCATACACGTCATCTATTTTCTTCTCACGATCGCTAAGGAGTAATTGAATGTATTTAGCTGCCAACGGCCCCAAATTTTCCGTGAAATGGCTACGTATGTTTTCGCTAGGGTTGTCCAAAATTCGCTGCGTAAAAACATTAAGATTCTCGTCGCTGTCGCCGTACGTTTCAACGGCATGTATCGATTCTTCACGATGAAAATCGGGACGATCTTTCGTCACATCCACCGTCTGTTCACTCGAAGATGTGCCAGGTTCGGAATAAATGCGCGCTCTTGCAGTTTGTGTGCTTTGAGGGTTAAGAAAAGGAGTTGACGTCAATTTTTACGGTTCTTTAATATTCAAAGTTGGGAATGTCGACTCGAATTTTATATCGATCGTGTCTGAATGTGGCGATACCGCTGACATATTCTCGATAATTCGTTCCAGCGGTTCTACCAAGGGTCTCAATCGTTTTTCGATGACTCTCTCTTCGTCGATGTTCTCCGATTTGAGAGCTCTGCGTTTTTTGCGTATAGCATCGCTTGTTTTAGCTATAGCATTCGCAACTTTACTCGATTCTTTAATATTACTATTATCCATTGCAAAGAGAAGACGTCTACTCGCTAAGCGTTCTATCGATGGACTAAATGTTTCAGAAAACGGCAAATTCGTTAAATCCTTTTCTGTAACGGCCATGTTCCATCGAGCTGTCCTTGTCGATTATTACGAAACCATATTTCTGTTCCCAACACTGTGCGCACAATTTACAAAAGTTTTCGTACGACATGTCTGTATTTACATGATCATTATAAATGTGGTGTAGATTCGTGCCATCTTGTTTGAACACGATCAAAAGGTTGGCATTGTCGCGAATTAGGTGTTTCGGTATTCTCGCGTAAGTCTGACAGAGATAAAAACAGTCCACGCGCGAGTGCCTACCTATACCGAAATATTCTCTTATCACGTCTTGCTTGTCGCACGCAACGTCATCGAATATAAACACCGAATCGGGCAGCGCCTCGTTCAGTGGCGCGACTTCGGCATTATTTGAAAATGAAAAGTATCCGATTTCAGGAACGTTTATCAAAATTCGTTTGAGACATTTGTACTTTGGTTGTTGCAATGATTTTGAGTATACATATACGTTATTGAATCTTACACCGTTCGGGCTCTCGATCAGACTGATTACGACGTTCGTTTTACCGCAGTTCGATGGACCGCAAATTATACCACGTATCGTATTCGGCAAGAGGGGTCCGTGTCGTCGCCGACGATCGTCCATGCGTGTTGTCCTCTCGTCTAAATCGAGAATAAGGATAGACAGGGGCTGCTTTGCGAAACACATATCGTCTATATAATAACCATATATTTAATGATTCAGCCTCTTTATAGGTTGCGGAAAAGCTGCTTGTCCGCGTCGTGAACGCGCTTTAACCGCGGCCGTAGACGAGCTTTAACCGCGATTAATCCTTTTTCTCCGCGGCGCGGCGGCGGCGGCGGCGGCGGGCGGTGGTGGCGGGCAAGCGGAATGTAATTCGTGACCGAGCCATCAAATACGCATCCATGCAACAACGTGACCGAAAGTCTGTCTCGACGACGCTTGCTCAATCTGTATCAGATTGCACATCGACACGTGTCTACCTGTAAACATTTCACCCTACCCCCCTCATGTTCACCGCGTCAGCAAGCGTCAAAGAGGCATCCAAGCAAAACGTGACCAAAAGTCTGTCTCGACGATGCTCTCTCTATCTGTACCAGATTGCACATCAACACGTGTCTGCATGTAAACATGGATTTCGCCCTACTCCCTCATGTCTTTGAAATAGAAGATCATTCCTTTTGTATCTCCTACATTGGAATATGAAACACAAACGTTACACATACAATCGTTCTAGGTAAAACAACATTAAGACGCATAAAGTATATTTTTACTAAATAGATTTTATTATTTTACAGTAATGAACAAAATTAATAAATGATAATAAATGTTTCGTGTTTTAAGACAAATGTAACAATTTTTCTTTTTCGGTGGAGGTCCATCTATGTGCGTGTCATCCCCCGGCCGGTTATAATGTTCCATGCACAGCTCTTCATCTTCCTCCTTCCTTTTTTTTAACCACCATTCTTTTAATATCGATACGTTTCTCATAGCACATGCCCCATTGTGCGCGATGCATGCCATATGTTTATCCATCCATCCATCCTGAATATGTCGGCTCTTGGTTGGCAAATTCGGTAGATCGTCATCTTTGTTCAAAACCTCTATATTGATTGGACTGACTGAAGGATAAAATTTCTTCAGCCATTTTTCTTTCTCAATGCCCATGACGTATACAGATCCATGAATACTATCTTTCAAACACGAAGCGGCACACTCTTGAAGGCATGAATACGGCACGGTACCATTGTCCCACTCAAAACCGTGCTGATTTTGCGTCAACCATTTTATTTGTCTTAATTCTGCTTTCGACAATTTTGTCTTAGCAAATGGTGGCGCAAAGATGAAATATTGTACATGATTCCCATTCTGGAAGATGGCAAGTTCCTTTACGAAAAACTCGTTCGTATCGCTTTTGAAGCCTTGAATGTCCACGAATGTTGGTACATTCATTTTGATTAGTTGAATTTGTGGCGAAAAATGACTGCTTTTGCTGCGGAATGATCATATAAACCCTCTTTCACTTAAGAGAGTATGCGCACTACATTGGTTAGTGCATTGTACTGCACGATACGATCGTGAATGATCAAACAGTAAGCGCTAGTATTTTCAGGAACGTTTTCACTACACTCAAAATCGATTCTTCCATCGATTGTAGCGCTTTTTATCGATTCATTCTGATGCGAGCAATCAATGACAACGAATGGGCCGTAGCCGAAAAAGAGTATCTTATCGTATAGAGCTCCGTCATCACCATTACTGCACATTGCTCCGTAATATGACTTTCTGAATTTTGCGTACATGTCGTAAAGGACAGAGTATCTATTTTTATTAAAGTCAAGATTCAAATTGTCATACGGATATGATTCTGAATTTAAATACAATCGAAAATTGGTGAGTTTGCAGTCATCAAATTTGGTGATATATCTATTGAGCCTATTTTTTTTATCCGTTTGTAATGCAAATATTACATATCGCGGTTTTTCTAATTGCGTAGCTGCTTTAATGCTCCATGTATGTTTAGTGGTTGCTTGTAACATTGGATACTCGTATAAGTCCCAGGAACGGTAACTCATAATTATTGTTTGACCGTTTTCAAGGATTCGCAACAATGAAAGTTTGTGTCTTTCTTCGAGCGTGACATGTGGCATCCTCCACTGTACTTTGTATAGTTGCAGCGTGTATTTTGCACCATCTGTTCCATAAACAGCATTTTTGTCGTCTCGCGATCGAATCAGAATCAATTCATGATGCGCATTAATCACTATTCGTTTGTAATCTTCGCAGAAACTGAGCAGCATATTTAGAGGAACACAAAAGTCAAAGTAGACTCCTGCATTGGGTATGTCTATCCAACCAGCGTTTTCAAGCATTTTTGATTTTGTCGTTGTCAACGATACTCCATTTTTTATCATAGTTGTTATTCCAACGTTTTTACAACGATCGATCTCCACGCCGTTTAATTCATATCGAATTTCATCAAACATAAATGCTGCGCAATTCATCTCTAGTCCAACTGAAGTTCCTGCAACATTGTCATCGTTGAGAATGAGTTTTCTTTCTACGTAAAGATAACTCTCGCTAGGAAGCGTGTACAAATCTTGTTGTTGAATGGGAATTCCTATTTCATCATTGTTTCCGAACGTTGTGTTGGCGTATGGGCTGTAACTATGTAATTCGATCGTCAGAAATCGGTAAACTGGCAATGTTCAATGGATCCATCATTTTCGTTTCTTAATCACAAAACCCAACGATTGCAGAAATTGCGCGTTTTTGTCGCTCAAATCTTGCGATGTGTTCAGTTTGGAGATATTGTCCTTACTAAATGATTGTAAAGAGTCATCACCGTTTAATACATGATTATCATTCCTGCAACCGTGGTAATTGCTGTTGCTGCAAGTACAATTTGTGCGTTTGTGATTGAAGTTCTGGTTCCATCCATTTGCTAACGATCCTTTTAGCAACTCGTTCAACGGGGTGCCCAATAATGCATTCGACGGATTGTTGATCGGTTGAGTTTTAGCATCTGTGTACAACAGCATTATTTCTAGTAATGTTTGGCATAAGTGCTGCTTGTTCTCTTGAAAGGCTATTAAATGAACGGATATTTAACGTATATTAAACGGTCGCGTCGTCGGAACGATCGACGATGTGCTCTTGCGATGTGTCCGATTTGGATATATTCCCTCTACTGAATGATTGTATAATTGTTATCGTTTTTACATCATTATCCTTACTGCAGCTGTCGTAAAATGTTCAGCGAGCCGTTCGAGCCGTTCAGCGGGCCGTTCGAGCCGTTCGAGCCGTTCAACGGAAAGCCGTTTGAGCCGTTCAACGAGCCGTTCGCGGGCCATTCTACAGGCCATTGATTATTATGTTTATATTCATGTTATTTTTTACACCGCCTAATATGAAGCCTCACTGTCACTTCTTCTCCATGGAAATTTATTAGATTATCGTTTTGATCGGTAATGCGTATACTAAGGTGATCAATGGCTCTCACGATAACTGGAAGATAAATGACGTTCGTAGGACTTTCTGAAATTTTATATCCTGGTGGCACGCGCGGTGAAAACTCATGAATGGTATGAACACATTGACCGTTGCTATACGCGCCAGTCGTAATATTACATTCGATCCTCAGCACAATTACTTTCATAATATTTACGGGTATATCCGACTCGTGCCATTGCCCCGGCGGTAATATGCGATATGTAAAAAACCCGAGAAGCGATCCTATATTATTTGGTTAGGTAAAATCGATTGTATAATCACGAAATAAAATGATTTTTGTCTTGTCCATTATTTTCTCTTGCAAGTATTTATTTAGCGCTTCGAGTTCATACGAACCATCCGGTATCGTGATCTCACCATCGGCATCAAAGTAAAATTTATTGGTTGTAAAGTCAACGTTCGGTATTGTGTTGAAAGCTTGAAAATCAACGAGTCCGAGTTCGTAATTATTATCCTTCAAGTCTATAGGTGGAAAGTAATCAGTACTAAGCACAGAATTTTTTCCGCTTAACGTAAACGTCAACGACATCTTTGCAACTGTGAAGACTATGTGCATCGAAACTATTTTATACATTTCCAGCTAAAAAATGCAAGCAGAGTTGTCCACATACACTCGTATTGAATTTTTGATACTGCGTGTGATTGTATAAAATCATTACATGCTTTCCGAAGTAATTTATTAACTCTGACGGTGGTCTCAGATTTCCAAAAGAATCGAAATATTTAACACAATTACCCCGCTTTACGCAAGCTACCCAGTGTGTACCAGGACCTTCCGATTTATCTAAATTCACGATACCGCATTCGTTTAAGAACGATTTAGAGGGTAAATTTGTACGCATGAAAACACCTCGAAAATATGGAAAGTTCAACTTTCCTGCAAAGTTATATAACTGTACATTTGTCATTGCGCCTTTTGGAAGCGTTACAATTTGCCGAAGCGCTTCTTTTTTTTTTTTTCTTTAATTCCTTTTCCCCGTTTATATGGTGCAAGGTAAAGTCCATGTCCTTCCATAACACGATTGTGCCGTTTCACTTCCTCTAATGTTTTCCGTGCTGCAGATGCATCGTTGACTGCCTTGGCGATACCTGCTGCACCGCCAGCCACCGTGCCCAAAGCTGAAAGGCCTGCAAAAATAGGTACAAGTGCTGGAAGAAATCCCCCACGTTTTGCAACTGAAAGTTTGCGCGACTTCGTCTTCTTCTTCTTGTTACTTTTCCGCGGTGCCATTACTTTCTTCTTTGGCTAACTCTTTGGCTAGCAATATTCCAACAACGCGCGCAGACAAAAGTATTTTCCAATCTGGCGCGAATTCTTTTTGTGCTAATTCGAAGATCAAATGTACATATGCACATCATACGACTATCGGATAGGAAGTGAAATTTTTCCTGGGATGTTTGGGTTTATATAGGTAGAGAGAGAAGTTGCAAATGATGCAATACATTATGATTTATTAAAGTATAATTTCTAACATAATTTTGTAACATAATCCTTTTTTCTCTGTTAAGATGCTGCTGATGCAGCTGTTATTATTGCCTGAATACCTAAAGCTACTAATTCGCAATCGATAATTGAATTTGGATCATAAATATCAGTTTCTTTGATATGCTGCACAACCTCTGCATGTACTTTTACATCTCCGTATCCCCGAACTAATGCAACCAACTCTTTAAATTTTTGTTCCACCGAATACAGTTTATCATATAATGCATTATGCATTTCAATTATACAATCATTTAAAATTACCATTTTCTCAAATGTTTTTTTCATCATGCTCATACATATATCATTGCTAATCAATTTAATTACTTTTACGCCATATAGCACTCCAAATTCAACACTTATATCATTAAAATTAATATTGTCGCGTGTATCTTTTGAATCGTCAAAGAAGCTGCATACGTTGTCCGCTTCGGCTACAATCAGCGACCACGTGACTATGCTCAGCTCCAGGCGGTTGTTTCGGCTGTCTGATAATATGAGTTGCGGGTAGAAATTGTCGCCAAGTATATTTATGCCGATTTCCAAATGCTTTGTACAGGAATCCGTCAATGGATATTTTCGACCCAAAATTCGACATGATAATTGTGGTGCGATTCTAGAACAAATAAATACCGTTTAAATATGTTATTGGAACAAATAAATACCAGCAGCGTTAAATGAAATGTGTTTCGAACACTTACTTCACGTCGTCCTGATGTTTTGTCATTTTTTTGCGTGCCTCTTCTTCTTGAGTAGAACTTGCGGGGCGCTTCCTTTGGCAAAAAAACTCTTTGAAACTTTGAGAATACATATTTCACTTTTCACAATACAATCTCGCGAACGATGCGCTTGCGGTGATGGTCAATTTGGTTTTGCGTATGCTTGAAACTTTAGCAAACCCCCTACCTTCTATAGTCACGAATTGCAGTGTCAGATTTGTTGCGTCAACAAAAAAAACTCATTTCCAAGACGTAGAAAAAGTGGCCTTTCGATAAGAACAAACGGTTCAAGGTCATTGAGGGTGGGGAGAGGGGTGGATGTTGTCGGGGTGGGGGGTATCATATTTCTGCTGACGGTGTGGTGTCAAATTACAAAAAATGCTGACGCCAGTGATTTAGAATCTGCATAGAACAACTACTTGTTACGTTCAGTTGACGAAGGTGTTCCCAACATCTTGCCCCCCGCCGGACCACGAGGAGGTGGTTTGGTCCGACGAACTGGGGTCACGGAGGAGAAGCTGGCCAGGGCGATTAAACGCATGGGGGCCCGAAACACTGCTCCGGTCCCCGACGCGGCGGCGTCCCTGGCCGTGCCTGGGTGATGGCTCTGCGCGTCCTCGGTCCGAGACTGCGACACCTCTTCAGCGCCTGCCTAAAAGAAGGAGTCTTTCCAAATCAACGGAAGACAGGTCGGCTAGTACTCATCCGGAAGAGTGGGCGACCCGCTGACAGTCCCTCGGCCTTCCGGCCCATCGTGCTGTTGGACGAGGTGGGAAAGTTGTTCGAGCGGATCCTGGTATCCCGCCTCGTCCAGCACCTGTTCCAGGAGGGTCCCGACCTGACCGAGTCGCCATATGGCTTCAGGCGGGGGCGCACCACAATGGACGCAATCCAGTCGATGCGCTTCCGCTGTGACTCGGTCACGTCCCGGGGCAGGGTGGTGTTAGGCGTTAGTTCAGATATCGTCAACGCCTTCAACACCCTGCCTCGTGGGACGATAAGGGGGGCGCTGATACGCCACAAGGCGCACCCCTACATGAGGAGGATCGTCGGCGACTACCTCCGGGACAGGAAGATAGTGTACAGGGGGCAGGATGGCCAGATGCACGAGAGGGACGTGGGCTGTGGCGTACCCCAGGGTTCTGCAAAAGGTCCCACACTTTGGGACCTGGGGTACGACCCGGTCTTGCGGGTCGAGCTCCCGACAGGTGTGAGCCTCACGTGCTTTGCAGATGATACGCACGTGTTGGCTGTCGGTCGGGGGTGGAAGAGGACTAGCCGCCTCACCGAGATTGGCGTGGCTGCCGTTGCCGTGAGTATCTGGCGGCTGGGGCTTCAACTAGCTCCCCACAAAACCGAGGCGATGTGGTTTTACTCGCCACGGCGTGGGGTTGCGCCACCGCCCCAGTCGGTGGTCCGTGTGAGTGGAGTCGACGTCCAGGTGGGGAAGGGCCACATATACTTGGGCCTCCACCTGGACTCCACTGGCGCTTCGAGGAGCACTTCGGTTGTCTAGCCCCCCGACTAGACAGGGCAAGCAACGCGCTTGCCCGTCTATTGCCCAATATCGGGGGGCCCAACGAGAAGGTTCGCCATCTCTACGTGGGGATCGTGCGGAGCATGGCCATTTATGGCGCGCCCGTATGGGCAAACGCCCTGATGGATTTCCGGCGCAGCCAACAACTGCTGCGGCGGGCTGAGAGGAGGATAGCCATCAGGGTGATCAGAGGTAACCGCACGGTCCGCTACGAGGCGGCGATGACCCTGGCGGGAGTTGTCCCCTTCAAGTTCCAGGCGGAGGGTGACGCCAAAGTCTTCTGGCGTCTGCGTGCCCTTCGTCTGGACGGGACCCCGCCAGAAGGAATGACAGAAGCTGTCGCTAGGATTAGGCGCCAGGCCCGGCAGAGAGCCCTGGGTCGGTGGCGACGCGAGCTCGTCAGGGAGCACCCGTCCCCCTGAAAAGGATTTTAGGGGGGGGGGACACCCGTCTCCCTCCCGGAAGAGGAGGACCTTGGAGGGGCACCGGCCCCTCCCCCAACACCGATCGCGAGTCTTATGCGAGGCCGCAGTCCTTATTGCACGCGGCCCAAGAAGTGCCGTTATCGGGTGTGGCCCCTGATGGCGGCGGAGTTTGGCACGCAGGGGGAGGGCCAAAGCTAGACCCTCCCCGGAGCAAGGGGCGCCAACGCGCCATGGGTGAGGGGGTCCCGGTATATTCGCAAGAAGCCCCGGGGCCCTCTCCTAGCGCCCAGTGTAGATCACCGTGGGGGTTTTAGCCGGTAAAAATCCGGCACTACCCTCGGCTCCTCCCTAGGGTGGCTGGGGGCATCTTTTGAAGATTTCCCCTACGTAAAAAAAAAAAAAAAAAAGGTGTTCCCAACATCGATAGTGTCGTCTCAGTCAGTAATACTAATAATAAACAGTGCCTCCTTTAAACCTAGAAAGGGAGAGAAGGATGGAAGAACTGTGTTGGTTCTTCCTGTTTCCGGATGGTAAAAATGGATTCGGAGAGCATCGAGACATCTCAATTACACCACTGGATTACTTTCAAGCGCGTATTCTGAGCAATGACAAACGATTCCAACGAACAGATTATTTGTTCTTCGCATTATCTGTTGTTGAATACTACCGCGCAAAAGCTAGCGTTTCAGTATCATGTAGAATGCGCCAAGGGGAACATACTCCACAGGGATTAGTAGATAATATGCACCTCACGATGAGAAATATAAGAGGATCGGCATCATACTGGAAACGATGCTGTTCGGAATTAATCGCCATGGTCCGAAGTCTTGGACCGCCCACATGGTTTGCTACGTTCTCTTGCAATGATCTAAATTGGCCAGATATGTTGAAAGCATTACTACTATCCGATGGTCGCCCCATTACCGAATTTGAAAACCTATCTTTTGCAGATCGACTAAAGTTGGTTCAGAGATACCCTGTAGTTATTGCAAGACAATTTACGTTACGTGTAAACGCGTTAATGCAGTATTTAAGAAACTCCGATTGCTTAGGTGGCGTTGTTATCGATTTTTGGCATAGAATAGAATTTCAGAACAGGGAAAGTCCACATTTACACATGCTTGTTTGGTGTGCAAACGTACCTGATTTCCTTACCAACGAAGGCCGCAACGTTATTGAGAAAGTTGTATCTTGTTCATTGGAAGCAGAAAATGAAGATATGAGGGACATAGTTCAAAAGGTCCAAATTCATAAACATTCTGCTACATGTTACAAAGATCGTAATAATCGTTGTTGTCGTTTCGGATTCCCGAGACCGATAAGTGAAAGAACGATGTGCTTAGGTCCAGATGACACACTTGCGAATAATGGACGTTTCTGCGTACTTAAGAGAACAGAGAATAAAATTATGGTGAATAATTACAACCCAACTCTTTTAAAGCTTTGGAAAGGAAACATGGATATTCAACCATGCGGAAATGTTACAGCTGTCGCATATTATATTGCTAAATACGCAAGTAAATGCGAGCCGCAGGACACAGGAAATACAGTCGATCACGAAAATATTCGGACACCACTATAATTCTGACTATTATAGTTCGTACTTCAGAATTTTATGCAATAAGAACAAAAAGAGGTTTCACGTATGTTACTATGCAGTGTGTAGTTAACAAAAACATAAGAGTTTTTTCGAGAAAACAACGAAAACATTACATAAATAATAAAAGAAAAATGGAAAGTAATTTTCATTGTCACGAAAATATTCGGACACTATTAAAACGAAGTTTATAACACAATATATAAATCTTGTTTTTATAAATTAATATTTTGTTGGATATCCCATATGCTTTATGACGTGCTGTAATCGCATTGGCATATTACAAATTATTCTTTTTAAATAATCTTGCCCAATACGTAGCCATTCTTCTTGCAGACGTCTTTTTAGTTCGTCCTTTGTGTTTATGGGAGTTGTTCGAATTCGGCGATCTAATTCATCCCATAAATTTTCAATAGGATTCAAATCTGGCGATTGCGGTGGTGGTTGGAGGACATTCTTGCAAGTGTATAATAAAAATTCTTGCACAATACGCGATTTGTGCTTTGGATCGTTATCCTGATAAAATTTTATCCCACTTTGAAGTCCCATCTTATCAGCACTTTTTTTTAAATTGTTTTGCAAAATGTGCAGATACCTATTTTTATCGAGGATGTCGTCGATAAAAACTAATTCGCCTACTCCATGGGCCGAAATACAGCCCCACACCATCACAGCCCCACACCATCACAGCCCCACACCATCACAGACCCACCACCGTGTTTCACAGTCGGCTGCAAATGTCACGGATTTAATTCTTCTCTCGATTTCCGCCATACCCTAATTCTTCCATCACTTCCATAAATATTAAATTTGGACTCGTCCGCGAAAATCACGTCTTCCCACCACTGACTTTCCTTTGAAATATAGTTTTTTGCAAAATTCAGTCTCTTCATCCTGTTCTTCGCGTTAATATACGGCTTTTTTCGAGCTATTCTTCCATTATAGCCCTCTGATCGTAAAACTCTTCTTATGTTTTCCGGATGCACTGATATTCCACGGTCATTATTTAATTCAGCTGCTAACTTTGGAGCACTTATCCGAGGATCACATTTGATTTTCCTAATTATGGAGCGTTTATCCCGAGTATTGAGTATCGGTTTGCGTCCGCTTTGAGGGATAGATTCAATTCTATCTTCGTTCTTGTAACGTCTCACAATATCCCATACCGTGCTCTTACTAATATTTAATAAATCTGCAATTTTGCGAATCGATTTCCCCTTTTCCCGATGAAAAATTACTAATTGTCGCATATCAAACGACGTGTTCTTACTTTTACGACCCATTTTGCACAAATTTTGAGCAAGACTGACAAATATTCGATCTCTAACATACTCTGTACATAGTATGAATGATATGTTTACAAACATTGTTTCAATCAGTTCCTGGAACCTGGAAACTTGAGAAGTACTGCAAGTGTCCGAATATTTTCGTGACATGAAAATGAGTACCTTCCATTTTTCTTTTATTATTTATGTAATCATTTATCGTAAATAAATATCTCTTATGTTTTTGTTAACTACCCACTGCATAGTAACATACGTGAAACCTCTTTTTGTTCTTATTGCATAAATTTCTGAAGTACGGACTATAATAGTCAGAACTATAGAGGTGTCCGAATATTTTCGTGACCGACTGTATTATTAAAGAAGCCATTTTACGAGCGAAACGCTGGAGCGGTACCGTCCGGGATCAACTATTTTCGGTATCTATGGCAATTCTGTCTCAACGAGTGGTTAGTGCTCCAGAATGTGCTTATCGGTTATGTCATTTGCCTCTGAAAATGAACTCGCGGAAAGCTGTATTTATAAATAGCTGTCGGCCTGAGTAGAGATATAGAATTTTGCGATTCGAAGAATATGAAACATCATTTTTCAATAACATATTCGATCGTTACGTAAAGAGACCAGACAATCTAGAGGATTTGAGCTTAGCTGAATTTGCTGTCCGATATGAAACAGTTTTCAGTGGTATGTGGACAGAAGAGGATGGAGACGCAGAACTTCGAAATGACGATGAAGAAATATCAAGGTCGAAATTTATAAAATTAAAGGACAATACCCGAATGCGAATTAGAAATAAACCAGCTGTACTTCGCCACCGATATTATACCCTGAACAGTGACAGAGAAGGATATTTCTATAACTTAATAGTGTGTCACATTCCATTTCGTGATGAAAGTACACTTATGTCCGAAAACGAATCTTGGGAACAATGTTTTCTTCGACGGCAACACGAGTTGAAACCTATGATGGGTAACTCAACCGTGGAACAATTTACTCACGCAGAGCAAATTATTGAAGCAGCGCTCGCCCAGGCTGCTGCTTTAAATGTTGTACACGAAGAAGAAACCAATGAACATTTAAGAAATCCAGTCAGAATTCATGCTGACGAAAGAATACATTACGATCAAGTTGATTTATATGAAGATCAACAGCAAGAAACAATTGCAATGCCAGAAGACGTGTTCCTTAATAGTATTCGATGTCTTAATATTCAACAGAAAGACTTATTGAAATTAGTTTCCGCAGTAATTGAGAAAGATATTAAAGAAAATGATGATGAAAATAGGGAACAAATGTTGCTTTTTATTACCGGAGGAGCTGGTAGCGGTAAGTCGTTTATTTTTAAATTACTTGTTGAACATGTTAAACGCTGCTATAATCCCACAGTTGACACGATGATAAAACCATCTTTCATTGAAGTAGCTTCTTTGACTGGCGTCGCCGCCCGTCAAATATTCAGAAAAACTCTGCATTCCATGTTCTCCTTGCCTATTGAAAAAGGTATTGCAATGACGTATCGGCGACTGACAGGACAAAGACTCGAACAGGAGAGACGAAAGTGGCGTCATACAAGGTGGTTGATTATTGACGAGATATCAATGGTATCTTATGAGAATTTGCGAATAATTCATTTAAGATTGCAAGAATTCAAAAACAATGATAAACTATTTGGCGGCGTAAATGTACTTCTCTACGGCGATATCATGCCGTTGCTCCCAGTAAAAGGACACTGGTGTTTTGAACAGCCACATTGGTGTACTGCAGAAATTAATTTATGGCACCAATTTTCATTCTGCGAACTCACCATTAATATGCGACAAAGAGATGACGTTGAGTTTATCGACTTACTGAATAACCTTCGGTTTGGAGAAGTGACAACTTCTCAACTACAAATACTATGCGAACGAAGAAGAGTTCCCCTAACCGGAGAGTTCGAGGATGGTGCAGCAGTAAGAATATTCCCAACGATAAAATTAGTGGATGAATATAACACAAAAATGACAGATGAATTAGCAAAATCACGTCGAATGTACGTCATTGATTCAATAGACGAGTCCCGTGAGGCAGCTACATATGGAATAAAAAGGCCGCCAGCAAATGTCATACCTGTAAATGTAAATAATTGTGGCGAACTCTTACATACAATAACGTTAACTGAAGGATCACGAATCATGTTGCGACGAAATATATCAATTTCGGATGGTTTGATAAACGGCACAATGGGAATAGTAAAGAAATTTACATGGCCGGCACTTCGAAGAGATCAACTAGAACAGGGAGAGTTGCCAGACTCAGTACTTATAAAATTTGACGACGAGTTCACACATTCAAGCTGGCAGACCCATTTGAAGTTGGAAAGGAAGACCAATAACGTCGTGAAAACGTTACGAAGTACATAGTGCAGAATATTACATGTTTTTCATTTGTGTCCAGTGTAATAGTAACGTGACAGTGAATAAAAATGTTTATTTACCTGAAAGAAAATTCTGTGAAAGGTGATAGTGACCATGTGGTTATATCGGCCGAGCGCCGTAAACTGGCAGTATGGTGGGGGGAGATGGAAGGTGGGAGCAGCGCGTATATACATATATTGAAAACATCACGCTAGCCCCTTGTATTACTATATATATACGCGCTGCTCCTACCTTCCATCTCCCCCCACCACACTTCTAGTTTACGGCGCTCGGCCGATTGGAGCCATGTTTGGACCATTTTTTAATGTATTTCAAAACATTTTAATGAAAAACCAAGATAGACGTTCTGTTGCCCTTTACTTGTAATTTTTAAATCTGCTTTTAAAATTAAAATCGGATCATCCATATCGATAGCAGACATTATGCAATAAATCGCATGAAATTATTGAAATCATATTATAACGCAGAAACATGTCCGTGAGTGACGCTGAGACGTTGTACGCATGCTCGAAAACAAGGCAGAAAAATATTATATGTGTACTCTTACAATGATAGTATAGTAAAACCCTTATTAAGGGACACTTTTTAAGGGATACATAAACACTAATTACGTCATCATTGTGGGTGCTTCGACTTCTTTTTCTTTGATTACTTTCTTTGTAAAAATTTACTGCGCATGTCTATCTCTTACGATTTAGAGCTGTGCAAGGGTCAACGTTTCCATAAGATAATAGCGGATCCTGCGCAACAAATTGTCTAACAAATCAAATTGATGCATTTTTGAAAGTGAGGGACACTTTTTAAGGGATACATAAAAACTAATTACGTCATCATTGAAAGTGCTGCACCTGCTTTTTCTTTGATTACTTTCTCTGTAAAAATTTACTGCGCATGTCTATCTCTTACGGTTTAGGACTGCGGAGGGGGTCAAGGGTTTCATGAGAAAATCGCGGATCCTGCGCAACAAATTTTTCAACAAATCAAATTAATGCATCTTTACAACACAATGTAGTTTACAACGAAGTTTTTAATTAAAAGTTTCATTGGTTTAATATCATGGGATTGGAGCTTGTGGTGGATGGTGGGAAAGTCAAATTTATATTTTAACTGATTTATATTTTAACCGATTAATTCCCCGTGCATAGCACGGGGCGTTCCACTAGTTGCGATAACGCAAAAACTAATTATCTCACGGCATTAATTTTTTTACAAACTCAAACAGCATAATTATTATTACTGTTCCACCAGGCCCCAGCTCGGCAAGTTGAAAATTAACGGAGATATTAATTTAATAAACAAACGTTGAATTTTCTGGTTTTTCCGAGTTTTCTCCGCCCGTAATTATCCGATCATGTCGAACGATAGCTCATTTTCTTTGTAATTTAATTATCTACAAAGTTTCTATTGATAGCATGAAGATTGCTCCATTAGTTTTTATTTTATAAATAAATTAACTAAAAAAATACGATTTCTGGGCGTTAATCGTTAATAAAAAATTAACCAATGGCATTTGGGAGTCGAAAATATGGCACAATTAAACTATAAAGTACCTTTTTTATGTTGGCGCAATCGGTTTATAGGTAGTATTAAGGGCGAAAAATACATTGATTAATTCCCTGTTGCTTGGCCTAATTAACAAAATAACCACGTTAATGCGCCGCCGAGGTAAACACACCGAAGAACAGCTTCTGGATGCAATCTACTTCAATATGAAGCCAGAATTACAGCTCTACATCAACCGAACTGAAATCAAGGAAGTAAGCTACCTGATCACCAGAGCAGAAACTGTGGCCGAGTTCATAGCCGCACAACGGGCCAGCACGCCAAAATACAAGGAGAGATGCGCTGCCAGAGCAGCCGAACTAACGGCGGGACCTTCCAACCAACCCCGAGGCAGCAAAATCGCGTCCAATTACCATCGAGAAACACACTGCTGGCGTGTGGGCAATCAGGGCACGACCGTTTCAAATGTCCGAACTCGGCGGTCAGATTCTGTTCCTACTGTGGCAAAGTAGGCGAGATGACGCGCACCTGCCTATGTCCAAGGCAGGGAAACGCCAGGAGAGGCGGAAAGACCCGGCCCCAGTAAACCGACTAGCCAGCCCAGAACAACCAGACCGGCGTGAAGGCCGGCCAAAGTCTCCGCGCAAGAAGAAACCGGAAGAGGAGAAGAAGCCTGAAGAGGAGAAGAAAACGAACCAGCCAGGAGAAGACCGGAACACCGTCCATTGCCAGATTGCCGAGGATCAACGGCCAACGGCCGTTGCAAACGACCGGATTATTATCACCGTCCGAGTAGGGTGAAATTACGCAGGAGCCCTACTCGACACAGGAGCCGCCACGTCGTACATTAGCGACGAAACGGCCGAAATTTGCAAACAGGCCGGGTGGGCGATAGAAGACCACCAGCTATCCTCCTCCTTAGCCAATGGTCAAGAAATGAAAATCTACGCCAGCTATAGGAGGAAGGGACTGTACAACGCCTATCCTATGCTAATTGGCATGGACCTATTACGCAGGCTTGGCCTGAAAGTATGGCTAGAAAAGCAGCGCGTGGACAGGAAGGACGGCCAGAACCAGCCGACAGGTCTATCTGTTCCATGAACGATAAAGGCGCAAATTGGCCTAGCAGAGCTCACTCCAGCCGACCAGGAGCAGCTAGACCAATTCCTGAGGCGCGAGAAAAAAGCTTTCGAAGGGATACGTGGGCTCACCCCGTTAATCGAGCACGAGATCCGGCTCGAGGAAACGACGCCAATAAAACAACGTTACCGACCATGCAACCCGGCCATGCAGAAGCTAATCGACGAAGAAGTCGAAAAGATGCTGTCAGACGGAGTAATACAGCCGTCCAGCAGCCCATGGAGTTCACCAATCGTCATGGTGAAGAAGAAGGATGGCAAATACCGTTTCTGCGTGGATTTCCGGAAACTGAACCAGGTCACGCGTAAAGACGCGTATCCACTGCCGCACGTCAACGCGACACTGGATAAATTGCGTGGAGCAAGATATCTCTCCACGATCGACCTGAAGAACGGTTACTGGCAATTTCCGTTGTCACCAGAAAGCAGGCCACTAACCGCATTCACCGTACCTGGACGAGGACTAATGGAATTCGTCGTCATGCCATTTGGACTTCACTCGGCACCGTCAACGTTCCAGAAGCTTCTGGACCGAGTGATTCCGCCAGAAATGGCGCCGCACGGCTTCGCTTACTTAGACGACATCGTCATAGTCACTTCCACGTTCGAAGAACACCTACGGGTCCTGACCGAGGTCTTCCGGCGACTACGGGCGGCGAAACTACGCTCGAATTGGGAAAAGTGCCACATGGCACGGAACAGCCTAAAATATCTTGGGCACATCGTGGATAACGAAGACCTGCGAACCGACCCGGAAAAAGTATCCGCCGTGGCAGAATTACCACCACGAGCCAACATCAAGGACCTGAGGAGATTTCCATGGCTGACCTGGCGAAGAGATCTCTGGCCGTCGGGCCGTGGTATTGCACGACCTGGCAGCTCCCATCGGTCCAGCGGCCGTAGACGCCTAGCCTCGTCAGTCCCGTGGTTGACCCGGGGTGACCAAGCTAGTGCGCGTTCATAATCTCTGCCGGTGCTTCCACGGGGATTCCGAACGCTAGCCTACTCGGCACCGCATTCTGCCTTTGGCAGCCGATTCCGTCCAGCTTCGTGGCGTTACCCAGGCTGGCCAGGATTGGTCGTCGTCTCGTTCGCTGTTCGGTTCTACCTCGGCGTACGAGAAGGCGAACCGCGTGAGGCAAGCGGGAAGCAACTTCACCGCAGCGCGAAACACCGCAGCGCGTTTGAATAAAACACCGTCGGCCCAATCGGGTCAATCCTTTCCCCCGACTCTTGCGTCCGATACCTCGACATGCGATAGTGTCTCGGCGTTTGCGTTCGTTCGCGCTCGCGTTCCGCTCTGCGCTATCACTCCGCGCTCCGACACCCCCCCGTACAGTGGTCTAATTCACCGATTTGGCTGGTCAAAAGTCAATTTCAGAAATTGTACGTAAATCATAAAATGTTGGTTATTTCAGATAGTTAAATATGTAAATAACAATGCACCAATATGATTTTTATCATTTGTACACTCATGAAGTGCTGACCTTTGTCGGAAGTGAAAAGTTTTTATAGTACACGTATCGCTTTTCAAATTCTCCGAAACATCGTTTACTTTTAAGCAACGATTTTATGCTTTAAAGAAGTTGTACAAACTTCGTTGCAATACAACAAATTTTCAGGAAGGTATGTTTTATATTCTTGGATAATCTGCAGCTTTCTACTATGCGTTGTTTTGCTTTTATTGATATTTGAAAATGACCAGGATATCAGTGATGTCTTCGACAATTTTAACATTTCGCAGATGATTTTGTTATATTTCCGGGTGAGTCCCGGCATTTGTTTGAGCATCATTACACTTGGCAAAGATTTATGTTTACAATAAAAAATGAATTGGGCGCCCAAACGCACCCCTTTAGTTTTTAAAGCATTTTCTTTATCGCGACACAAAGCGGTCGGAGCAGTAAAACATGTCGTGTGCAGTAGATTTTTGGGACTGTCTGCAACTCTGGCTGGCATTCGCGCTTATTAATGCGTATTTGATGAAAAAGGTGAAAATCTTTTCAATAACTTTTTTCTTCGATAGGTATACAGAATACAGACAGACTGTTTTCTAATATTTCGGAATTTCGATATACATTTAATTCGCTAATCATTTGTCATAAGAATATGCAAGGTTTCATTGCCTTGGTAACGTAACAAACGAAATGTATTGTTAATTTCTTTTGTCGAGTCTCATTGATCATTGTCGTGTCGAAAAATCATATCTCGTAAACTGAAACGTGCAAATAATTACATTAACTTACAGTTATGGAATCTCCTGAAGTAGGTATGTAGCGTAGTACAATAATTGAACCTTTATTTTAGTTATCTTTTGGGTAATTTCACACCAAATCGATCACTTTGTTTATCGATGTTTCGGATTTTGTTCTAAATGATATATATTGTAGTGAAACTAATCTCTCGGAGACGCTTAGTGGACCTCATGTTGGACAGAGAAGATTTACAATTTTCTGACAAATTGGAGTATATTGAAAGTGACATTACAACTTATGATAATTATTCTAGTGAACAAGTCCAGGACATTAGGAAGAGATTTTCATATATTAAGTCTGAACTGAAACGAAGATGGTCGGAAGCTCAAAACACAAAAGATAGATTTTACAAAAAGAACAACAACTGGTTAAATGGAACATTTGAATTACCAGTGGTTACAGTACGATCTGGTCGCCCATCAAAATCATTCGAGGAATCAAGTGATAGAACAAAGAGGAGGAAAACGGCAGTCCTTCGAAGTACTACAAATACTGATGAATTAGTTTTTTCGGCTCAAATGAAGTTGCAATCTTCAGGAAAAAGAAGTGCTTCGACATTATTGAAAGAAATTACTAATTCTCCTGAACGAGCAAAAAAGTACAAAAATTGCTTATTCAATACTCCAGCACAGATCTAATGAAACATTGCAATTGTCGTCATTAAAAGCCTTGTCAATGTTTGTTGAAGCTGGTCTATCAAAACACCAATATTTAATTATCAGAAAGTCAAATCATTTATTCTATCCATCGTACAACAAATTAGTAAAGGAAAAAATGAATTGCTACCCACAGAAAGAATCGTACCACGTGACATCCACATGTGCTGAAGTAAATCTTCAAGACTTGCTCAATCATACCGCCACCCGGTTGTTAACATATTTAGAACATGTTTTGATAAATCTAGACGAAGACGAGTGCAAATCATTGTCTTTAATATCAAAGTGGGGTTGTGATGGGTCACAACAAAGTCATTTCAAACAGGCATTTGACAATGAATTCGAATCTGATGAAAATATATTTCAATCTTCATTTGTACCTCTACAATTGAATTGTGCTTCAAGTGGTAAAAAACTTGTATGGCAAAATCCAACGCCTTCGTCTCCACGCTATTGTCGCCCTATCAGAATTAGATTCGTAAAAGAGACATTTGATGTAATCACAAGCGAAATTGATTACATACGTAATGCAATAAATTCATTACAACCCACGAAATTGAGACTTTTGGGAAGAGATTTTTCAATCCAACACAAAGTGATTTTAACCATGGTTGATGGTAAAATATGCAATGCCATCACTCAAACATTGTCCACACGAAGGTGTTATATTTGCGGAGCAACGTCAACCGAATTCAATGATTTGACGAAATTGCAAGTGAAGGATATAAATCCAGGTTCATTAGAATTCGGTTTATCCATTTTGCACGCTAGGATTCGATTATTTGAAAGCTTACTACATTTATCATACAAAGTCACCGTTAAAAAATGGATTGTACGTAAGACAGATGTTCAACAAAAAAAAATAATTGAAGACCGTAAATTGAACATACAGAAAGAATTTAAAAGTAAACTAGGTTTACTTGTTGATATTCCAAAACCAGGATTTGGAAATACTAATGATGGCAATACCAGCAGAAAATTCTTTGCCAATCCTGATTTGTGTGCTGAAATAACGGGATTAGACCGTGATTTGATATACCGTTTTGCAGTAATTTTAGAAACAATTTCAAGTGGTCATAAAATAAATACCAAAAAATTCGATACATACACTTTAGACGCTGCAAAATTATATATAAATTTGTATTCTTGGTATCCGATGACGCCAACCATGCATAAGGTTCTTCTTCACGGTTCAATTATAATTGAACACGCTTTACTACCCATTGGTCAGTTATCGGAGGAAGCAGCTGAAGCTCGCAACAAACATTTCAGATTATATAGGCAAAATTATTCAAGAAAATTTTCCAGAGAATCATGTAACCTAGACATAATTAACAGATTACTTTTAACATCAGACCCATTATTAACTGGCATACGAAAGATGCCGTACAAGTTGCTGAATATAGTTTCCAATACTTAGCGTAGTTGGCAATTACACAGAGTGTTGGCTGTATCCATAGTTTAAGCCGCGTACTAATACACTGCTCAAAAGAAATATGGCATAGAAAAATTTTAAGCAAAAATTGGCCAAATTTGGCTGACGGTAACTCCGCGATAAATCATAGTAAAATTATGTTCTTTTTTTTAAATTAAAGCTTGAAATCTCTACTTTAAGATACTATAGTTCGATTTTAGATGTGATGCATCCCTTCCACTGTAACACCTTAAATGTGAGGGCATGTTTATTATGTTGAATATTACAAAGTTTGACAGAATGCATGGGCGTGCCACATTTTTTTTCAGGGATACTGTTTGCAGAAACATAAAGTACAAACCTTCCTCTTTAATTTCTAAAAAAGAAATTTCTAAAAAAGAAAATGCAAACAGTATGTTCCATGCATTCCGTCAAACTTTGTAATTTTCAACATAATAAACATGCCTTCACATTTAAGGTGTTACAGTGGTAGGGATGCATCACACCTAAAATCGAACTATAGTATCTTAAAGTAGAGATTTTAAGCTTTAATTTAAAAAAAAGAATATAATTTTACTATGATTTTTAGCGGAGTTACCATAAATCAAAGTTGGCCAATTTTTGCCTAAAATTTTTCTATGCCATACTAATACTATATTTTCCACTGTATTTTTCATCTAGGGCGTATTCATTGTAATTTCTTATTGTATTTCTCATCTAGCCCGCACACATTGTAATATTAGCATTATTATTTTCTTTGATATTGAGAAGAAGCATATTCAGTTATCAGTTACTTACTTACTTGAATAAACCAATAGTTTAGCACACTAATGTTTGGATTTTACTCCTTAACCGCGTACCACACGAACCTATAATCCCTAATACTTCATACGAGTGGCCTTCTTAGGGAACCGCTCTCCCTATACGTCGGTGCAGTGACGTACCTATTTCTGGGACGTTACATATGCATGCATATAAAATTTAAATATTAAGAAAGGAAACACTTTATCTCTGTTTTTTTTAATTGCTTTGCAAATTGAGGTGTTTCAACGTTCTATTTCATTGAGAAGTTATAAATTAAAATTACAAAACAATTAAAAATAAAAATTGAAATCGTGGAATCAGGATTCGAAATGAATGTCCTGACTTCTGAATGTTCCAAATAGATGAGATTATAAGTATACATATACATATGTGTATTACATATTTCGTCGACTTGTAGCGACTAACGTTGCAGGGCATTGACACGCCATCTATAGGCACAGCCGACTCTAGTACTAGCCGTGCTGAAGTAAAAATGGCAACATCGCGGGAGTCCGGTCCGAATATATTTTGTTGCGACGGCGAGAAGTTCCCGCTCTTTCGACGCATCGACCGCTTCTTGATTGTATCGAGAGAGCCATCGAGTGCCCCGTCCGAAGCTGTCGACGAATCATGACGAGAAGCTATTCCTTGTTTCGAGCGGAAACACGTCACCGGATGCTTGAGGTCTCTTAGACAACCGCGCGTCTTTTGAATATCAGAATGTATCGGGAAGCCAACCTGTACGGACCTAGTTCTTAAAACTCCTGTGTAACTGAAATATAGACAGTCTAGTTGCTTCGTGTTTATTTATTTGACGATGGAAAGTACGAGCTCCACTCCCCGGCGCAACAATATCAACATCCACCCTACTCTATCTGCCTCCCGGACTCCCAGACTCCCAGCCAATCAACGTCGTCAGACTCTCGGCTACTCTCTGGACTTCACATAACCTCTTTGGTTTCGTTCCAATAATTTCGCTTGTTTCAAGGTTTTTATTCACTTATGTACACGTTTATCAATTTTTCAATGTTTCAATTTGATCCAAAGATGATTTCATTTTGCTTCATACCTAAATTTTCTTGAAACCACTGTAAATATTTCAAATATCATGCTTCACAACACCAAACTACTTCGAGAGTACACAAGATTTATATCACATTCATAACAATTTTATACTACCGCATCACTTCTACTTGCCATAGTTGCATCGTTTATGTATTGTTTATACATAATTAATACAAAATAGCGTATATTACTACAGCTTTTAATTAAAAAAGACAGTAATTACAATTCCGAGCACAGGACTCTGTTTTTGAAAATAGGACTCCCGATTGTCACGTGAGCGGTGTTGCCACGTTGTTCAGAATGGCTAGTACTAGAGTCGGCTGTGCTATAGGCACAGCTCTCGAAGTAGTTTGGTGTTGTGAAGCATGATATTTGAAATATTTACAGTGGTTTCAAGAAAATTTAGGTATGAAGCAAAATGAAACCATCTTTGGATCAAATTGAAACATTTAAGAATTGATAAACGTGTATATAAGTGAATAAAAACCTTGAAACAAGCGAAATTATTGGAACGAAACCAAAGAGGTTATGTGAAGTCCAGAGAGTAGCCGAGAGTCCGACGACGTTGATTGGCTGGGAGTCTGGGAGTCCGGGAGGCAGATAGAGTAGGGTTAGATGTTGATATATTCAGACCGGACTCCCGCGGTGTTGCCATTTTTACTTCAGCACGGCTAGTACTAGAGTCGGCTGTGCTATAGGTTAAGATTAGTTTTAATTTCGTAGTCGTTTGGTTTAGTTTAATATCTTTTAGTTTAAGTAGTTGGTAAGCCTAGTTTTAAGATGCGCACCCCCGATTTTTATAAGGGTACGTTAGAAAGCATTGTGACGCCAAAGAACACAGAAGGAAAAAATAAAGTGCAATAGTTCTGTGCAAAAAGTAATTTACAGACATTTAATTACCAAACCACATTTCCCGCGGCTCTCCTTGAACCGTTTCACTACAGCGGCTCTCCTTGATCCGAGCGTTTTCTAGGGTTTTTTACATTTTACAGTATTTTACGGTAAGATACGTTAAAAACATATAAAACGTATAATACCAGATTTGCGCCGTTTGCGGTTAAACTCAAAATAAAGAAATAATCACAGGATAGCCTTAATTTATCTAAAACGATGTATTTATGTTATAGAATACAGAATGAAAAATGAACTCCTCTACTAATAAAAATACTTGTGTAAGTAATCGTTGTTCATTATTGGAAAAATGATTTTTTGAAAATATTTACTGACAATATGTTAAATAAAATATACTTACAATTGGATTATATTTAGATATAATGAAATTTGTTAATAATAAGAGAAAATATGCAATATATTTTATTATTATTATTAATTTTGAATCAAGACATATTCGCAAAAACAACAATATGCAACTGTTTTCCCTTCCTCTTGTATTGATAGAAAATTTTCATTTTCCCAACATCTATGGCGAGGCCTGCCGCGAAAACTTTGTTTCATGGCTTTATTTTAACTAGAGGGTGAGATATAACTGCGGAACTCCCTGATTTTAATAATAAATATCGTAAATAAAGATCTATGGATAACTACGTCTGTTTGGTATCTATAGTACATAACGTTATATAGAGACGGCGCCACTTGGAGTATAATTGTGGCGGTCTGTGGTCCGGTAAATGAAAGATGAATGAATTTTTGGTTTTGTAAAATATGTATTTTCTCTGTAGGCGTCGAACTCTTGAACTAACTCTGTTCAGTCTTTTTTCTTTCTTGGACGCTTCTTAGACTATCTTATACCTAGAGGGTAAACCTAATATATTCTTCATCTAGATCTAAAGTTTATGGCTAAAAGGAGAATCGCCTACATAATTATAGCGACCAGCGACGCGCTCCTATGCGCCCTCTGAATGTCACTAAGTTAAGTTAGATTAGTTTTAGTTTCTAGTCTATAGTTAGTTTGGTAAGACTGCTGTACAATTAGCAAGACGCAAAAAAGCAAGCGTCCCACGTATTCAAAAAGCACAACGTTTAGAGTGCAGACACGGCGTAGGTGCAGTGCAATAAAAAGACATTTTTTATCGTAAATTCGTGTCGCTCTGTTTTACCGTTCCTTTCCCGTGGGACCTAGTACCCCACATAATACATATAAAACTAAGTAGCGTAATATACTGTAGAATGCCATGTATAATACATTGTGTAATATCTCACGTATAATACGTGCCCAACCCTGGTAGAAACAGACGAAGGTGTAAGGAGTAGCGCTAGTCGCGCCCATTTTCTCCCTAGAAACAAAAATAAAGGTGGCAGCCTTGCCTTTCCGAGGCGAGGGAAAAGAAATGAAGAAGAAACGCCATTGTTGTTCAGACTACCGAAAGCGTCGGTTGATACGTTCGAACCTCAGATAATAAAAAGAAGTTTATTTTTACAGTACGTGTATACATGTACCTCATTCGCGACGTGGACGGTTCAAGGGTTTAGGCAGACGACCGTCTAACCACTTTCTTACAAAGGGACAGTGCACAGAGCCACATGGAAGAAACTTAATCATGTTAAATCTCAACTGAAGATGGGGAACCGGTGGGACGTCGTGCAGAGGGTAAAAATTTGTTTCCCACTTCCCACAGTTCTTGCATCATTGGTTCCATACAGCAGTCAATCAAGTGCCATCGAATTGTGAACGGTGTAAACTGTAAAAACTAACTATGATGAGCTTAGTGAAATTGTGTTTGTACTGTGCTGTGATTTTAAATGACAAATTTGAAAAACAATGCATTAGCTCAACTTTCGAAAATGTCA
This sequence comes from Osmia bicornis bicornis, assembly GCF_907164935.1. Classification (NCBI taxonomy): domain Eukaryota; kingdom Metazoa; phylum Arthropoda; class Insecta; order Hymenoptera; family Megachilidae; genus Osmia; species Osmia bicornis. The sequence continues at coordinate 2,674,217 of NW_025791458.1, read as the reverse complement.
ACAGAATTAGAATAAAACTTGTTCGCTGATTGTTGATGCAGAAATGGCGGAATCGTTGCATCAATTCAGGTAAGGATTATTAAGAAATATTAAAATTTAGAACATTCCTAGGAAATGGATCGTTCACCGATTTTGACATGTTATACATCGTTAAATTCGTATTTTTGAGTACATTATTGAGGAGTTTGTCTTTTTTTGTGGAAATTCGTGTGCTTTCGTGATTTTTATACATTTATGAACAGAAACAAATGACTGTCGGTACATTCAGTCCACATACGCAAAGATTCTAACCAGTGCATAACTGGCACCATAACCCAGGTTAATAAATTACGATTACTGTAACCCGTGGTCACCACAAGAGAACGGGTTACAAATTACTAGATACAAACTGAAAAGGGACCGGCGAGAAATTTGATACTGTAAGCTGTAAGTACTCAACATGATTGTGAGATGGTTAACGCGGTTAAAGTAAGTAGGTTACATATGTGTTCACTGATTTTGACGAGATATATGTCATTAAATTCGTTTTGTTGAGTACATTACGAATATGTACATCATTACTTGCGGAAATGCATTTTTTTCATGTAAAATGGACCGTAAAGTTTCAATAAAAAAGTGAGGTTAAGTACACTTCGACACATCAATGAGTAGAAATATTATTTTATTACATTAAAAGTATTTATTCTGAGTCTTCCAAATTGGGCATATTTTCATTGCTTTTTGAATCAAATGAAATTTTCGCAATTTCTGACAAAATTTCATTGAATAAATCTAAATGTTTTTTTTTTTTTTACATTTTTGGTGAATATATAATGATTCAAATATCCAATGAAGTTATCCTTCTTGCTAGAAATAGCAAATACCAATAGTATTACATCTTATAAAAAAGATAACACATAAAAAAAATGAGTTAAGTTATAAATATTAACTGACAGTATTGAAGTAAGAAATGTTTGGTGTGCCGCAGAGTACTTTCTATAGTATTGGTATGAGCAGCTGTTGCAGGATCTTTAAAATTTACACTATGATTGACTTTTAGATATTCATATCCCGCTTTTTCTAAAATATCCTATGCTTTCCAACTGCCAGAGATAATAGTGGTTCCATGTCTAATCCATTTTTTTATAATTTCAATTAATGTAGTAGAATACTTATTTTCAATGGGCTCTAAAAATACTTTACCATTCTCTGTCTTTATTCCCCCAAACACCCTTCAACAAAATGTCCTTTTTGATACTTTATTTTGCCAAATTTGGACTCGTTGATTTTAACAATTTTCTCTTCACCATCTATTATTTTGCAGGAGTGACATAACCACTCTGTCATCACTTGCCGTACAAAATATGATCATTGTGACACTGTATTTTTATTTCATTTTAATTCTCTAATAATATAATGTTGTTTGTAATTGTACACAAGGATATACGTTAATTTTAGTACCATTACATAATTCATTTTTGTTTTTGAAAACCACGTTTCTTTTTTTATTGATATTTTAACATTACAAACATTTTTTCTTTTAATGGGATTAGCAGTGCCTGGGATAGTCAGTCTGCAGTTCAAATATTTATCTACTAATTTCATTAAATTTCTACATTGTGGACAATTCATTTCTTTTTTAATTAGCTCTTTATTCTGCAGGAATTTTAATGACGAATCTTGATCGTTGCAAAATTTATGAATATTGATCAAATTCCATGTTTTTAGAATTATACATATACTCATTTTAATTACAAAATGTACTAAAATCTGTAAACTATTAAAAATAGAAGAAAATCTGAACTTACAGTTTGAAACAAAAGAAAGACACATTTTTCATTTGTTAATTATTTGAATTTCACTTTTCAAATTCCTGCAGAATAAGATATTAATAAAGTAAGAAATGAATTGTCCACAATATACATTGCAGTGCTACAAAAATGAAAAATGAACACAGAATCTCTTGTACTTGTTGAAAGTAGAGTTTGTTACGTTGCTCGGCGCGCGAGGCGAGCGCGCAACGTAAAAAGAAAGAAAAGAATATTGTTTATAATTAATTAAGATTGAAAATGCGATGAGAAAGGTCTCGCTGCCACCAGTCCTGACCGCGTTTGACGCGTTGGCGTCCTCTACGGTCAGAACAATTTAAAAGACGGAAATTTTAGATAGAATTTATTTCCGTTGGGTTCGTCAGTGTTCTGGGTCCCGTACGGGTCCCTCCTTGAAACGTTGTGTTGGCGTGCGTGGATTTGAAATGTAAAATAATATCAGGAATGGAAATTGAAAGAAATGTTAATACTGTTTAGTGTGCAAGAAAATAATATAATTCAAAACTATTGAAGCTAATACAGAACTGAAAATGACTATTGAATGAAACTGATAAATACTGATAATTTCTGTTAGATGAATTAGAACAATACTGGTTAACAAGGGTAAAGATGCTTAACCTATTTTACAAACGTGCTTTTGATCAGAAAAGGTATTCTTCCTTTGATTCACAGTGAGACTTTCCAACATAATTTTAACGAATTTGTAGTTGAAAATTTATGTTAGACGACTCGCTCGACCAAATATAATAGAAATAGGCGGTAATCCGAAATAGAAAAAAGAAAAAAAATGGAAAAATTGGCGGTATCCAGCCGCAAGGTAACGACCTGAATGGAGAGGCTCTCACAACCCCCGAAAGGGCTTTACAGGTCGTCCCCGATAAAATATCGCAGTCGAAACAATCGTCACACACACAAAATCGCGATAGAACAAAATTCGGAATATTAATATATTAATATATATTCGGTACCTGAACGTGAAAAACGAGACGGTCTAGAATGGAGAGACTCTCACAACCCGTAGGCTTAATAGATCGCCCGTTTTGCCTTGTCGAAAATGAATCACAATACCGTGCTCGACGAATCAGTAATTGACAGGCTTACCGTGAAAATGTAGAATACAAGATATGATGTGAATCGCTTTGAAAGTCGCTATTGAGTCGTTGAAAATCGCTGTTAAATCTGGAACACCAAGAGAGTTGAGAGAATGATGTCGCACTACCACTTGTCGCGCACCCGTTTGCCCTTTATTGCGAATAAAATTAACTAAGACGATACACAAGACGATTACGATTTTCGGAAATAGAATATTTAACGCGAATGAATTTTAATAGTGTGAAAGCTTAACGTGCGCGTCACTGAGTCTTTGCCGCGTATCCGGAATTTCACCCTCGCGACACTCTGCCTAATATGTAGAACTTGCCGCGCAACTAAATTACACCAAGTACAAATCGGCAACTCTATCTCTAGACGCACGGGCTCCCGTCACGACTTACTCGATTGTTCGACGAAGAGTGATCAGAATCGATCGCGATCCTGGTCAGAAGGGACCGTCGCGAGGACGATGTCCTGCGTGGGGACATTCCAACAAATCATAGCGTGTGACGGTAGCGTCACGTGCGTCGCTATTAGTTAAGGGCGCGTGCCAGACGAAATCCTCTAGATCATGCTCTCTTTCTCTCCTGGTGTTCCATCTCTATTTAACGGTTTTCAGAATATTCTATAAGAATGATATAATTAATAATTTAATGAGTTGAATCTGAACATGAAGTATGAATATTAAACTATTATATGTAATTAACGGATTAGCAATCAAGGAATTTCTGATTAACAATCGGCCCTATCCATAATTATTTTGTTCGCAAAGAAATCGATTAACAATACGAATTGCGGTGGTAGCGCAAGTTGTTCGTTAAAAATCCTAATAGCATACGATGATTTAACTGCTAATTTCAGCAGTATTCAATTGTTCGATATTCGAATATTCATTCCTGTATTCCCAGCGAACTTTGTTCGAGAACGTTCTTTCTGTTCAAAATCGTACCTTGGGCCTTAGTTTCAGGTAATTCTTGAAATTCGATACAATGACTTTTATTACTCTGTGTGACTCTTCGTCTCTAAACAGTTCTCGAATGTTGCTAACGTTCGCAAGGGAGGGTTCTCATTCCTCGCCCTTTGCACTCATTCGAATATTTGAATTTCATGCTATTTCATGCTTTCATTCCAACACTCAATTCGCACATACGATCGGGTTTGGGACCGATTGGCGCCCACGCGTGAAAAGGAGAAGAGTATCGGTTGAAATTTAAGAGTTAAATTAATCTTTACGCTTTTGCGCAGTTAACCTGAGGAGACCCCTACAATGCGAAGCACTGGCTAACTGCGCAGCGAACGTTGTTTATGATACCTCTCCTCGGTCGAACCGAGTTTTTTATCCGACTTCGAAAAGGAGGAGGATACTCAATTCGATGTGTATGTATTTTTTTATTTTTTAATGTATGTTCACCGATTACGCCGAGACGGATGGACCAATCGGACCGAAACTTTTTGCGTCTTATAGAGTATAACTCCCCATTGGTCCCGTAAAAAAAATATTTTGCGTTTTTTCATTCCTAACCACTTTTTTTTCTACATGTATGTTCGCCGATTATTCCGAGACGGATGAACTAATCGGAACGAAACCTTTTGGATCTTCTAAAGTATGTGTCCCGATTGGTCCTGTTAAAAAACCATTTTATATTTTTTCATTCTGAACGCTTTTTATTGCAAAAAAACGTACTATTTCATGTACGTGCGCCGTACGTTCGCCGATTACCGCGAGATGGATGGACCAGTGGGATCGAAAATATTGCATCTTGTAGAGTATATCTTCCAATTGGTCCTGCAAAAAAAATTTTTGTATTTTTTCATTCCTAACGATTTTTATCGCAAAATACGTAATACTTCATTTATATCTTCCTGCATTTATGCTGCAGGGATTGTACCGATAGCGATTAGTAATGTAACGACCCAATGATAGGTACGTCACTGCACCGACGTATAGGGAGAGCGGTTCCCTAAGAAGGCGACTCGTATTAAGTATTAGGGATTATGGATTCGCGTGGTATGCGGTTGAGGAGTAAAATCCAAACATTAATGTGCTAGACTAATAGTAGTTTATTCAAGTAGGTAAGTGAATGTTAATTGAATTTGATAGATCTGAGTATAATATAAAATAGTATCGTTGATATAACAATAAGTGCGGGCTAGAATAGGAATACAATAAGAAAATAATATGAGTAGTAATTAATATTAGGAATTGGAATTAGTAATTAGTAATTAATAATAATAACGCGGCTTAATCTTCGAATACAGCCAACACTCTGTACAATTTGCCAACTACGCTTAGTACTGAAAACTATATTCCAGTGGCTTGTACGGTACCCTCAGACACGAGCGGTCTTTTCCTGCAGGTCGCAATCGGTTTCTGGTTGGCCAGAGCTGTGTTAAATACAGGCCGTTTCAAGGAGCTCCGCTCCTCGCTAGCTCTTTATACTTAAGTATGGCTTAGTAGAAACACCTGAATAACACGTTGCGTACCATGAGTAGAGTGTCCATAGATCCGAAGTCTCGTACGTCACCACCGGAAGAGAAGGATAAAGCTATTCTCGCGCTCTATGGTTGCCTAAGCAATTCAGCGCAAGCTTTCCTCTACTTCCAGAGTGTTGCCTGCTCATGACCTAAGTCAGAGAAGATCTGCGCGTGAGCATGGTCGAAACCAAACTGATTTTCTTCGCGTGGCACGCCTCTATTTATAGTCAGATTCTGCTGACTTAGCGCTTTTTTTCAGTATAGAATTCCCTTTGGTTTCTGGAATTCCCTATCACGTGACGGTCGAGTACCCCTGCTCCTTAATCTACGTGGTCTCCCTACTCTAGATTCTCACCCCACCGCGAGATCATCGGGGTTGCGCTGGCGCACACGTGGTCGCTCGTCGATAATTTGTCGATAATCTATTTTATCGGCTGACTTACCGACCATACGTTTACCGACTTGATCTAATATTACGATTGATTCTTAAATTGGGGTACCGCTGGGACGTTACAGCAGGATATACAGGGTGTTAATAGGAGTTAATAACAAAAAACACCGACCAATCCGAGCGTGTATAGCGCGCAGTTCCAGGGACTGCACTGACTGTTACGAAAACCGGGTCTGACGTAGGTCGCGAACAAACGACTTGGCGCCCCGTTGGCATAGCACAATAAAAAAACTGAACTGGTAGAACATCTTTAGTCGTTTAAAATGAATACGGAACCTAATCTCTTGTCGCCTGTCATAATGTAAAAAAGGAAATTCTAAGCATTCTAAACAACAAATAGAAATGATTGAAATGGAATAATTAATAAACGTTTGAATTGGAGGCTACGTTAATGATGAAACATTTGAAAACAATTTAAATGAAACTTACCCATTTGTTTCTAACTTAACCTGCTACGCTGAAAGCAAATAATTCCCACTAGGTCACTGTGTCGATTCTGAACATTTGACGAAGAAACACCTCGCCTATTATTCATACCTAAGTACAATAAATGAGGGGAGTTCACTGGCCCGATCATGAAAACAGCTGTCCTACCGAACGTGTTTCTTCGTTTCCCGGTGACAATTATCTGCTTTCAGCGTAGCAAGTTAATTTCGGAACGAATGCGAAAGTTTCATTTAAATTGTTTTCAAATTTTTCATCATTAACGTAGCCTACAATTCAAACGTTTATTAATTATTCCATTTCAATCATTTTTATTTGTTGTTTAGAATGCTTCGAATTTCCGTTTTTACATTATGACAGGCGACAAGAGATTAGGTTCCGTATTCATTTTAAACGACTAAAAATGTTCTACCAGTTAAGTTTTTTTATTGTGCTATGCCAACAGGATGTCAAGCCGTTCGTTTGCGACCTACGTCAGGCCCGGTTTTCGTAGCCGACATTGCAGTCCCTAAGCCCGCGCGCTGTACGCGCTCGGATTGGTCGGTGTTTTTTGTTGATAACTCGAAAACGAATCAACATTTTGGCAAAGGAAAAATTTGTTTAGAATTACCTCAGCAATCATCTCTCTTCGGCTGTGGAGATAGTCGCGTGACGCCCTGTATATCCGCTATGATCTCACTCGTAAAAATTTATGAAATTTGTTGTTTATTAATAACTTAAATTCGGTCAATTTTTTTCGGTTTATGGTTATTAGCTAAGCAACAGAAATCTAAAATCACCTTACACTATCCTACAAATATTACTGCTTCCACTAAAAAGTGTGAAATAAAATAATTTTTAACAAAAAAAACATCCGACTTCGAAATGCACTAAAAAGTGTAAAATAATTTCTATTTCATTTATACCAATATTCCATAGCTATTAACAATATCTATTTAATCGTTAAATAGGATACCAAATATATTTCAAACTTTTCGGAGGCGGCGCAAAATTAAAAATACCCGAACAAATGGTGCTGCCAATAACGATTTGATTGTGGTATGGCAAACTTGGTAATTAATAAGTCGTAAGAGAAAAATTATAGGTCCGGCTGAAAACATTTGTAATTGTAACGATTATATGAAAAATTGGCAGCACTCCTGATGGACATACACTATACTGCAGTTCACAAGAGACCATACTTAACTCGCGCCGCTCACTAGGTCTAGTGAGATTTTTAATAACGTGTGTTATTCTCCTCTCCAGCTTGCTTCTTATTATACTTTGCGATCATATAAATGGTGGGCAGAAATATATGACGTACGATAACTGATAATCGGTGATGATATTGTAAAATTGCACGATACAATGAAATTCCTATTATTTGTCGCAAAAAAATGATGTGAACGCAAAGTAAGAAGCAAGCTGTAAAGGGGAATCACACGCGCTATTAAAAATCTCCCTAGACCTCAGTAGGTCACTAGCTGCGCGAGTTAAGTGCGGTCACTCGTGAACTGCAGTATAGTTAATTCGCAATGGGTTTGTTGATTCCCGTTGAATATTGTTTACTTGAAATTATCAAATGGGTGATTTATCATAGGTTGCCGACGCTCGAGTTAGGATCTTCCTAGTAGAGGAAAAGTTTTTAATTTTGCACCGCCTCCGAAAAGTTTGAAATATATTTGGTATCCTATTTAACGATTAAATAGATATTATTAATAGCTATGGAATATTGGTATATATGAAATAGAAATTATTTTATACTTTTTAGTGCATTTCGAAGTCGGATGTTTTTTTTGTTAAAAATTATTTTATTCTATCTCGAAATCTGTTACTACGCAGTTGAGCACGACGATAGTTTCAAGGAGGGGCAATAACTAAAGGAAAGAATTGAGAAATTTAAAGAGAATTAAAGGATAGAAAAGACAAAAGTAGAATAATTATAAACTCAAACTCTTCCCTGTGCATTTCCCACATGAAGAAGCCTCTCACAACCCGAACCTGTATGAAGTTAGCACCCCATTTTGAAAATTTTAGAATTCTAAAAGTTGTTCCAGGTTGTTCTAGACTTGTTCTAAATTGTTCCAGAAGATCAAATTTTTATAATAAATATTTTAGCGGAAAATTAAAAAAAACTGTTTTTTGACCTGGCACCCCATTTTTCGAAAATCAAATCTTGCGTGGTTGTTCCAGATTGTTCTAGTTGTTCCAAACATTGTTCCAAAGTAGTAATTCTCCAAACAAAGAATTTAAAAAGATATAATAAAAAAACGATATCGAGCGCGCAAACAGTATTTTTACATGTACGGCTGTCAGTATCATCTTCTGAACACTGAATAGCATATTTAAGCTAATAATTAACGTGACAACTTGGAACAACTTTCATTTTTGCCAGAACAAATTTTTTAAGGGCACTTTACTCTTGGAAATGAACATATTTTTTCCCCTTTTTTGTCATTTTCGACTGATAATAACGATTCGAGAGTGATATCAAAATGATTCTACCTATAATGAACCTATTGTTTAAAGCCGGGTTTTAACGGCTTGTTGTTAGAGTAAAAAGAAGCATAAGTACTCTTGGTTTTTCCGTTGCTTTTTAAAATCGTGGCGATGGTACGAAATCGATGATGATTTTTGAAAGTAATGGAAAAACCAAGGGTTTTGTCGAATTCTTCTTGGCTTGCGGCTCAAATTGTCAAATTCTGTCCAGTCTTCGTTACGAGCGTGCGCACGAGGCTCGGTAGTTCGGCGGCGACTCGGTGCCGATCGGAAACTGGCCGATTCTATCCGAATGCCGGCGCCTCCCACCGCTGAGCCGCCAAGCTTCATGCGCACGCTTCTCCGCTTGTAGCTTGTTTTTGATACTCACTGCATATGCGCTACGCGGTTCCAATACTGCCCAAAGCTGACCGAGCTTAGTTAATGCTTTGTTACAGAGTCTTCCACGAGAAATTAAATAACTGTTTCGTGTGGAAATATTTTCATTCTTACATAGATTTGCTTCTACAGTTTATTCTTCTTTTTATGTACTAAATTACGTATTAAGTATTAAGTTATGGTATATTAAATCTTATATTAAGTAGTAATAAGTTCTTTGTTCTTTAAGTAATAGTTTAAGTAATAATTCTTTTTTTACATAGTATATTTAATTCACATATACATATATAACCTTTTTCATCGTTCCATACATATAATTTTCTTTAAAGTATTAATATTTTGTTATATTATCCTCTTATTATCTTTTACTAAAATGGCAAAGCATGTCAATTATCTTTTAGATATTCTTTTTTCTAATAAGTTCCGCGATATTATCGACGAATTTGGAAAGCCCGTCATTCCAAGTTCACCGATATATTCGACGATTAGTGAAATCACTAAAAATGATCCAGATAAAGCTCATCATTATTTAAAGCCGAAATACATTTATATTCTTTTGAAAAATAATCGATACGGTTTATGGGATAAAATTTTAGAATATCACAATGTTAAGGTCCAATCAAGCATATCTGATATTTCATTAAACGATACAAACGAATCACACGGTGTGATATCATTTAAAATTAATTTATCTTATGAGACTTTCCTAAAAATATCACCTGAACAGATATTGTATAAGGATAAAAATTTAGGTGAAAGGAGATATAATATATTACTTAGAAAGGTTTGGACAGACGTTTTATATAAAAAAATTTATGATGAAATAAAGTTGCCATGTGCCTTAACATTTAAAAACTGCAAAATTTCTAATATTGGATTTTTTTTAACTATACATGGCAATTGCAAAGAATGCGATTGCATTTTCAAGGGATGCATCATTAATAGGCCGTTATATCAAAAGGATGTAACCGTTGAATGCACTCTTGAAAATTTCGATAATTTTATCAAACATAAAAAAAAGCGTCAATTGAAAGGAGAACGTCGCATTGAGATTTCTCGCGACATGCTTGATAAAAATATTTTACCATCGTTATGGCGACGTAAGGAAGCCGATAATGTTATGGACTTTGGAGACCCTGAACCACCATATTTACCCAACAATAATGTTCTATGTAAAGCGAAGGAACATGAAAAGAACAAAGATCTCGGGATAAGTTCAATCGATCCGATTCAGAATATAACAAAAATGAAATATGAGTGTCATACTGGAAATATTCATAGTATTGGATTTGATCCATTTTTTGTCCATTATTGGACCCAAGAACAAATGACAATTTATTTAAAAAATCCCTATAACATATGCGTCGATGCCACGGGTTCATTAGTAAAAAAACTCCGAAAAGTAACTGGTGAACTGTCAGCACATATTTATTTATACCAAATAGTAACAGAAACGCCCAGTACAAAAATGCCAACGTTTCAAATGCTGAGTGAAGTGCAGAATACCAACGCAATTTTGTACTGGTTTAATGAAATTATAAGAATAGGGAGTACTTATAAGACGAATTTCCCCATTCCCAAACAAGTAGTGACGGATTTCGATAAGGCTTTGATGGGGGCTGTAGTACGAGCTTTCGGCAATTGTAAAAACTTAAAAGATTACTTGCAACAGTGTTTTTATTATGTCACAAATATGCCGTATCGTTTACCGTCATGTTGCTTACGATTGGACATTGCACATTATATGCACTTAGTAGCACAGTGGAGAGAACTGAAAGAATTACATCCAAGAGTTAAGACATTTTATTTGTTATTAATGGGTTATTTAACAAAAATAACTCATTTTAGTGAATTTAAAAATACAATACAGAATATCATAATTCTGTGTAATAGCGAAGGATACGGCAAAGAAACAAATGGATTAAACAGCCCAGGTCAAGACGCTTACGAATACTTAAAAGAAAGGATTCAAGATCCGAATTTATCAGTACTAACGGAAAATTTAACTGAATCTGAGAAGCAAATTGTTATTGACGACGATAATGATTTAATTACTGATAATAGCAATGATAACAGTAAGATTGGTATATGGGTAAAAAATTTATTTGGGGAAATTAATCAAAAGATTTCTAAAACAGGCGATGACATTAATATTTATTTTGCTCCTTCTTTGACCAACCGAATAAAAAAATTAGTACCATATTTTCCACTATATACTGCGGTAATGCTCGATATATTTAAATGTTCGAAATTTAGTGCTAGCTCTGCAGCCGTAGAAGGAGAATTTAATGATTTGAAAAATAGAATATTAAAGAATGATTGTAGGCCAATGAGATTAGACAAATTTGTAAGCCTACACCTGAAATCATTTTCCGGGAAAGCAAAACTAGCTGCTGCAGATCGCGAAAGTAATTTTAAGGAAAATAAATTACAACTAAATGATAAGATAATGATGGAAAATGAATCACAGCAATGTAATAACACTTTGGAAAGTACAATAAAAACCGAAGAAAATTTCAATAATAACAACTCTTTGAGTATGAAATCGGTAATAGAAGCAGAAGAAAATCGTTCAAGTTCCCCCTCTGAAAAAGAACATGACTTATTATTTGAACATAATTGGAAAAATAAAAATATTCCCACAAAAATAAAACGATCATATTTACAAAGAAGACCTGATTGGAATACAATAAGTATTGCCAAAACTCCTGTTGGAATTACGATTTTAAAAAATGGTAACCTTTGTACGGCGGTATCAGAAAAAAAATTAACTTACATAGTTCAAAACACTTGTGGATTTGACAGTTTAGTCCATATACTTGCAAGTGCAACTATGTTTGAATCATTTAATAACGCATTACAAACAGAATCGACAGAAATGTTTTCTTTTATCAGACAATACTTACAAGAAGGACCGACTAAAAAAATTTATAAAAAAAGGGCGGAACTGTTGAAAAAAGTAGAATATTTTATTCGAAATGGAGCAACCTCTGACATAATAATTATAGATGCTCTTTCCAATGTAAATACCTTATGTGAGCAAATATTTAGTAACAATCCAAGCTACAAAATTACAAATACATGCAACGAATGTAAAAATAGTAACTCTCGATCGGGAATTATTTTACCTGTTCAAACAAAAGTAATAGAAGAACATGGGTATGCAAAATTAGACGAAGCCATTACAAAATATGTCGCAGAAATTTACCATAATAAAACTTGTAAAACATGTAAGAAGAATCTCCAAACACACATAGAATATAGATCACATTTATTCATTGAACATAATAACAGTGAACATAAATACACTTTAAATAGCTTCATCGATCACATTATCTTAAATGACTGTGAATATAAATTAGCAGGAATAATAAATTTTTATGGTGGTATGTCAATCACGTCAGTAGGACATTATACATACAGCGTTTATTAAATGTAACGAAAACTGGACAGAATTTGACGATTTGAGCCGTAAGCCAAGAACAATTAAAAGCAATGCTACAATAACTCCGCATTTAATAGTGTACATTAAAGTCTAACATGTAACACTACCCAACTGATACTCACGCGATTTGAATGAAATTTAACACACTTATTAAACACCGAAAAATATTAAATACGTATTTTTTTGTTTCGGCTAAATACGCCTTTTAGGGGTAGAAAGCACCCCTCAACCTTTGGAGATGGAAACGTTTCTGGCTAATTATTTCTTAAACGATACAGTTTCTGAAAATGCTTAGATCCAGAGTTGTACAGTTCAGAGTGATGCACTTAATGGCGTCCTTGAAATCAAACTTCAGGTCGATTTTCAAAGTCATTTGAAAATCATTTCATGTTTATCAAAGGGAGTATTTTGCTTTTCATTCCGAAAATCGATAGAGCGTAAAATTTTACATTCGGAGCGTAAAAAAAAAATTTTTTTTAAATAAAAATTTCTAATATAGCATGAATGTAATGTTCAATTTACAATTAGAGTGACATTTTATGTTTTCTTATCTTTACTTCTATTCTTAAGATACTTACAAAACTTTTTTCTCCTTCATATTTTTTCTATAAATTTGAGCCTATTTTCCCAAAACGACAGATTTTTTCCTTTTTTGGGAAAATAACGCAACAAATCAATTCTAAAGACAGATTTAGAGTCATTGCATTAAATTACTGATTATAGATACAGGATGCGCTCAAGGTCCGACAACTGCTAAATCCAGCAAGTCCGGCTTATTATTTCCAAATTTAATTGACCTTGAAAATCGACCTCAAGGTCGATTTCAAGGACGACATCAAGTGCATCACTCTGTTACGTATCCGTCTCGGAAATTTCCTTATATGGTGTTACAATCATTTTACCTGTACAGCTCGAGGTACACAATCAAGTTACGAGACTTAATACTAACATTTCCGGTGGCTCCCTACGTTAGCCATACGTAGGTTTGTCCACTATAACCAATCTCCTGCAGCTCTCTACGTTAGCCATACGTAGGTTCGTCTCCACGTCTACTTCCTTAGATTCCCAGTGTTAATAACAATACTGGTCAAGCCATTAACAAATACCATAACCGAAATTAAGCCCCAGCTACGCAGCCGCCCCCTCCGGCTCGTAACAACTCTGAACTGTACAACTCTGGATCTAAGCACTTTTTTCAGAAACTGTATCCTTTAAGAAATAATTAGCCACAAACGTTTCCATCTCCAGATGTTGAGGAGTGCTTTCTACCCCTAAAAAGCGTATTTAGCCGAAACGAAAAAACACGAATTTAATATTTTTCGGTATTTAATAAATATGTTAAATTTCATTCAAATCGGTGAGTAACAGATGGGTAGTGTTACTTGTAAGAAACCTTTATCCTAAGTTGTAGAAGCATCGCTTTTTCTCCATCTTTATTAACTTTGTTTCACATTTAATTTTCATGTGCCAAAATACATACATAATATAACAGAAAAAATATGTTCACTTCCAAGAGTAACTGCCCTTAAAAAGTTTGTTCTGGCAAAAATCAAAGTTGTTCCAGGTTGTTCTATGCTCATTTGATATTGTTCTCCATTTTGGTGTCGCTGACGCGCCGTTTTCGATCAAAAATGACAAAAAAGGGGAAAAAATATGTTTACTTCTAAGAGTAAAGTGCCCTTAAAAAATTTGTTCTGGCAAAAATGAAAGTTGTTCCAAGTTGTCACGTTAATTATTAGCTTAAATATGCTATTCAGTGTTCAGAAGATGATACTGATAGCCGTACATGTAAAAATACTGTTTGCGCGCTCGATATCGTTTTTTTATTATATCTTTTTAAATTCTTTGTTTGGAGAATTACTACTTTGGAACAATGTTTGGAACAACTAGAACAATCTGGAACAACCACGCAAGATTTGATTTTCGAAAAATGGGGTGCCAGGTCAAAAAACAGTTTTTTTTAATTTTCCGCTAAAATATTTATTATAAAAATTTGATCTTCTGGAACAATTTAGAACAAGTCTAGAACAACCTGGAACAACTTTTAGAATTCTAAAATTTTCAAAATGGGGTGCTAACTTCATACAGGTACAACCCGAAGGCTTGATGAGAAAGCACAGAGTCGAGGAGAAAATTGAAATAATGTAGAAGTGATGTGTTCCCCTCACGCCCCTTACATGAGGAGACCCCTATAACCTGAAGGCTTAATAAGGGAACGCGAGGTGGACAAATTTGCAAAATTTTCCGAACGTGACAAGTTACTAATATTGCTATCATCAAAGTACTAATAATTTTAAATGAAATATTACTGCCAGCTGGCTGGCCATTACTATAACCTAACCTAATTTCACTTTTTATTGAAAGTTTATAATAAATTTCACACGAAAAACAAATTTCCGTAAGTAATGATGTATATATTCGTAATGTACTCAACAAGATGAATCCAGCGATATATAACATGTCAAAATCTGTGAACGGTCCGTTTGCTAGAAATATACTGACAATTGCACTTAACATAATAAATATAATCAAGTAACGTAACATTGAAGAAAACGTTCTTAATAGAACTATGAAATATATTATTACATATACATATACATATACATAGGGATACATACACATATATAACAAAATTATTAGATTATTAAATACTAAACATAAATATTATATTAAGATACCATAAATATTATAATCTTCCAGAACTAAAGTTGATTTGTTCGTATAATCATGATATCATCTATAATATTATGATTTAAGCAAGATCGTTGGTCATTTAATATAAATTTCAATCCTGAAAACAAGCGTTCTACTGACACTTAAGTAGCTGGTACAGCGTATACAATTTGCGAAAGGATAAATAAATCGGGATAGGTATATTTTTCATGTTCCCAGTATTGCAAGAGACTTGTGCTTCTTTCTATTCTTGGGATTTTTGAAAAAGTATTTAGAGAATGCGTAATAAAAACTGAATGAATTGCATCCCCTTTTAATTCTTTGTCTGCCTCAAATAGCAGTTTGTCCATGTCACCAATATCTTCATTTTCAACAGAAACACTGACACCAGACGTTGAAGTAGAAGTGCCTAATGTTTTTAACTGATATGTTTTTTTTATAATATTCCCATATGTTTACTAAATGTATTGTGACAATTTCTTTCTGTGCTTTTGACAGTTAATTTTTATATCTTGGATCAAGAAAAACCAATGCTAATAAAGAATCATTCTTGAGAAGTATTTTCTCTAGCGAATTAATTGCATTTATTAGCATCGTTGCATAATCATTTTGAATTTTTGTTATGTTCAATTTTAATTTGATTCATAATGCGTAAATGTAATCTGTTTGTAGCAATTTTTGCGGGTTTTAAAGTACATACTAATTCTTGTACGCTGGTCCATTCTTTATCTTCTAAATCGATTTCATTAATTTCGTTGAACAATTCTTTTAATTCCAAAAATTGTTCCAACATATTAAATGTTGAATTCCAACTTGTAACACAATGTAAAACTGGTTTGTTCAATTTCATTGTTCTTAAAGTGATCAACATTGAAGATATTCAAAACTTTTTTACTAGTAAGAGACGAATTTTTTGCATAATACTGTCTACTGCACTCTCTTTAAGAACATCATTAATGGCCAATTGTAATGTATTTTGAAGTTATTGTGTTCTATTGCAAATAAATTTTCTCTTTCTAAATATTCTTCAGTTTCGATCCGCGTGCGTTTCTCATCATGTTAGTGCTTTTACCACGCTTCTTTCTCGTTCTCTTTTCCATTTTCTT
Source organism: Osmia bicornis bicornis (assembly GCF_907164935.1). Classification (NCBI taxonomy): domain Eukaryota; kingdom Metazoa; phylum Arthropoda; class Insecta; order Hymenoptera; family Megachilidae; genus Osmia; species Osmia bicornis. The sequence continues at coordinate 2,657,867 of NW_025791458.1, read as the reverse complement.
CCTGTTTCTTACACTCTTCACTTTCTTCCTCGTAGGGCATCAAGGTCTCCCCCTCCTCGGCTTCTACTTTAGGAACCAATACAGGCGGGAGAGGCGTGGATGCCCTCGCCATACCCAGCTGTTCTTTAAGTCGCTGCGACTGTTGTTCGCTTTCGTCAAAAGTTTTTTTTGGTTGTCTCAGTCCCAGTTCCTCCTGTTTCTTTTTTTCTTCTTCAATAGATTAGAATAGACCAATTTTTGTCTTCTTGCCTGTACCTTCCTGTGTACACTCAGTCCCATCGAAGTTGTCGCAGTGAAGTTGGCTACACATTGACGCTGCGTCGTCGGTGAGCCGATGCACCTCGCCCATCGCCTCGGCGTGAATGTGTAGTCAACTTCACTGCGACAACTTCGATGGAACTCAGTGTACCTTCTTAGGCACCATTAGCTGAAAATGGGGGCCGTCCGCCCACCAGTCTTCCGCATGGTCTACCAAGTTGACTGTGCGGTTTCTCTCAATGAAGATTCTCATCTTTTGCTTCATGGGTTGTAATAAATTCCTTTCATTTTATTCTCCTAAATTTCAATTCATTCTTCATCAACTTGTAATTTTCATCGTTTTTATTCGTTGTTCGTGTGGTTGTGTCATACATAGTGTGAATAAATAAAACCTGTGTTTGTTACAATAAGTGCATCGTCTACCAATTCTCCTCGATCTTCAGTCCTTTGATAAGGGCAGCCAGCCCACCGACGCACAGTGGACCGAAGCATAGGAGGAGCCGGACATAGCATGTATCGCTCTTTGGAAATTATATTATATGTAGTACTAAGAACTAAATGATTATTCACATAAAATCAAAATACATGTATTTAATAATTTATTAACTTCTGTTTTTATTTATTTTTATAAACTTTTATTTATGTTTATTTTTATTGATTTTTTTTTAATCTTTAAATTTTTATTAATTCATATATTATATACATATTATTAAGTTACATTTAGAATATTTCATGTACACAACAATCTGTCGTTTTCACAAGTATTAACACTTTGAACATCTGTCTTATATAATATATACATTTGCGCGCGTTTGTATTAGAGTAAAAGCTCTAAAGTTTCGGGCAGTAATTCTTGTTTTTTTGGATTAGTTACTTTTGGTCTTAAATTCGAAATAACGGGGTCAGATGTAATTAACAAATGATGTAGAACATCTTCATTTGTAGCTCTTCTGTTTATTTTCCGCGAATGACTCTTTCTATACTCTCTAAATTCTTTATTTCGTGCTTCACTCGCCTCTTCTGACAGATGACCAATCGGAATCGAAGAATGAGAAATTATTGCTTCTCCATGATTAACAATTTATGTACGGTGGCAGACATGTAATACCACCCGTAGGTGTTAACAAATTGTTTGGCTGTTTCTAAAGCAAATATACTAAATTTTTTAGTATTTATCATCTCTGCAGTCAGATCGTACGAAATAGGAACCCCCATACAGAGCGTACCGCACCGCGCATGTACGCGCTCGCGTTTGTTTGCGTATGCTACTGCTGCCAAAGTGGCAGATGGCGGCAGCTGAAATAAGTTGTTTTGTGGAAAGAAATGTCCAATTGATAATTTAGAACAAGAAAAAATGTAACAACTCTCAAACATTCTCTTAAATATTAATAAAAAGTTAAGATATTACTATGACTTTTAAGAAATTATGAAAATAATTGTTAAACATTGAACGTTATTGTTATCTATTTAAAACACATATTTTTCATAAATTAAACAAAGTGTTACAAAATGAAAAAAGTTTGATTGTATCATACATAAATTTAGAAGAAATATATCGCCTTGAAGTTTCATCAAAAAATCGATGAAAATACATAACTGTCACAATACGATAATTATGATTATTTTAGATATAAATAGTAAGGGTATTTTAAAAATTACAATTGTTTGTTCTTAAAGTAATGTATTAAGTAACCAAATTAGCAATTAGAAACTTAATTAAGGTGATGCGAGCGTCGAAAACTTTACCGACAGTCCCTAGAAAAATCCCTAGAACGTAGAACACACCATTTTCCGTTCTTGCTGAACAGATTGCAAAGAAATTTGAGGGACGTGTTCAGGAGGCCCTAAAGAATGGCGCTCTGGTCCTTATTTTACCCAAATCGTCAAAAAGTTGTAAAATATTGAAATTGCTGTCTGTCCACGGTCAAGAAAATGGCGGATCGGACTCACCTGCATTAATTTATTCCTAATATAAACATTTTTGCGAATCGAATGTCCAAATAGAGACCAGAGCGCCATTCTTTGGATCGGATAGAGCAAAACGAGCACTTGGGTAATGGTGTACAAGCTTTCGTTTAGAAAAATAGTGTGTTCTACGATTTCGTTGATTTTTCATTCGCGAAAGACGTCAAAAAGGTAAAGCAGACCACAAATTTAGTTCCTCGTTTTTTCTGTAGGACGCAGTTTGTTCGTTTTCTGTGCTCGACCGCGCGCTCATTCGCAGCTCGTATATGTGAAGATGTGTGCGTCGACCAAACCGTCGACAACGATACAATGTATCGTGGAGAATGGGAAGTTCGAGTCTCGAAGAGGCGATGAACTCCGACGCGTAAATTTTTTTTTCACGCATCGTTCTATCGACTAGGATAGCCATTTTCAACCCATGTGTCACAAGACGTACTATCATTATTTTTTGTTGCTATTATTATTCTTTTTTTTAGTGAAACTAAAGAACAAATACGTCCTTCCTGATTTCAATGATTTTTTGATACGTTATAAAAATTGATATTCTGAACAATTTGGTGAAATACTGATTACTTATGAAAAGCACCCCGAAAATAAATCTGTTGCCAGAGTTATTAAAATTTTTTTAGACAGATAAGTTAGTATGTTTTTTCAGCATAGAATGTGATATTATGCTGGATTCTCCTGATTTTGCGTTACGCCCAAATATTGGATGAATAGGTAACGAAAATGTGATGCTGGAAGAACAACACGGCTGGAGCGAGTTCTTCAATGCTGGCGAACGTAGAAAAGGACAAATAGCGAAAGAGAAAGAGGTCCGAGAATTAAAGGGCCTGAGAAAAAACATTTGAGTGATACAATATTAATTCAACAATAACTTTTTTATTTTTCATTTTTGCTAAATGAAACTTTTACCAATGTAATTGTAAGGTTCTTCTGATTAAAATAAGACCAAACACCATATAATTTGCATTATTTTTACTTATTTAGATATAAATAAGTAAATAAATAATTATAATTCAAATTGTGTCATGTTTGATCTTGTTTTTATCAGAAAAATCTCACAAATCCGTTAGTAACATTTTCATTTTAAAAAATTCAAAAATAAAAAGGTTTTAATCTTAAACTTTGATTGCGTTAGTATTGTCTCACACGTACATTTAAACTTGCTTTTTTCCCTGTACGCTGCGTCGATTCTTGGCTGTCACCACATCAAAGGCGAGCCGAACTCGCTCGAGAAACTGTGGTTTCTCCGGCGACACGCAAAGATTGGTCTGATTCATCGTACATAGAACATATAGCTATCGTAGCATCCGTGTGTCATTTAGGTGTATGCGAAGAGTGACGTAGAATAGCATGCCGTTAGTTGGATGCAATAACTGAGGTAGCGCTGAAATCAGTTTCTGTACTGCCTAATTTTCGATGAAACGTTGACTGTTTTACCGACCCGGAATTCGGAGTTCGTCCTCGACGCTCGCATCGCCTTAAAGAAAAAAAGTTTTTGTTATATTCCGCATTTCCTATGTCCGCATTTTAATACAGTTCGATCCACTGTGCGACGCAAAACCCGCGTTACTATTCACCGACAAAATAAGAGAGTAGTAATATGTATATGCACTATTGGAGCATAGGCATACAGAACACGTTTCGTGAATGAGTTCGGCTTGCGTTTGATGTGGTGACAGCCGTATACGTGTAAGACAATACTAACGCAATCAAAATAAAACCTTTTTATTTTTGAATTTTTTTTTAATGAAAATGTTACTAACGTATTTGTGAGATTTTTCAGATTCGAAAAAGACCAAACATGACATAATTTGAATTATAATTATTTATTTACTTATTTAGATATAAGTAAGTAAAAATAATGCAAATTATATGGTGTTTGGTCTTATTTTAATCAGTAGAACCTTACAATTACATTGGTGAAAGTTTCATTTAGGAAAAATGAAAAATAAAAAAGTTATTGTTGAATTAATATTGTCTCACTCAAATGTTTTTTCTCGGGACCTTGAATTCTCGGCCCTCTTTCTCTTTCGCTATTTGTCTTTTTCTACGTTCACCAGTATTGAAGAACTCGCTCGAGCCCTGTCGTTCTTCCAGCGTCACATTTTCGTTACCTATTCATCGGATATTTGGGCGTAACGCAAAATCAGGAGAGTCCAGCATAATATCACATTCTATGCTGAAAAAACATACTAACTTATCTGTCTAAAAACATTTTAATAACTCTGGCAACAGATTTATTTTCGGGATGCTTTTTTAACCGACTTCGAAAAGGAGGAGGTCACTCAATTCGATCAGTGTTTTTTTTTTTTTTTTTTTTTGTTCGCCGATTACTCCGAGATGGATGGACCAATCGGAAGGAAATCCTTTGCATCTTGTAGGGTATGTCTTCCGATTGGTCCCTTAAAAAACATTTTGCATTTCTTCATTGTTATCGCAAAATACATGAAGTTTTTAATCCCAAGATTGTACGATTTCAATGATCATTTAATATGTTCTCGGGGGCATGATTCTGAACAACTTTTTCCTTATGCTTAATTAACGGAAAGCTTTAATTTCTGAGATATTCGTGAAAAACTATTGTTACTACTATGTACATTGAATTCTACGTATGCCTATGTGTCTTTACCGGTGCATAAGTCAGCATGCAGTCGATTCACTTCTGGTGGCATGTATGTATCGATTGCGATGAAACCTTTCACATCTAACAGGAGATATTTTCGCGATATCTCACTTGCAAAAATTTATGCAATTTGTTATTGTTAATAACTATTGTTATAACTTGTATGGAACTTGTTATCGTTAAAAACTATCGTTATTGCAATTAACCAATAAGAACGGTAAACCACCTTACGGCATCCTACAAATACTGCTTGTTCCACTAAAAAATTTGGAAATAAAATAATTTTTAACGAAAAATATAACCGACTTCGAAATGCGCTAAAAAGTATAAAATAATTTCTATTTCATTTATGCCAGTATTCAATAGCTATTAATAAAATCTACTTAATCGTTAAATAGGATACTAAATACATTTCAAAGTTTTTGGAGGCGGCGCAAAATTAAAAATACCTGAATATACGATCCTGCCAATAACGATTTGATTGCGGTATGGCAAACTTGGTAATTAATAAGTCGTAAGAAAACAAATTCGAAACGTTATAGATACGTTAGAAAACATTTGTAATTGTAACGATTGTATCAGACATTGGTAGCGTTTCTGATGTACGTCTAGGTAATTATGCATAAAAGGACCCCCACCTCCAATGAGCTTTACCTTGACATATGTTGTTAAAGTCGTGACCCTAAGTAACCTTGACCTTGAAAAAACTGACGGTCGCGATTCGTTCAAAAGTTACGAAGCATTAAAGTTTCGCGTTTTTTTTTTACGTTTTCGCGTTTTAAGCAACCTTTTCCTATACATATAACCGCCGCTTGGCCATAGTACCGACACTGATCGCAGAAACCATTGTGAAAAAGGGCAATCCAGATGTCCAGCGATGGCTGGTGAGAAAGGCGTGGGTGTCTTTTGATAAATTCTAACATGCATATATTGCTTGCCGGTTATAGTGTTGTTGTTTATAAAAGTAGTAGACGACAAGTGGTAGTCTTTTTTTGAAGTTTGGCATGCGTGGTCGACCGCCTCACGGCGGTCGGATTATTATTTTAGCCTATCCTAATCTAATCTAATACAAAATTAAATTAGTGAACTTATTAATCAGTAAATTAGGTTAGATGAAGCTAACACAATATTCCGGCCGCCGTTAGGCGGCCAGCCATGCAAGTCAGAATTCAAAATCATTGAAATCAGTTAAGTTTGATTTTTTAGTTCACCCGTTATACTTCTTAGGTTTCGGCCGCCATAATCTGTTTATATAATTATAAAGTAGGAACTTTACAATTTTTGCTAGGAATGACAAAATATTTTCAGCGTTTTAAAATATAATAATTTTTCATTCTACTTACTTCTCGACAGAAGTTAGTCCAATCAACGACACTGCGTGCAGATAAACACCGAAAGAAAGGGAAAACTTTAATGCTTCGTAACTTTTGAACGGATCGCGACCGCCACGTTTCTCAAGGTCAAGGTTACTCAGGGTCATGACCTTGACAACATGTGTCAAGATCAAGCTCGTTGGAGGTGGGGGTCCTTTTATGTATAATTACCTACATGTATACTGCATTTCACGAGAGACCATACTTAATTCGCGCAGCTCACTAGGTCTAGGGAGATTTTTAATAACGTGTGTGATTCCCCTCTACAGCTTGCTTCTTACTTTCCGATCATATAAATAGTGGACAGAAATATATGACGTACGATAACTGATAAGCGATGATGACATGGTAAAGATACACGATACAATGAAATTCCTATTATTTATCGAAGAAAAAAATTATATGATCGTCAAGAAAGAAGCAAGCTAGGGAATCACACACGTTATTGTAATGTCCCTTGACTTAGTAACTTGTGCGAGTTAAGTATGGTCTCTCATGAACTGCAGTATAGTTAATCGGCAATGGGTATGTTGATTCCCGTTGAATATTGTTTACTTGAAATTATCAAATGGGTCATTTGTCACAGGTTGTCGACGCCTGAACTAAGATCTTCTTAGTAGAAGAAAAGTTTTTAATTTTGCGCCGCCTCCGAAAAGGGTGAAATGTATTTAGTATCCTATTTAACGATTAAGTAGATTTTATGTGTAACGGGGTCGGTCGGTTCGGTGCGCACGGCGTTGCGCACCGCGGTCGGTTTCCCCGTGCCAGGATTCGCAAGGGAACAGGTCGGTAAATAACGAGGCGGTGTTATGTTAGAAAAATATAAATTTATTCAGAAAAAAACTAGGTGTGACTACTCTTGTTACAGCGCGGCGGCTATCCTCGCCGGGATGGTCGGGCGGTATTCTCCGGCCTCGGGTACTATAATCAGAACAGTGGCTGGTGGTTAGACGCGTGGAGTGTTTTGCCTTAAAACTAATGTACAGGTCTTACGTACTACGGTCGGAACCCCGTCCGTCACAGAAATCCCGCGGAACTTATATCTAACGCTCTTACCAACTAAACGGACGCACGCTGGTGTACGCGGAGCGCGGGCGCAAGCGGAGCGCGAACGCGAACAATTTAGCGAAAGCGACGAGGCACTATCGAGTGCCGAGAAAGCGGACGCAAGAGTCGGGAAAGGAATGACCCGATTGGGCCGACGGTGTTTTATTCAAACGCGCTGCGGTGTTTCGCGCTGCGGTGGAGTTGTTGCCCGTTTGCCTCATGCGGCTCGTCTTCTCGTACGCTGTGGTAGAACCGAGCAGCGAACGAGACGACGACCAATCCTGGCCAGCCTGGGTAGCGCCACGACGCTGGACGGAATCGGCTGCCAAAGGCAGAATACGGTGCCGTGTAGACTAGCGTTCGGAATCCCCGCGGAAGCACCAGCAGAGATTATGGACGCGCACTAGCATGGTCACCCCGGGTCAACCACGGGACTGACGAGGCTAGACGCCTACGGCCGCTGGACCTACGGGAGCTGCCAGGTCGTAGTGTAGTGCAATGCTACGGCCCGTTGGCCAGAGATCTCTTCGCCAGGAAACCCATGACGTCGAAGGCTCTGGTGCTCCGGTCTGGACCTCCCAGGAGGTCCCCTCGGGGCCAGGCCCTCCAAACTCCCGTATTTAATGCTGTAATTAAAATTAGTTCACCCCCGGACTTCCAGGCGGTGCTGGTGTCGCTACAAACACATATAAATGTTATCGGTGAGGTACACACACAAGCACATGGTCGCTATATACGTGTGCATGGGCGTACTTATTCAAAACTTAGAAAACTAAAAATGAAGGAAAGGAAGAAATTACAACTGTTCAGGAATGATGGAAATCCTGGATGGATTGCGCTGGGAAAGAATTTTACGCTTACTGGTTCGGGTTTCACAAATTGATTTATTTGAGTCACTGATAAAATGAAATGAACACGCTGATCTGACAATTAGTGGTTGAGCAAACAAGACAAATGTGTGATCGTTGCGATGATCCGCTTTGAATTTTACACGTGAGAAAATGAACCGTCTGAATGAGTTTCAAATTACAATGATTCGTCGTGAATAATGAAGTTACATGAGTCGAGACACATAGATTATTATTTTGATCTGTCACCTGGTCTGTGGTAACTGAACAATGCCTTTACAAATTGCGAACAGCGAGCTTCTCAGCGCCGTTAATTATATTAATTCAGCCCGCTGCTGTGATAATGCCCATGAGCGTGTGCGTGATCGGCACGTGGTTGGCGGCTCACGTGTACAATGAATTATGTGTAGAAGGAACAATACCTATTGATCCAGTAGCTTGCACAGGTGCTGTGGATCGTGATCTCTTCACTGAGCTTGGTTGGTGATTTTCACAGATGAACTGCACTTGAACAATTTGAGTTGAGCAGAAACAGATTTTCACGTGTGATTCGCGGTGATCGATGATCAATAATGGCGTCGTTGCGCGCGAGCCGGCGAGAAGACCCCTGCTCACGCGTTACCTAGATGGTCGACTCCCGATCGATAAATCGATCGACCGTGAGCGCCATCATGGCTGAGCGGATTCTCAAACAACAACAGTATATAAATAGTAACGAAAATATATTCCAAGTTTTTGACGAGAAATGTGTATATATATTCATATATAATATAAAAATAATATAAAAAATAGAATTATAAATAATATAAATATGTATAATTATAAATAATATAAATATGTATAATTATAAATAATATAAAAAGTATAATTATACAATAAATCATACATTCTGGTCGCAGATTACATTACAATGCATTAATTTACATACATTCAATATAAAACATACATTTCGTACCAAATATACATTCAATATAAAATATACATATCATACAAAACATACATTCAATATAAAACATACATTTAATACAAAACATACATTCAATATAAAACATACATTTAATACAAAACATACATTCAATATAAAACATACATTTCATACAAAACATACATACATCTCCGTCTACAAGTATGCGGATACCCTTGAAAACAGAATGTTCTTTTTAAACATGAACCAAATGAGACTTCTTGAGGAGTTGTACAAAACGAATCTACTAGATGATGTGCCTGGTCGTTTTAAAAAATTAAAATTTGTTGAAATCGTTAAAAAAAATAGTGAAGGATAATTTTTGAACTTTTATATGCAAGCCTATAATGAAAATTACAAACATAGATTTCGTAGATGTAAGCTACAGTGACTCACGAAATTGATCACATCGTACCAATGTTCCTAGTTTTCTTGAAATACAACTTTCTTAGAAATTTAAAATTTAGTAATTTAAATTATTGATTAAATACATTTCCAAAGATGTATAATTTGTCATTACATTTTGATTAAATAAAAAGTAGAACAATGGAAACTATTTGATCAGTTTTGTGAGTCATATGCATGCATATGCATACTGAAAATTTAATCGAGATCCGTCAACGTATATAAAAGTTATAAGCAATTGAAATTAGTGACAATCGTGACTAGTCGTGGATAATTTTCACTAATTTCAATTGCTTATAACTGTTAGACGCGTTGACATTTTCAACATGCATATAGCTTACTTACATGTACAACATGTATGTTTTTAATTTGCATTACAGGCCCAAAAGAAGCAATTATAAGAAGTGTCCTTCAGTATTTTTATCGCGACTGTGACAAACGTTTCTGTTCCGACTATTCGGAGTTACAATAAAATGAGGAAGGACATGAGGTGGAATTGGCGTCACCGGTAAATAAATAAAACAACTGATATATAATTAAAACAAAAAAATAACTTTAATAATTCAAAACCCTAACTGACTCTACTCTACGGGTACCGGCTGTAAAAAACCCCAGTCAAAAGTGGGGAAAAAGCCTGGTCCCAGCAAACAAATTATACTAAAAGAATATATACATAAAAGGATACAACAAAATCTAATAATCTAAAACGTGAAATAAAACTAGAAATTAAAACTAACATGCACTTGCATAATCATTCAAGCCGTACTATAACTTCGCACAATCGAGAGCTCTCTTACCAATCGTATCGGATGGTGTCTCGCCGACGTCGCAACAAATCGTCGTGGTCCTTACCAAAAAACTACAAACCCTGATCACAGGTAACGTCCCGGCAAAGAGGACAAAGTGGCCGTAAAAAACGCACCACTAACTGCACGGCTAGCCAGGTGGGCAGAATCAACCGATCGCAGAACTGTGCGCACAGTTAGCCGTCTGAACCACCCACAAGATCGCCCGGCCGTGCAGATAAAATGACAGCACCTAGTTGCTTCAACAAGAGGACCCACGCCCGACAGCCACAGCGCACGTCAACGAACACCACCAGTCCAAGATCCAAAACACAATTCACTCTTTAAAAGATTTGGGAAAACTCAGAAAACTCTGGGAAAACACCCGCACAAATTGACCGATCACGGTTCAATGCGCGGGCCCGATCCCGGGCCATACCCCGCCACCACCACCGACACGCCGCCCGCGCCTGCGCAGGGTTGCGTGACATCGTCCAACCGCAGACCCTCGCACAGCGCAAATTTAAAACAACCGCTCGAGCAAGTATGCAATCGCGCGACGCGAACAGTTTCGTTTTATTAAAACGAAAAAAGCACATCATCTAGTAGATTAATTGTTACAGCTCCTCAAAAAATCTCAAGTTGTTTGGTGCAATTTTAAGAAGAGCATTATGTTTTAGAGAGTATCTGCATACTAATAGACGGAGGTGTATGTACATCACACGCATACAGAATGTCTCGAAAATCACGATAGAAACAGGAAGGAGGCAATTTCTCGTGCAAAAGTGAGTTCGAAGTGTAGGATGACAATCTCTCATTCAAGAGTGCGCTCTCAGGGAAACTGACTACGAAGCTCCGTCAAGCACGTGTGCATCTGAACAGGCAAAAGGGGAGTCGGTTGAACGGCGTTCCTCGCATTCAATGTCATGACTTGCAGCACTGAATTGTGACCAAAAAATTGCCGATATTTGAAGCTTCTACAGGGTGATTCTCTCGCTACGCTACCCGAAGTGCTGCCACAATAGAATGTACAGGGTGAATGTAAAATGTGTTCAGCCTCGTACTCACTACAGCATTCGTGCTCCGCAAGCATTCGTTCGAGCAAAAATGCTCAACTGAGTACGAGGCTTTAAGGAAATATTCTGTTTTCCGCACCGTTTAAATGGAACTCTTCGCTGTAGGGGTCAACTAAACGATGACAGAAATGGGATGTCGACTTCTACAGTGTGATTCTCTCGGAGCGCAACACAATAGCCGCCCCGCACAATGAAACCATGCTGTGTTTGCGGGCAAAAAGACCCAGGGGTCATATCGCCGGACCCAAAACTGCTTTGTGTGTGTTTATGGCTGAGACGAAGACAAGAAACGGAACAGCAGGGGTTCCATTGTGCGGCACGGCTTTTGTGTTGCGTTACGAGAGAATCACCCTGTACATTCTGTTGTGGCGGCACTTCTTTTCGGGTAGCGTAGCGAGAGGATCACCCTATACTGTTGTCTGCTACAAGCCATATTTCTTTTTATGTTTACAAATAGAAATGTCGTTACAGATATACAAAAATTTCTTTCATAAATTTGAAAATTCGGGTGTCCCCCTTGAAATGATCCATACAAAATTACTGTACGTTTTTTACTTGAGTTTGAATGAACAATGTGTCGTCAACATTACAATAATCCTAAGTACATCAGGAAGAAATTGCATGGCCGTCTTATACCTGGTGTGTGTTGTGCGTTTTTAAAAACGTGTATTACCACCCTGCTGCCTTATTATTTATAGGCTTGTGAGAGTTCTTTTGACACTCCTCAATGTACGGCCTAGCGGCCTAGAGTATCCCATACGAGATTTACTGATGGGTGGTAAATATATGGTATCCGACCATGCTAAACGAGGACTGTATTCTCGTTATTGTAATTCTTGGTTATTGTGATGTCAATTGTAGGAAATGGTATAAAACAGTATAAAATAGTAACGTTTCAAGGATCATCTCAAGAGGGATATCCAATCCTCAAATTCATGGCAAATTTAACACGTTGAGTGCCACGCGAATTTATAAGGAAATCCTCGTCAGGCCACGCGCGCTGCTTAGAAGTGTGCTGGTATTGTGGTATAGCAATGCCAAGTGCACTTCTAAAATTCAAAGTTACAATGTACAATAATTAACACTTAAACGACCGCTCACGAGATTTTTCGTGTTTCAATGCTGAGATGTCGGTCATTTAAGTGTTAAAACAATGTCCTTTTTTTAATTTTATATCGTATTTTACACTGTCAGTCACCGATGACATATGTGGCACTCAACGTGTTAATGTTGAAATAAATTTTTGTATGTCTGTAGCGACATTTCTATTTTTAACTCGTTCGCTACCAGCCGTCACATATGTTGTAAAATTTATCATACAAAATAATATATATAATATATAAATGTACTTCACTTTACAAAATTGTATTTATTTACTTTTTGTATTCCAACTCTATTCATTTCCTTCTAATTTGATATGTCACACATACATATGTGACGCATGGGCTACAAGGGATAGTTTTTATATAGCCGAACGACACATGTGTGCCAGTTTCAAAGAATCTTTCTTTTACTTTTTTAGAATGTTGTTAATATAAATACTATTTATATAAAGTCTGTTCTTCTAAACGTCATGGGACATATTTCCCATTAGACTCTGGTAGCGAACGAGTTAATGGGTTATACATAGTCAGGAAGCTGAAAAAAAGCGATTTTTCAAATATTTTTTTTTGGAAAGACGTTTGCATTTATTTTAATGAATCTTTTTATATTCAATTAAGTTGATCTTCACGTATACACTCAATCTGAAATCACAAAGCAATTAAGATTTAGTTTATATAAGGTGAAATCTTGTCTTTAATGGAAGGTTTATAAGCAATTTAAAACATTTTTTTTTTTCAAAAATGACATTTTGTTTTGAACAGCCGTCATTTTGTTCAAACGTGATCTTTTTCTGATTCTTTTTATTAAAGACAAGATTTTACCTTATATTATCTAAATCTTCATTGCTTGTTGATTTCAGATGATCCACTCCAGAGATATATTGTTCACCACAAGACGCCTTTTTTTGGAGGTGCTCTTGGAGATCGGCCCTAGCAGCTCGACAAATCAATATTTAACAAAAAAAAAATGAGTGTATACGTGACGATTAGCTTAATTCAATGTAATCGCTTTTTTTCAGCTTCCTGACTATGTATAACCCCTTAAGGGGTAACACCGCTTTGATCGCTTCAATTAACACGTTCACGACGGGATGATCTACCGGTGGTACAATCTTGTTTGTCCCATGGGATGGGATTAGCCACCGGTGGTACAATCTTGTTTGTCCCATGGGATGGGATTAGCCACCGGTGGTACATTCTTGTCTATCCCATGGGATCAGATGAGCCACCGGTGGTACATTAACTATTGTCGCGTCATAGCATTGAAATAACTGATTACTGTAATTAACAAATTTATTTACATCCCGCCCCACGGCAGGGACGCGAAATTCAGGCCCCGTCGCGAACGTGTTAATGCAGAAGGATTACTTTATGAGCCGCCATTTTTCATATAACAAAAAAAAACTTTCTATTTTAATATTGCATTTCTGAACCCTTTCGGTACGAGCGCTCTGTCCGCGATCAGTCCCATTTTGTATGAAGATTTTCATACATCAAGATTTTCAACATAAAACAATGTTTCTTCTAACAAGTATTGTTATATATAGTTACAGGCTATCACATGAATGCCGGATATATCCGGCGCAGGTACACACAGGTCATCAAATGGATGTCGGATATATCCGGCACTCGCACCGAAAGGGTTAAAAAAAAATTCTCGAAAAAGCCTTAAATTTTGAAGCGGTCAAAGTGGTGTTACCTCTTCAAGTTCAAAACATCGCAGGGAAAATGGCTTGTAGCAGACAAAAAAGAAGCTTAAAATATCGACAATAAGTTGGTCGCAATTAATGCTGCAAGTTATGACATTGAATGCGAGGAACGCCGTTCAACCGACTCCCCTGTTGCCTGTTCAGATACACACGTGCTTGACGGAGCTTCGTAGTCAATTTACCTGAGAGTGCAGTCAAGAATGAGGGATTGTCATTCCACACTTCTCACTCACTTCTGCACGAAAATTCGTCTCCATCCTGCTCGTATCGTGATTTTCATGACATTTTACATACATACATTGCATTCATCACACACACTGTATACATTACAAAATTCTGTATACATTGCACTCATCACACACACTGTATACATTACAAAACACTGTATACATTGCATTCATTACACGCGCTGTATACATTACAAAATACTGTATACAGTACATACATTCCATACAAGGCACACATTCCATACATAACTTACTTCCTACTTATATGAAGAGCTCGTGTTATAAGTGGATCCGAAGACGCAGGCTCTTCGGATCCGTTTATAACACGATTTACTCTTCCTATATAATTCTTGACAACATATATGATACATTGATGTATCACATATGCTGTCAAAGAATTGCCATGTTCGGAGCATGTCAATTTAAAATCCACATGCTCCGAAATGCATAATTTAAGAGTCGCAATAAGGTTAGGAGTGTGCGCTATCTGTGGCATATTAGCGAGGCAAATAGACACTACCTGCGTTATTAAGGATCTACACGCAGCACGCATCGATGAACCTTCAGAAACATTCATTTCAAAAGCTAATGCCGAACAAAATTTGCAGGTGGTGTTCTTCTTCAGAACACCCCATGAAACATACTGAACCACTGTCAATACAGTGGATTCAGCAGCTGCCGAAACGTTGTAATTTAGAAAAATATTGGAATTGTCGATCATTGATGCAGCTGGAGCAAGTGACAAATATTTTTTTAGACTAATTAAAAAGTTTGCGGATTCTTCAGATTCGCAGTTAGTATCCGCACTTACCAACTGCGAATAGGAATTTAATAGCAATGTCCTATAATACCCGTGAAAGGCAGTACACGTTGGATTAGTATTTCGCGTACCATGCTGTCTAATCTGTCCGAAAAAGTTTTCTAAGGCATCTTGGTTAAAATTACGACTAACAAAGTGAGAAAATCCAAGATTGCCTAGAAGTGTTGTTAAAAATTTAAAATTTTGTAGCGTTCTAATCCAATTGTGTACTACCAGTGGACGCTCTTTATCCGCAAACTTTCTTTTGATAAACGTCATGCTTCGAAAAACATTAATTCCTACATCCCAGATATTGGGTCTATTGCAGTTCGTATCTACTACCGGAAGAGGACGACTACTGTTGACACTGTCGAAAATATCATTCATAAAATGAATGAATCGAGCAGTGTCAACACCTTGTAAAGACATTTCACGCGTACCGCACACACTCTTAACTTTATTGCGACTCATCAGTGTCATGACGGATCCAACCGATTGACTAAACACCTGCGCGCAATACTTAACCTTCATTTTCCTAATTTTATCTGCTACTACATGCTTTGCAGTAAGCTTCTTCAGAACTCGGTCCTGAGAAGAAGCATTACTGCTATCAATAAAATATAAATCTTCCACGTGTGACCATTTAGCCACACGTGGAACATTATCCGCTAAATGGAATTGCAAATCTTTAGTCAAAAGATTGTTTCGCATGCACTTTAATAGGTGCGGAGGATCGAAGAGCGGCACGATTTGATTTTCATCAATAACAATTATATCATGCCGCAATGGATTGGACTGCTGAAAGGCATTTCTTTTCGAATAATCTATTAGGCATTGTATCGCCTTACAATTCGTGCTGCCTTGGTCACAAACTGAGGCTACAACTACAATGCCGGCCTGACATGCACGGCGAACTAATTCTTTAAACAT
The DNA here is from genome assembly GCF_907164935.1 of Osmia bicornis bicornis. Lineage (NCBI taxonomy): Eukaryota > Metazoa > Arthropoda > Insecta > Hymenoptera > Megachilidae > Osmia > Osmia bicornis. The sequence continues at coordinate 2,641,749 of NW_025791458.1, read as the reverse complement.
CCTAACGATGCTCTCCGCGGAAGATGTACCCCTACAAAAAGTATATGCCACAGGTTGCTTCCAAGGTCGCACTCCGTGTATGCCTTTCAACATCCACACCATGGCATGATCCGCGATATCTACTGAACGCGAAAAACCGGAGTCTACAAATCCTTCAACTATGTCCATTGAAGGATTGTAGACCAGTGACGGCGATAATTTAATTTCGTCGAAAAGCAGAATAGCGTATCTGCTTTTCTCGTCTTGAAAGGACTCGGACCGCTCTTCGAGTTCATGGAATACGTTGTCGCAAATTCCAGCTCTTAGTGGAATGTGCGACAATAATTTCCGAAGCGTTTCGATACTTGGCAAAAGAAATAATTTTGACAAATATCGAAACGCTTTTGGACTTTGCTTATAAATACTGTATTGCCTCGTAATAAGCAAGTGGTCTCGACTTCGAAATAAGCAAGTCGCTATCCCCTCTTCTTTGTTTGAAGTCGCCCGCAAAGTGAGAGGTACGAGAAATGAGTGAGAGGTCCATGAAAGCGCGAAGCCGATGTTTAGGGTAATAAATTTCACGCTCGACTGAGCAGTGACATCGGTTAGTAGAAGAAGGATGGAATATATGTATATAATGCTTTCTATCCTTGTTCAAAAAATAACATCGCTGCTCGGCCGATCACTATATGATTTGCCGCTACCTCGGATCTCTCACTCGTTTCTCGCGTTCTCTATCGTCCCGTTTCGAGAACAAAGTCAAGCCGAATAGCTACCTCCCTCGAAATAAGCAACGGTTCGGTCCCGAGCCACTTGCTTATTTCGAGGCAATACTGTACTTAGTGCTAGTACCTTCTCCTCTTCCGTGAAGCGTCGTCCGAAGATGGGTCTTCCCTCGTTGCGCATCTGGGCGGAAATCATCGCGTGCAGGGGTGTTGGCAAGTTTTCCAAAACTTGGCATACACCTACCTGCACGAGACGCTCTATCTTCTTGATGCGGTCCTTCGTTGCCATCTGCCGCCGCTTGCATTGCCGCGCCGTCTTCAGTACCGCTGCCACGGCGCTGTAGACTCGTTGCTGCAGGGGCTTCTCCACGATGTTGTCCCTGAGCATCTTCAGTATATTACCTGCAGAAGGAAACATACAATAAAATTACTCTGTAAAGGATATACAAAGTTATATAAAGTACAATACAGTTTACATGTGTATTACTGCCATGTATACCGTATACACAGTGTAATTTACACATGCAAACGCATAATATCGACTGAAGGTATGTACAAACTAGGGTGGCGCACTGAGCGAGACCTTAAATGGAGGATGTATAACTCAGTATAACTCTGAGAGTACCTCCAGTTACGAGGAAGTTTATCCGATTTGGAGTACATCAATCTGGGGTATATTATTTCCTTGTACTTGCAAAGAAAAAGTACGTCAAATAATGCACGTAAGAAATACATAAAATAAAAATTTAAGTTGTATATGTTACCAGCATTGTATGAAAAGCAAGCATTGTATAGAATGCCTGGCGTTTTTGAGCAAAGTATAAAATATCCCAATTATTTTAATATTATATCAACTTTGGATTCGTACTGACTAGGCATTCTGTACAGTGTTTGCTTTTCATACATGGCCAGTAACATGTACAAATGATAAAAAAAAAGGAGTAGAATATCAACAATTTCGTTTCGGTAAGAAATAAAATTGTATACATTTCTCCCCTTTTATCATATGGATGTAACAAGGAATGTTTAATGGAATTAATTAAATTGTACCGCTTTGAGTTAATAACTTCAAATATTTTTTTATTTATTCTATATTCTTTGCAGTGTTGTCCTGCACTTATGATTACTTAACCTAATATTTGAATACTTATTTCATACCTTTCTGGCCTTTCTGGGCTTGTGATCGCTGATGCTCTCTTCCAGGGACAGCACAATCTGTAATTGTATAAAAGACTAAATAAAAGTTCCCTTTAAATGACTCATGCATATTTAATACTAATATCCAGTAATATAGGAACTCATACCTGCATTATGCAATGGCTTCTCTTCTTTTAGACTTAGTCTGTCTAAGTCGTTGCATTGGATTTCTACAAACAACAGAAGAATATTTGTTAAACATACCAGTCTACAACTAAGAAAGATAGTAAAACCAAAAGTAATATTCCTTTATGGTAACAGACTAACCTCTGGATGGTCCAGGAACTGCTGTGTATTCCACATGTCCCACGATGCCACTCTTATCGTCCACTCCCCCGGTGCAGTCAGGTTTGCCTGTCAGAACAAAATTAAATAACATTATAGATACATTTTATGCTAGAAGTATTATTATGTATTTTCAGTATACAGGTATAAGTGAAAACTTACATTCTTCTTCTTCTTCTGGTATTTCCATCCGGGTGTCTTGCTCTATTTGAATAGAGGCAGCCTCTGACACTGTATAATACATAGTTTCATTAACAATTATCTACATACGCTGTACAAATTATGTAAGAATATTACCTGGTAAATTGAGCGTTGGAACTGCTGACGTTGTCAGCTTCTTCGTCATAATGTATTTGCTCTCGAAATGGCTGCTGCAGACTACCCGGTACTTTAGTTTTTCAGGTGGAAGCAGTGACAAAATTGGGTTGTCATATGCTTCCACCCACTGCATCATCCTCTCCTTATCCTGTTCTCCAGGGGGCAGGGTAAACATCCTTGTATCTTGCTTCCTGCATCCTCTCACACTGCATTTTTTCTTGCTGTTTCTTTAAACATACATTTTGATAATTACAATCTTATCTTAGAAACGTTACGTTAAAAAGAAACTGCTTAAATTAAAGCAAACAATATACTATTAAATCATTAATGTATAAAGAGTTATTGTTTTCAATACCAATTTTAAAAAATTCTGTACTTACTTAATTTCTATCTTCTTCTGCTGCTGCTGCATTTAAGTACAAATATTCGACAAATCTGAAAAATTCTAAAGAAAACTTAAAAAAAACCTTATAAAATATCTTTAAAAAAAATAATAATAGAGATAATAATAGTAATACTAATAATTAAAAAAACTACTAATAATAAAAAAATAATAATTGTAATAATAATAATAATAGTAATAATGATAATAATAATAATAATAATTGTAATAATAGAAATAAAAGAAATAATCAAAATCGTCTTTGTCACGCTGTCGCTATTAATGACGGTTATCATAGATAATCGCCATATTTCTTTAGTCTCTTTAAATTTTGAAACAATTGAAAACCGCGGCGACAAATTTCGCGGGAACATGACGTCACGATATCTTTAGTTGTGTATGTTACAATCAGTGATACAAGCTATGTATGTAGAGAAGCGACATCAGCGCCGCCTGGAAGTCCGGGGGTGAGTTAAAATTTGCATCAACTTCAGAAGAGTGGAGCTTGGAGGGCCTGCTCGGGGCCGAAGCCCTGAGGCCAGTGATGCCAGAACCGTGGGACGTGGGACAAATTTTTACCCTCTCCACGACGTCCCACGACGTCCCAGTGACTCCCCTACCGCCGCTGTTTCATCTAACACAAGCGCGTTGTCCCACGTGTCCGTGTGAGCTCTGCGGGTTTAGCAGAGTTCGGCTGCTCTCGTCATTTCTACGTTATCGGCTCGATGCTGAAACCGCTAAAGCACGTGGCAGCAGCATCGACGAATCGACAAAATAATATAATTTCGTCCATGGCAATATGGCTGAATTAAGAAACCAGGAGAATCAGTTCGAATCCCGATTTTACGGTTTCAGTTCTGATTCTTAATGCATTAACGGTTTTTTAATATATAAAAATACATTTTTAATACATTAACATTGTGACGTACATGAACTTGGGAAGCAGTTAAAAAAAGGAGTTGAACTGCATGTTTCTTTGATATTTTTTTTAATATTTCAGTTTTATATATACACATATGTATGGACTTACATGTAATAAAAGAACGTGATATAGAAGTTATTTGTACAATTAGATATTACCGTTATTCTAACTATTGCAATACGTAAATGCGAAGAAAAACGAGGAAAATTGGTTAGGTTAAATTGTAAGGATATAAAGAAATTTCAATCTTTTACGGTTTGTTAGTTTTATTTTTTATTCGTTACAACTATTATCATTTTATTTTGTGAATGGTCATTAAAATGAAAGACAGAAAAGTAAAGTTTAATTTTTTAGTTAATTTGTACTGCATATTTCATCAGGTTTCCGGCAACTGTTGAAGCTGGTCCACGCTTATACGATGCTGAATATTTTACCTTTCTATAATATATTTAGGAAACAAATAAAAATATAGTTTAGTAATTGTTATAATACAGTATCAACTGTTATCCTTATTAAAAACTTATCTTATTTTGCGTAATTATTCTGCATTTTCGCTTCCTTGCTTTGTAATGACTGATTTCTCTTTTAAGTGAAACTTCCACTAGCGTATTGATGAAATTTTTCGATTAAAACAAGATGAAACATGTTATAATTTTTATTTACTTATTTATATCTAAATAAGTAAAACTAATGCAAATTATATGGTGTTTGGTTTTATTTTATTTAGAAGAACCTTACAATTACATTGGTAAAAGTTTCATTTAGAAAAAATGAAAAATAAAAAAGTTATTGTTCAGTAAATATTGTCTCACTCAAATGTTTTTTCTCGGGCCCTTTAATTCTCGGACCTCTTTCTCTTTCGCTATTTGTCCTTTTCTACGCTCGCCAGCATTCAAGAACTCGCTCGAGCTATATCGGTTTGTCAGCTTCACATTTTCATTACCTATTCATGGAATATTTGGGCATAACGCAAAATGAAGACAGTACAGTATAACACATTCTACGCTGAAAGAATATACGAAGTTATCTGTCTAAAAAAATGTTGAGATATCTCAACAGATTTTTCTCGAACTGCTTTTCTTAAGTAATCAGCATTTTACCAGTCTCCTGTAATAAAATCATGTGTATTACTTTCTAGCAGAATAACTTAACATTTCGCATAATACAAATTATCAGATCGTGCAAGTAAACTATGTACCAAATTTCAACCACATAGGTTACGCCGATATCCAAGAGATCAGCGAGGTTAAGCCTACGTTGACTGCGGTTGACAGGAAAGATGGGTGAACGCCCGCTTTGCCTGTGGTTTGTTTGAAATAAGCAAAGCCGAACAGAAAAAATGAAATTGAGTGTGGGATGGAGAATTAAATATTAAATCTTCGAGGAAGATTGAAGTATGGTGGGGTGTGAGGAAAATGTGATTGAAATTTGGTCGCTAAGAAATCGGACTTCAAATACTTCCAGATTTAGAAACAGAGAAGAGAGGGGAGACAAAATGAAATTAAATATAATGTATAAAAATCTATCAGTTCTGGAGATCCGATTTTTTCTAAAGCAAAATTTTATTTTTTATGTATCCTATACATTTATGAATGAATGTATGTACATATGTGATACGTATATAAGTTATATTTTCAATTAAATGTTACTTCAACTATTACAATACTTAAAGGCGAGTATAATGCGTAGGAAAATTGGGTAGGTTAGGGTTAGGTTAGTTTTTAAATAAATCTATGATCTTTTCAGGTTTGTTTCTTTTATATATTTTTTATTTTTGAAAGATACAAAGATACTACTTCTTGTATTGTTCAAATAATATTCAGTATATATCATGTGATGTTTGACAACCTTTGCAGCTAACCCACGCACGGACGATGTTTGATGGTCTTCTTCCATCCTATACATCAGAAAAATGCAATTTAAATTGCGAATATAATGATATATAATACAAATATATAGATTCCTATAAACTTATCTTTTTTCGTATGTAATTGTTCTGCATCTACGTTTCCTCCCTTCTCGGTTGATTGTTCCTGTTGTCCGAACCCATGCCGCTCATCCACGGTCTTCTTCCGTCCTATGCATAAGAAAGTAAAATAAAATTTACATCTTGAATGTAATGATACATGTTAAAAATATATAAGTTGCTATAAACTTATCTTTTTTTCGTGATGTTACAATGCATCTACGTTTCTTTACTTCTCACGAGGAAAGTTTCCACGTGTTATGTTCAGTTGTTAATCAACTTTGCCACCTTACTATGGTTCATCCAGGTGAACACGTTTGCACCCCATTATGGGGGAAAGCAGGTAATTGTTAAGAGGTATTGACAATTGAAGTTAGTTACTCGTTACATTCGAAAGTAAAATGCACTCATACATAGAAACGGTTAACTCCGTGGTCAGACACATGATTGCAAATCCGAAGATCCTCGGTTCCATATGCCGGCTCCCCTCGAATTCGTTGTTGATAGGTACTTCAACACGTTGAGCGCGGTGTCAATCCCTGGGGACCGACTATGAACTTTCCGTTTGGCCGGCGCGGCGTCGGGAAACATGAATTCACCATTACTTTAGCGCCGACTATAGTCGTCACTCGGAGCAAAGGAGATAAATTCTTATCTTACAAATATTCTTCTTTCTTGATATCCATATATTGAATATCACGTTCGCTTTCGTCGATTGACGAATTTGCAGATAATGCAGTTGCATCGTTTGTACAATGCGATTCATATGTGAATAGTTTCTCACATTCGACACATTAACTCTTTAACTGCGGGTACTTTTAGTACAGCCGATTACATTCATTCAGAAATTCTAATAATTCGCTAATTCAGTGATTGTGAAACTTGTTGAGCCTACCCGTCCCTTTTTAAGATGAGGCTAGTGCCCCCCCCCCTCGTTCCACCACCCATAAGGGGGCGGTATCTTTCGCTTGGAAACATTTATTTACTCCGTTTATCGGAATCAGTTAATCATCAGCTTCAAATACAGAAACTTATAGCTCAGCTCCTATTATCCGATTACAGACAATCGTATCCACTTATAACAAATACCTGTATCGTAACAACGTTGCGTGCCATCTTATGTCATGTATAGTGAGTCACAGCCGAAATTGTACACCACTTATCATTTTTTATTTTGGCTAAAAAATACAGTGTATTAACGCGACACCTCTGTAATGCATGTAACAATATTCCGTGTGTACAGTAAAAGCTAAATAAATGCAAGGTGACTATCCCCTCCACGTGGAGGGATCTGCTTTGGCGAAGCTCGACGCTTGACAAGGAATCGGTGTAATATAATTCGAATATCGGTGTGACTAATATTAATTGAACGATGAAACTTTTTTATTTTTTACTGTTTCTTAATGAAACTGTTCCTAACACATTTTTTCTGATTAAAATGAAACGAAATACGATATACTTTGAATTGTGCCCATAATTATGAAAGTGGTCTAAGTCATATATTTCTTGTTTCGAGATATTTAATGAATCGCATTTGAATAAATTAAAAAATATTTTTACATTATGCGACATTTTAATTTATAATTTTATTAGTCTTGATTAATGGAAATTTATTATAGATATGAAATTTTGTGTGAATTTCATGGGAAAATGTTGTTTTTAAAGCTTGAATTGACTTAGACCATTTTCAAAATTAACTGAATGTCCTATAATTGACTTAAAGTAATAAAAAATTGTGATTTTTATTTGAAACAACAACTTTAACGAAATAATTCATAAACATTTATTAATCATTTTTAAAAAGTAATCCATTTTTATCATAATTTCGAGTTTTTCAGATTTTTCAAATGTTCCTGAAAAACTGGAGGGATGTATGGTAGTCAACACATAAGATCTTTATGTTTTTCTTCCGTTACTGGTCTAGTGGTGTTGTATAATGGAAGTAATTGAATATTTTCGTATATTTTTGGTCTTCCTCTTTTACGTGAAAGATCCAAAACTTGGAATTCAGAATCATCTAAAGAAGTCTTATAAAACATTTTATAACGTTCATTTTTCAAGAATCTCATCCATTCAATTTTTAGGCAAGAGACAGATTCGCCCACGGTATTTTTTACTCTCCTTGTTATTGATTTTTCAAGTGATTTCGTTGAAATTAAATCCGGCTGCGACATTCGTTTGATCGGAAATGTATTTCTTTGTCTACAATTTTCGATCAATTCATAGTAATGTTCAGGATTGTATAAGTAATTTGCTTTTTTTATTTTCATCTCTATGAAACCAAAATCACAGTCATTCGGTAGAAAGGAATGACCCGATACCAAAAATTTGTGGTCTATCGTTTCAATATTATTATTCGATGACTGGACAATTTTCAGCCATGTCAATGCTACTTTCATGTTGCGATTTGTTGACTTAAACCACTTTCATAATTATGGGCATAATTATATTTATAGGAAGTACAGAAACACGTTGTTCCTAATAAAGTAATAATAAGGGAATAATATAAAAGATCAATGCAGCACATAGAATCGATACCTAGGCTGGTGATATGTAATGTTTCAGTTCCAATCTCTCTTGCATCTATCCAGCTTTTTCATCAGTATCAACAAGTAAATATAATTCAAAGTATATCGTGTTTGGTCTCATTTTAATCAGAAAAATCTCACAAATACGTTAGTAACATTTTCATTAAGAAAAAGTAAAAAATAAAAAAGGTTCATCGTTGAATTGGTATTAGTCACACCGATACGTTTCGGTCCCGTTCTTTGTTTCCTTCGACCTATTTCTATCCTCCACTATCTGTCCCTTTCTATTTTCACGCTCATCGTCAGCTGGAGCCGCATGTAAATATAGAATCGACACCTCGCCTCGGCTGAATATAATACATTCTTTAGGTCCCAATCTCTCTTGTATTTATCCCGCTTTTACTGTATTTTTATTGCTTGCATGTGAAAAAAGTCAAATTTTAGCAAATGTTGAATACAAATTGAATGTATATATAATGACATATACAAAATGTTCTCACTACCAAAATTGTACATCTACAAGAAGTGTTTGATTGATCTTAATTTATATAATAACGTGTATTACAAAGCCATCACGTTCATACAATTTAATTATCAAGCACAGTAAGAAGACAATTACGGTGTACAATTTTGGCTGTGGCTCATTCTACGTTTCCCAACACATGTTTCCATAACAGCAATACATAGTTCCCGGCTGTAGTGACACGCAACATTGCTATGATAATGTTCCATATAATAGAACATTAAAAACGGATATATTTCCGTTTAATTCTAAAGCTAATATAAAGTGATGGGTTTCTAATACAGGTAAGTCTCGATTAACCGTTTCGCGACGGGTACCGTCTATATACGGCAGTCACTTGGTGCATTACAGCGGTTGACGCCAACTATATACGGCACAGATTGTGTTAATAAATATTGTAGGTTTTGCACGAACAGTGCGTGCAATGGTACATTCGCCGTCGCGAAAGGGTTAATGCTAGTTCACATAGTGCGATGTTTATGCTATTATAATTGAATAATATACGTATTAAAGGTATATTTCAAAATTTTGATCGGGATTTATTACTCCCACTAATCGAGACCTACTTGTATTAGAACAATTCAACTGATCCGGATAAACGGAGTTTTAAGAGGGTCGTCCGGTGTGTCGGTTAGACTGAACTTCCGAATAGTTCCCACACCCGATTTTCTTCACCTTGATATACATATATGTATATTATCAAGGACACCCTCCTGAGTAACATTCAATTTGTTTCCTGCACCCTCACCTCAAAAATACCCTAACTTTACCTAACTTTCAATCCGGTTTTCTATTTCATAATTGAAATGATTGAAAGTTAGGTTAGGTTAGGGTATTTTTGGGGCGGGGGTGCACGAAAAGTGTCTTCACGAAACAAATCATCGAAACAAACATTATATCCATAGAAATGTTCAGATTTCTGGGAAAATTGCGGCGCATATATCGATCTTTCTTTGTTAATAACTTTTGAATAAACAATAATCGCCGACTTAAACCTATTGAATGTTACTCAGGAGGGTGTCCTTGATAACATGTCAAGGTTAAGGAAATCGGGTGTGGGAGCTATTCCCAACTTTTTTATGTGAGCCTATAATGAAAATTTAAAATATGTCTTGTATAGATTCAAATAAGTTATGTGTATACTGAAAATTTCATCGAGATCGATCAATACTCTTAGAAATTACAAGTAATTAAAATTTCTGAAAATCACGACTTTTCATCGAACCTCAGAACGTTACTAGTTCTGTTTTTAATAGATTGATTTGTATAGCTTTTCGAGAAACCTGCAGTCTTTCCGTCCAATTTTAAATAACGTATTCTGTTTGAAACGGTGTACGTAGCCTTTTTATACCTACTGTATATACTACTAATTGTTAGTCATTTATTTCATTTCACGCTGTTCGCTAAAGAAAGCAATCCGGAAACAAATGCGGATTGAAACGAATATGTGTTACGCTGGCAAGAAACTGCTCGAGCTGTGTCCTTGAATGTTACCGTTGAACACAGAAAAGGACAAACAGCGAAAAAGAAAGAGGTCCGAGAATTAAAGGGACCGAGGAAAACAACAGGAGAACAATTTTAATGCCACAATTATTAGATTCCAGAACAGAACTAGTCACGTTCTTAGATCAAACGTCGCGATTTTCTGAAATTGTAATTTTTTCATTGACCAAACTGGATAAAATTTTAAATTTTCATTATAGTTGAAAAATTCCCGTATAAGGGTGCAGTTCTGAAAAGCACAACCCTCCGATTGCGGTGAAATTTGAACCAGTTTATGCTTGATTATAAAAGAAAGTTCCTAAAAAGATTTTTGGCGACAAGGCCTCGTTTGCCTTCTACATCTCCTGAAAGTTTCCACAGTTTGTACTGCATATCTCGGAAAATATTAATTTCAGATAAAAAAGTTTGAAACCAAAAATGAAGCTCTTAAAAAGCTCTACAAAAAAGGTTATATACGTACAATTATTATTCATGTATTTAGGTTAGGTTAGGTTTATTAATATTTTTATTAATATTAATATTTATTAATATTAGATTGATTAATATTTTTTGTAGAGCTTGTTCAGAGCTTCATTTTTTGTTTCAAACTTTTTTCTGTGATATCAATATTTTTCGACATTTTTCGAGGCCTCGTCGCCAAAAAACCTTTTAAGGAATTATAAGGATAAACGTTGGTTTAAAGGGTATAGCCGGGTTAGGTAGGCAAAATGGCCCTTGAACCAAATTAAATTCAGAATGCGTCATTCGATAACATATCAAAAGAAAATACTGTACACCAATTTTCAATCCTTTATCTTAACCAGGGGGGCAGTAGGGGGGGGGGAGCAAAAGACGTCAGACGCCCCATTTCTCCTATTTAATAACATCCGAAAATTCTAGAAAAATTCTGATACGCTACAAACACGGTAGCGCATATTAGGGAATGTTTTCAGATTTTTTCATTATAAATCGTAGTTGTAAAAAATAAAAAACCGAACAAACAATCTGAAGAAACGCGATTTGTTATTGAAAATATAAAAGCACTACTTGTATATTACTGTGGTAATAACATATTAGTATAGGTATTATTCTTGAATTTTTTTCAGATTTTCTGTTGTGGTGCAACGTAGTTAAAAAAATCCAGAACCAATTATTTCGCATGAAAAAGTAACTTCTACTTTGAATTTTAATTTCCTTTATTTCCATATTCCTATTTACAATATGAATGTGAATCCATTGAAAAGTATTTAATACATATTCTGAAAAAACAGGAAATAAGAATTCAAAGTAGAAGTTACTTTTTCATGCGAAATAATTCGTTTTTGATTCTTTCAACTATGTTGCACCACAAGAAAAAATCGGAAAAAATTCCCTAATATGCGCTACCGTGATTGTAGTGTATCAGAATGTTTTCAGAATTTTCGGATGTTATTAAATAGGAGAAATGGGACACGCTCTGGCGTCGCTTCTGCCCCCCCCCCCCCACTGCCCCCCTGGCTCAGATAAAGGGTTGAAAATTGGTGTACATTATTTTCTTTTAATTAGCTTCAAGGACCATTTTACCTATCTTACCCGGCTATACGCTTTCCCCGCAATCGGAGGGTTGCGTCTTTCGGAACTTTATCCAAGAACCAAGCACACCAGACGACCCCCTAACACCGACGCCGGCTAAACGGAAAGTTCACTGTCGGTCCCCAGGGACCGACGCCGCGCTCGACGTGTTAAAGCACCTACCAACAAAAAATTCGAGGGGAGCCGGCATATGAAACAGAGGATCTTCGGATTTGTAATCACGTGCCTAACCATGGAGCGAAACCGTTTCTATGTATTAGAGCATTATGCTTTAGAATGTAAAAAATAACAAACCTTAATTGTCAATACCACCTAAACAATTACCCGATTGCGACCAAAACAAGGTACAGGCCTGTTGAACTGGGTGACTGTCATAAGATGGCAGTTTTATTAACCAATGAACGTAACAGTACGAGTTGCAGGTGGTCCACCTGTAAAAAGAAATAATCATACAAATAAGATTAAAATCCGAGTGGTAATAGTTTAAGATGAAATAAAGATATTGTTATATACTTATCCGTTTTTTTTTTCTGAAAAATAGTCCATCGATGAAAATGTGAAATTAAGCCTGAAATGGAAAATGTTCGATATACGCGGAAACGTAAACGCGACGAAAATACACGCGGCGGAAATATACGTGGAAAAACTATAAGGTGAATGTCCCTATTTCTAACCATGTAAGAGTTCTGCTGTCGCGAAAATAGATTCTTTATTATTTGTTTATGCAATAATTAAGAACAAACTTATTAGATATTAAGTTGATATCTCCCTTTAACATTAAATTTAATGAAAAGTATTTTTAATATTATTTTAACTTAATAATAGTTAATTTAATATGAAATACAGAATGTCCCTATTTCTGCTCAGCGAAAATGGAAATGCTCGCATTTCTGCTCACGAGCGTGTCCCAGTTTGTGCTCAAATATCCAGTCTCAGTTTCTGGTCAAATATGCGATTTATATTGCAATTGAAATGTTTATAATTATAACATCACTTAAAATATAAAAATGCCTTTTATTTATGATACAAGGTACAAAATATATTAATACTAAATATTTATAGTAATGTATGTTTTTTATTTTTTCTTGCTCCTTTTTAGAGCAACTTCTTTCACTTCTTTTTGTTTAGCTTTTTCTTCTTCTTTCTCTTTCTTCATTCTAGCCTTTTCTTCTTCTTTCTCTTTCTTTATTCTAGCTTTTTCTTCATTTTGAAGCCTTTTTAATTTAGCTCTCTCTTCATCTTGTTCTTTTTTTATTTTTATGTTCTCTAATTTTAATCGCTTTCTTTCTTCTTTTTGTTGCTCTTTTTCTTTTTTTATTTCAATCTTTCGTTTTTGATATTCCCTCCATTTATCGGAGGTTGCAACCGCTGGAATCTTTTCTTTGTTTATTTTCCTTTTACGAGACAAATTTTCTTCTGGCCAGAACAGCACTTCTTGAAAAAGTGTAGGAATAGATGTATTATTATTATCTGTAATTAGTTAACGATTTATTTATAAATAATTGTTTTACTTATTTTTTCTTCAAAAATATTTATTTTAAATACTTACCATGTTTATTTGGACATGCAATTTCATCGGTTACTTCACTATTATAATCAACTATCACGTCGTGTGATAAAATGTCTGGCTGCTCTGCTATATCTGAATTATTTTTAGATTTTATTTGGTTTAATTGTGTAATTTGTGTGGATGTGTAAATCTTAGTTGAGTCATATGAAACTATTTCATATTTGCTTATGTCTAAATTATTTTCTAATATATCCTCACTAATAGAACTTAAATCTACGTGTTCTAAATTATTATCTATGATGTTTCCATCACACTTGCTACTACCTGCCTGTTTATCGTTAATAAATTCAATATTAACTATTTCATGATTAGCAATTGTATCTGCCTATAAGAGAAAACAATCAAACAAAAGTTTTTAGAAATCTACTTGTTGTAATGTAGTCATTTATCAATATTACTTTCATCATAAAATTATATATAATCATGTGTTTTCAATTATTTAAATAAATTACTAAATAAATAAAAATAAATAATTGAAATAAATCAGAATAAAAAATTAAACTAATTCAGAAATTATAATAGAAATCTTAAACAGTTAGTACCGAAGACGTTTCAATGCTTCTCTTCTCTATCATTCCCGCACTCTTATTTAACATAAGTTTTCTGCATTCCAGCCAGATTGAAAATAGTACTTCATATTTTTCTTCTCCATACCATTTTCCATCTCTGCCTTCAGCTACTTTAAAAAGTTGCACTGTTTTATCATCTATGTAATCTTCTATAAATGTTAAAGTGCATTCATAGTTATTGTGGGAGCTTGTGGAACTGTTCATATTTGTAAGATTTTTCTGCTGCAAGAGTTGATCGTGATTCAATAATTTTTCATAGTTGACAGCATCTGCAGAAAGCGGTGCAAGTCCACAAGCAATAAAGCCCTGTGTTAGAATATTTTTAACATTAAGAGAATGCAAAGCAGTTTGTAGAACAGGTGCAAAGTTTTGTTTTTCTACAGCTTTGCCACCATTTTGCATTCTCCAGTCTGTGACGGCTTTTTTCCAGGCTTCCTTCAATGGACGGAATAACGCAACATCCATTGGTTGGGTAATGTGGGTGGAATTAGGATATAATGAAATAATTTCTATTTCATGTTCTACACAAAAGTCACTTAGTGCCATTGTAGCATGTGATGAGTGTCCATCTAGGTACATGATTATAGGAAATTTAATTTCTTTTTTAATGCACCATGGGTAGAATACATTGGTCATGTATTCATAAAATGACTCTCCAGTCATCCAGCCATTGTCAGATTTTCCTACACTCCAATCTGGAGGCACTTTATCAATGATGCTTGATGGTAGCCTTTGGTATGAAAACATAATCATTGGTGGTAATAGCTCACCTGCTGCATTACCTATAAGTTTAATAGGGTTACTAAATTTACTAGAAACAGTTATATATTTTTAAACTAAAGATACTATTTTATTTGTCACCTGTAATCAATGTTGTTATACACTCCTTATCATTTGCACCAACTAAATTATAAATCCCTTTAGATTTTTTATTTGTGATAACTTTATTGCCTTTTGGGTTTAAAAAAAAAGCTGATTCATCACAATTAAAAATCCTAGATGAGTCAATATCAAGCAGATTGTTTGATTTAAGATAATCTTCAATTTGTTTAAACCACTCCCGTATTTTTCCCTCAGACACCTGACCACGTCTTTCACATAAATTCTGGGGTGTTCTTAATGAAAGCTGGGGGTGGCGTTTCATAAAGGCTTCAAACCAATGCCTGCCTGGCCTTCCATTAGTGAATGGATTCTGTCTATTCATTTTTTTTATTAACAGTTGTACACTATCCAACAAGACATCTTTAGTAAAAGGAAAACCTTTGTTAGCAATTGAAAGGATCCAATCCACAAGCATACTTTCTTCCGCTTTACTTAAAATTGTTGGAGGGCCACTTCTCTTTCCAATAACATATATGCCCTTGTGTTTAGCTCTGACTGTAGAGTAAGGCACTTTGAACTGCTTACTCGCAACTCTTATGGGCATTCCATTCTTTACAGCTTGTAATGCATTTATTAAATCGTTTTCGGTAAATCATAAGTATTTATTTTTACGTTTTTCCCTCTTCATTGTCTTCGTTTTTTCTTTTTTCTTTGTAAATGTAGTTTTTTTATTTGTTCGGGACATATTTATCAACTAAGAAACGATAAAATAAATAAATTTAACCTTAAATATAATAATTAAATTCGTCCAAAGAAAGTATTAATTTTTTAATGACAGTTATATATTTATATTCGAGGGTCATCTCATTGAAATTATCCGATTAGAAATAGGAACTTATTGGTTATGTGAGTGACTGTATTACTACTCACCTATTTTTTCTGCAAATAGAAAGTAAAACTTGAAAAAAAATAACACTCTGCACTTCAAGTTTTATACTGCACGTTTCTGCCAAATTTTGGCAAAAAATATGAACAATTAAACACGTTTTTTTAACAAAAATCGGATGTCCACGTGTTACTCGCGATCGTAACCAAATCGTTCAAGTCCGGTATCGTTATGGCGGAGGCACTTATTAAATTTATTTCTATTAAAATGCTGCCATCTATTGAACAGCGGATTGTAGCATTTTGTACGGGAATACTGAACTAATTTGTAATAATTTTTGTAAAACTAATTTCTTATTTCACTCTTCATATTAAATAAAGATATGCGCACTGAGCAGAAATCGGGACGTGATTCGGAATAGGGACATTCACCATACGCGACGAAAAAAATACATTTGTAATTGTATACAATTTCAAAACTGACCCGCCAATACTACAAAAAAACCTATGACATCCTACTCTAAATCGTCAGTACGCAAAGTGAGGTGTTTCAAATTATTACTATCACTACGCGGAGTGTACAAATTCGAACCTACCATTAATTGCAAATGCCTAGCGTCAACGAACATAGTGCGACTGCACTCCTTCCTAGCTTTTAGCGCTGTGCGCACTACACAAATCGAATTTAATAAATCGCTCCCTACCTTATTTCTTTTCCTATTCTTAACATCAGGTAACATGGAAAATATCCTTTCCGATTCTGCATTAGAATGCGGAAGGCACCTAACTACGTTTAATAACGAGGTAAGCTGTGGAACGATACCCTTTTTCGCTATATCGATCCACATCTCGTCGAAAGAAGACTGAAACCAGTGTTTCCTATCCTCGCGACTTGATGCAAAATATAATGAATCCCATTCCCTTCCTAAACCTGCAATGTCGAAGTGGCCTAACCTACGCGCGACCGCAATTACCTTAACCAAACTTTGCTTCCTATCCCTACTCCCGAAAACGTTGGCATATGAAAAAACAGTTACATCCCGTAAAAATACATCGTCGTGAGGAAGACGATTGCGTATTTCATTACTTACGGTAACGTAGAACCGTAAGCAATTTTCGCGGAAGTTTCTAATATCATTTTCTGTAACACCGTTCTGCAATGCCTCCTCCAAGTGCAGTTCACACTCACTTCCAAGTTTCACTTCATTTAGTGGAAGTTGGTTAGATTGGCAGGAGAAATCCATCTGCCTAACTAAATCTAAATGTTTCATTAGAGCAGGTTTCAAAAACCTGCACAAGAAAAATTGAAGCAGCCTCGCTGATGCAGGCTGCAATTCGGGTATCATAGTTTCTCTACCCTGGAAAGAGGCATTATAGATATTTAAAATATTTAATGTATATTCTAGAAAATAGAAATACCCTTTAATAAGGGGGTTATTCAATAATAATAAATAATTTTCCGCGACATTCGTTTTTTCCGAAAATACTTGTTCCCTGAAGAATCGAATCAAATCCTCCCAAATTTCTAAAAATCGCTCAACGCACTAGTGCATCGCCAACCAGCGCGTGTCCGACAGTTTCAGCACTTTCAGCGGACAGTGCTGATAGCTTTCCTGAAACTGCCGGAAAATTGCAGCTCGTTTAGGGCTGCTGTTTATAAAAGAAATCACACCCCGAAGCAATTTAAAACATTCTTCTGGAAGTGTAGCGCAAGCAGCACTCGTTGCCAACGCTACCGAATGGCAAACACAAGGGAGGGTCATTACATTACTGTTTTTCTCCAGCAATTTCGTTTTAAAAGAAGAATTCCTCCCCGTCATAACAGAGGCATTATCGCAACTAAGGGCCGCGATATTTTGCAGCGGAATTTGCATCTTCAGCATCTGATTTTCGAAGGATTTGAAAATCTTTTCCGCAGAGCAATCGCTGGCGTCCAGATGAATTAATTGCAATAATTCGGTGCGCACTGAGAAACTACATGGCTCCACATACCTTACTGCTAATGTAAGCCATTTATCATTAGTCGAGTCCGACGTTTCGTCCTCGTGTATCGAAAATTTCGCGTTACGAATGCTATCTACAATGCGTTCGGTTTCCCCCAACGCATAAAACATTATTTATAATCTGTGTACATTTTGTACGACCTACTCGCATTCTCTCTAACACCCCTGGCTCTTTTCCTATATCTTGCATAAGAGCAAGAAAATCTGACGCGATGGATAATGCAACATTATGTTCCGCGAAGAATGCGGCATACTTAATTTCCGCGATCTTGACTTTGTCCTGAAGGGACGACGAACAAACCTCACTTTCCTTCACTATGTCACATCCTAATTCCTCTGATGGAGAATTTCCTACACTTAAATCTATCCTATCCACACTACTTGAGATATTACTATTATGGAGCATTTGCTCCATATTAGTTACATGCACCTGTCTCGATGAATGCTTTCTTATTTCTGAAAGGCCGCACTCGAAGATTTTGTTGCAAGCCTTACAGAAAAATTTAGATTCATCTGAAGCAACTGGTTCCAACCATACCTTCAAAGAATCATCACTGTCTAACCAGTGATGCTGAAATCGCTTCTTACATTTTTTGGCGGGTCTGCAATCCATTGTTGATACAATTACACCTGTTTTATATTCACTATACAATAGATATATATATATTAAACGATTTTACGCCACACAAACGCACTATATAACACGAAAACTCGTAACAAACGGACGGAAAGTGTTTAATAACTTGGATGCAAAATGGCAGCTTCGTAATGTCTTTGCTCGCTTTCGCTCGCTTTCTAAGACATTTCCCGCGAATTGCAGTTCTTTAACGACCATTGTTATTCTCCCACCCGTCATCTTAAACCGATCACGTTGGCAACGATGATCGCGCAACCACTATTGGTATACACCCCCCCGCGCAGAATTCTAAACGGTCCCTGATCTCTCTCAGATTTGTTTGGAACTTTGCAGATATGCTGAATGCTGGAAAATGTGGGACAGGTATATTTTGTAATTGTTTCAAATCCGTATAAATATATATGTATATGTGTGTATTCGTTTCAGAGAATAATTAAAAGTATAAAGATGTATAATTTAACGTGTTTCTCATATAAAGGTTCCTACATTAACGTGTCGAATACGAGCCAATAGTGTATTACATCCTATTTTCAACTATTCTCTGTATTCGTAGAGGCGACGAAAATACATACAAACGAATCGGCTCCAACTCGCCTAGGCGATGTATTATTTGACCTTAAGACGTGAAAATGAGATAGATTCGTTTCCAAAAGATGCCGCGAGCAAAAAAAAGTTACTGTTGATATGCTATAGTTTCAGTAATTTTCGACTGATCTTTGTGAGGTGCCGCTTTTCCCGGCATCTTTTTGAAGCGCGGGGCCCCGCCGCGCCGCTGCTGGATGTGCAGCGGCTCTCTCACTTCCTCCTGTTATATCTGTTCTCTCACTTCGTTCTGTAGGTTTCAATTTTATTGGTTTCAAAACAGCCATTCCTGTATTTCCAATGTTTTACAATTTTTTGGTTTCAGTTTTCAGGTTTAATAATTTTCAAATTTACTATAGTTTTCTTAAGTCTGAACAGAAATATATTATGCAAAGAAGATACATATATGTATACACGATACGTTTAGGCAACTAAACGACAAGTGTCGAATATGTTCCAGTATTCTATATACATATCTGGAAAGTTGCATTAAAGCGTAAGATTGCTGCTCAGTTATCGGTAAAATTCAGCTCGGGGTGCACGCTGATAAATATAAGTTTGGCGATCATTTTCGTGTATGCGAAACCTTCGTGATCACGAGAGAGGGGAAAAGAATATATTTATATAAATTAAAGAACTTTTCTGTGCCTTTCTTCATTAAATAAAACATCTGCTACGTGTGTATTTTGTCACCACTTTTTATATTTTTGAATATTATAATGCGTCAGAAGCAATTAATTGCTTTGTAATTCGCGCGTCGTGCGAAGGATTCGCCTATAATACGCATTTTGCGTAAATGGCAACGTTGGCCCGCCGTCGACGACTATATAAGACCGCGACGGGAATTTCTCGATCTCTTCTGTTTCGAACGACTGACGGAAGCAACATCGGTGAAGGAACATCACGCGACGCGACGTCCAGACGCAGATTATAAGGGAAGATTCAACATTCATCGTCAGCAAAGAAGATAAGTAAACCACATTTTATTATTACATTATTATCTCGGCATTATTATTATCTAAAATGTATCACTATTTTGTTTTTTATACTGTAATATAAACTGACGTGACAGCTAAGAAATCTATCGAATTTCCACGTTTCGCCAAAAGTATTCTAATTTATAACACACCGATTCGTAAAATGTAATAATACTAGCTATAATTTTGAATAAAACGGTTCACTGTGGACATTTATGAAACATAAGTCAGTTTATATTACAAGGTCAAGAACGAAGTCGAAAGAAACATTTTCTAATTTCACGATTGCGATTTGAAGGAAACAACATATCGAAGAAGAAAGGATCCAACTTGCTTTTGCGACAAGGAAACAACAGGTTCTCCTCTCCATCGGAAAAGCAACCGCTGGTGCAACGAACTTCCGCAACGGAAATTGCGCAACTATGAGTAACGTACCAATCATTCTATTTTACATTATTAACTATTATGAGAAACTTCGTGGAATGTTCATTCAACAATTTTATCCAATTCCAGTAAACATTAAGAAGCAGAAAATATGTATTTACATTTCGTACATTAAAATAATATTTTATCAGAAATTACGTAAATTGTTAAACAATTGTCTTTTTGTCTGATTAAAAATGTAGCGCCATCAAATTTTTTAAATTCCAATTACATAGCGTTGGCTGTTAGAATGTCGGCAACGCCCGATCGCGACAAAAAAAAGCAGAAAGGTACACATTTTAATATTAGGTACAACATATAAGAATTATAAACTGTCTCGCATTACACCTTTTTTTTTATGCCGCTAGTACCATGTTCTATGTTATATACACGAAGGTTCTCGAAATTATTTCTGTTCAATTTTGTATCCAACGGTTAATCCCGATTAGTAATGAAGAAATATACACAGTCGCGGTACGATGATGGTAATATAATAGACTATATTCAGAAACATAACAACACATGGACAAAGTCGTCTAAATCAACAACATTCCATTCGACGGTTAGAATATCCGTGACGATACGTAGCCAAACCGTTGTCGAATGGACGTTTTAAACAAAGCGTTCGAGATCGCTTTTGTCGGCTCTTTCTGCGAGTTTCTTCGTTGTACGATGTTTCCTCGTCGCACAGTACAGTCTAATGATGGAGTTTGGAACAGAAATCAAATTGTGGTTATAAATGATAATATATTTTAATTTCTTTACATAAAATAACATTAGTCCTTTTTTTGTTACTTCAGTTCTACTCCCATTTTTTATCATTCTTCTTCGTTGAAACTATTTTTCAAGGTCTTATTGAAATTTATTAAAGTGTTTGCTTATTACTTTGCAATGACTACTCTTTCATTTCTGCAAAGTGAATTTACACTAGTAGTTTCATTTAGTAAAAGTGAAAAGAAATAATAATTCTGGAATTAAACTTGTCCCCCTTCTGTTTTTATCGGTCCCTTTAATTCTCGGACATCTTTCTTTTTCGCTGTTTGTCCTTTTCTGCGTTCAGCGGTTAGATTCGAGGACTCGGCTCGAGCAGTTTTTTCCCAGCGTCACACATATTCGTTCCAATATACATTTGTTTTTCGGATTGGTTTTCTTCAATGAACAGCATGAAATGAAGTAAATGACTGATAATTGTGCCCATAATTATGAAAGTGGTCTAAGTCATATATTTCTTGTTTCGAGATATTTAATGAATCGCATTTGAATAAATTAAAAAATATTTTTACATTATGCGACATTTTAATTTATAATTTTATTAGTCTTGATTAATGGAAATTTATTATAGACATGAAATTTTGTGTGAATTTCATGGGAAAATGTTGTTTTTAAAGCTTGAATTGACTTACAATTAGACCATTTTCAAAATTAACACTAAATGAATTCCGTATAACGTTGTAATTACAACTACTATCTAAAGGTTCATTTTTGACGATATCGTAAAAATTACATTGAATAAATTTAGTTTAAAATCATGTCGTGTGAAATAAGTGATAAATTCATTTTTTTTCAAATTTTGACTTAGACCACTTTCATAATTATGGGCACAATTGAACAGTCGCGGGTATTAGGGAGAATGAAAGTAGGTCGCATTAAGATGTACTAGAATTGTAAATAATGTTTTATGCGCCCGGGAAACCAAATGTATTCTTCACAACATTCAACATATTAAATGTTCACCGGAAAAGATAGTGAAATTTGTTGAAAATCAATTGCTGAAAATGCAAATTCCACTACAAAATATGACGATTAGTTGCGATAATGCTCTGTTCGGAGATATTCTTCTGTTTGCAAATCTGAGAGTATGTATTTAGTCCGATTTCTTAGCGACCAAATTCCAATCGCGTTTCCCACCGTACTTCAATCTTCGTCGAAGATGAACACATTTTCTTAGTGTGCCTTTTCCGTTTATGAGGTCGAAACGTCGGACTCCACTAATTACATATAAACCTATATGATTATTAAAAGATAACGGAAATGAGAGGAAGTGAAGCAAAGTGAGGTTCCTCCGTTATCCCTTCAGGACAAAGTGAAGATCGCGGAACATAATGTACCATTATCCATCGCGTCAGACTTTCTTGCTCTTGTGCAGGAAAATAGCCAGGGGTATTAGACAACATGAGAGTAGGCCGCACAAAATGTACACAAATCATCAATAATGTTTTATGCGTTCGGGAAACCGGCGATTTACCAGCGCGTTCAGCGATTCTTGGAATTTTGGGACGATTTAATTACATTCTGTACAGAACAGGTATTGCCCGAAAAATCTTATGTCGCGGAAAATTATTTATTATTATTCAATCACCCTATTTTTAAAGGGTACTTTCATTTTCTGGAGCAAACGTTAAATGTTTTAAATAGCTTCAATGCCTGTTTCCAGAGCAGACAAACTATGATCCCGGAATTGCAGCCTGCATCAGCGAGGCTGCTTCAATTTTTCTTGTGCTGGTTTTTGAAACCTGCTATAATTAAACATTTAGATTTAGTTACGCAGATTTATTTCTCCTCCCAATCTAACCAACTTCCACCAAATGAAGTAGAGCTTGGAACCGAGTGTGAACTGCACTTGGAAGTCAAGTAGAAAGTGAAATTATTAACTTGCGCGAAAATTGCTTAAGGTTCCACATTCCCGTCAGTAATGAAATACGTAATCGTCTTCCTCACGACGATTTATATATTCGGAGATATTCTACTGTTCACAAATGTGGAAGTATTTAGTCCGATTTCTTAGCGACCAAATTTCAGTCGCATTTTCCACCATACTTCAATCTTCGTCGAAGATTAACACATTTTCTCAGTGTGCCTTTTCTGTTCATTGGCAGCATCGTATATTCGGGTATTTTAAATTTTGGGTTTTTGTTATAACAATAGTTATTAACAATAACAAATTGCATAAATATTTGCAAGTGAGATATCGCGAAAATATCTCCTATTAGATGTGAAAGGTTTCATCGCAATCGGTACATGCTTTACAGAGTATACATATGCATGTATACAATAGAAACAGTAGAGAATCAGCGACTACATGCTGACTCATACACGGGTAGAGACACGTAGGCATACATAGAATTCAATGTAGTAGTAACAATAGTTTTTCACGAATATCTCGGAAAGTAAAGCTTTCCGTTAATTATGCATAAGGAAAAAGTTGTTCAGAATCATGCCTCCGACAGCATCTTAAAAGGTCATTGAAATTGTCCAATCTTGAGATTAAAAACTTCCTGTATTTTGCAATAACAATGAAATAATGAAAAAATTTCTTTTTAAGGGACCAATCGGAAGACATACCCTACAAGATGCAAAGGGTTTCGTTCCGATTGGTCCATCCATCTCGGAGTACTCGGTGAACACACACAAAATAAAAATATATACTGATCGAATTGAGTAACCTCCTCCTTTTCGAAGTCGGTTAAAAAAGATAAGTTTGTAGCAATATATATATTTTTAACATGTATCATTACATCCAAGATTTAAATTGTGATACATCGTCCGTGCGTGGATCAGCTGTATGAGTTCGGGCACAACAGAAGATTCAACCAAGAAGGGAGGAAAGGAAGATGCATTGGAACAACACAAAAAAAAGATAAGTTTATAGCAATATATATATTTTCAACATGTATCATTAAGCTTTAAATTCTATTTTTTTCTGTTATGCATAGGACGGAAGAAGACCTTGATACATCGTCCGTGCGTGGGTCAGCTCCAACGGATGTCAACAACCACAAGATATATATATATATATACTAAATATTAATTGTAATTAATCTTTCAAAAATAAAAAATATATAAAAGAAACAAACCTGAAAAGATCATAGATTTATTTATCAACTAACCTAACCCTAACCTAACCAATTTTCCTACGCATTATACTCGCCTTTAAGTATTGTAATAGTTGAAGTAACATTTAAATGAAAATATAACTTCTGTACGTATCACATATGCACATACATTCATTCATAAATGTATAGGAAAAAAAAAATAAAATTTTGTTGTATAAAAAATCGCACCTCCAGAACTGATAGATTTTTTTTCTGTTTCAAGGATAGTGTACACTGAGTTGCAATGAACTTGTCGCAGTGAAGTTGGCTCCAGATTTACTGACACATTCACGCCGCGTCGGTGAGTCGATCTCGCCCATCGTCTCACCGACGCGGCGTGAATGTGTCAGTAAATCTGGAGCCAACTTCACTGCGACAAGTTCATTGCAACTCAGTGTACACTCAGTCCCATCAAAGTTGTCGCAGTGAAGTTGGCGCGCTAAGGCATTCACGCCGCGGCGGCGTTAGCGCGCCAACTTCACTGCGACAACTTCGATGGGACTGAGTGTACATTATATTTAATTTAATTTTGTCTACCAACTCTTCTCTTTGTAAATCTGGAAGTATTATTTTAAGTTCGATTTCTTAGCGACCAAATTTCAATCACATTTCTCACACTCCAACATACTTCAATCTTCCTCGAAGATTTAATAATCCATCCACACTTAATTTAATTTTTTCTCTTTGGCTTGCTTTGCTAACATAAAAGAAACCACAGCAAAGCGGGCGTTCACCCATCTTTCTGTGAACCGCAGTCAACGTAGGCTTAACCTCGCTCATCTGTCGGATATCGGCATAACCCATGTGGTTGAAATTTGGTTACTGTTTTACTTGCACGATCTAATAATTTGTATTATGCGAAATGTTAAGTTATTCTGCTAGAAAGTAATACACATGATTTTATTACAGGAGACTGGTAAAATGCTGATTACTTAAGAAAAGCAGTTCGAGAAAAATCTGTTGAGATATCTCAACATTTTTTTAGACAGATAACTTCGTATATTCTTTCAGCGTAGAATGTGTTATACTGTACTGTCTTCATTTTGCGTTATGCCCAAATATTCCATGAATAGGTAATGAAAATGTGAAGCTGACAAACCGATATAGCTCGAGCGAGTTCTTGAATGCTGGCGAGCGTAGAAAAGGACAAATAGCGAAAGAGAAAGAGGTCCGAGAATTAAAGGGCCCGAGAAAAAACATTTGAGTGAGACAATATTTACTGAACAATAACTTTTTTATTTTTCATTTTTTCTAAATGAAACTTTTACCAATGTAATTGTAAGGTTCTTCTAAATAAAATAAAACCAAACACCATATAATTTGCATTAGTTTTACTTATTTAGATATAAATAAGTAAATAAAAATTATAACATGTTTCATCTTGTTTTAATCGAAAAAATTCATCAATACGCTAGTGGAAGTTTCACTTAAAAGAGAAATCAGTCATTACAAAGCAAGGAAGCGAAAATGCAGAATAATTACGCAAAATAAGATAAGTTTTTAATAAGGATAACAGTTGATACTGTATTATAACAATTACTAAACTATATTTTTATTTGTTTCCTAAATATATTATAGAAAGGTAAAATATTCAGCATCGTATAAGCGTGGACCAGCTTCAACAGTTGCCGGAAACCTGATGAAATATGCAGTACAAATTAACTAAAAAATTAAACTTTACTTTTCTGTCTTTCATTTTAATGACCATTCACAGAATAAAATGATAATAGTTGTAACGAATAAAAAATAAAACTAACAAACCGTAAAAGATTGAAATTTCTTTATATCCTTACAATTTAACCTAACCAATTTTCCTCGTTTTTCTTCGCATTTACGTATTGCAATAGTTAGAATAACGGTAATATCTAATTGTACAAATAACTTCTATATCACGTTCTTTTATTACATGTACGTCCATACATATGTGTATATATAAAACTGAAATATTAAAAAAAATATCAAAGAAACATGCAGTTCAACTCCTTTTTTTAACTGCTTCCCAAGTTCATGTACGTCACAATGTTAATGTATTAAAAATGTATTTTTATATATTAAAAAACCGTTAATGCATTAAGAATCAGAACTGAAACCGTAAAATCGGGATTCGAACTGATTCTCCTGGTTTCTTAATTCAGCCATATTGCCATGGACGAAATTATATTATTTTGTCGATTCGTCGATGCTGCTGCCACGTGCTTTAGCGGTTTCAGCATCGAGCCGATAACGTAGAAATGACGAGAGCAGCCGAACTCTGCTAAACCCGCAGAGCTCACACGGACACGTGGGACAACGCGCTTGTGTTAGATGAAACAGCGGCGGTAGGGGAGTCACTGGGACGTCATGGGACGTCGTGGAGAGGGTAAAAATTTGTCCCACGTCCCACGGTTCTGGCATCACTGCCCGAGGCAACTCATCGATCATCGCACCGATCGGTCCTACTTATAGTCTAATCGCACGGGAGTGGGGATGCCGCCGCGGTGGGGCCTGCGATGCGCGACGCCGATCCGCGGCTGTCGTCGCATATTAATAGCTGTGGAATACTGGTATAAATGAAATAGTAATTATTTTAAACTTTTTAGTGCATTTCGAAGTCGGATTTCTTTTTGTTAAAAAATATTTTTACACTGTATATGTCATTTCTCAGCAATGAAAAAAGGTCGTGGTTACAGAAAGTATTTTTCATGTGTAATAGTAAGATGATCTTGGGTTATGATACGCGTGGAAAGTAAATAGACGGACTGTTTATTGTTTTCATAAGGGATGATCAGAGTTGGATATTGTTTGAAATAATCTTGTGATAATTTGTGGTGTAAATTAAGTTTTACATTATGTAGATGCATAGGCGATCGATGTACATACTACCGTTTTGAATTTTGTACGCTCCGCCATGACGCGGCTGTTGCCGCGCGCCGTCGCAATACGATCTTAACGTGTTAGAGTATCGTTCGCCATGATGTTGAACAAACGCGAACATTAGTAACGGCGCATGTGCGTAACGTAACCCACAGCGCTAACAGCGCCTCTAGCAGCAAAAATGTGTAATCCACGCTGACGTAGGCAAGACATAGGTGTTCATGAAATGAAACTGATCGAAATTTATCGATACAATATAACTAATATCTCATAAATAAATGCACCGATTGAGGTGTTATTGGGCTCAAAAGAAAGAGAAAGACAAGCCGAAGCAGATTGTGTTATTAGAATGAAGTTCAGTTGCGTACTTTTTCTGTAACAGCAAATTATTTTTTGCATAACGCTCAAAACGCTCTGCTTCGGGATAATATACTCGGTAGTGACTCGCTGTCGTCGCCGGACCAGCCTTCGGCCTGAACTACTTGGCGTGGAGATCCTACCGAGTCTGCTGATGTATACAGGGTGTCCCAGAACTGGGGTAGGAACGGAAGAGGAATGATTGGTGAGGTCATTCTAAACAACTTTTTCCTTTGCCAAAATGTTGGTTAAGGCTTCGTTTTCGAGTTATTAACGAAAAACACTGGCCAATCAGAGCGCGTCGTTAGCGCGGGCCGAACCACGAGAGTGTTGGGTATGTTCCGCGCGGTCGTGATCAAGTGCCTCGGCACTACGTCGGTATGATGAGATTCGTTGAGTAGAAGTTGCATCGAATATGAATAAAAAAAAGAAAAGAATAATTGTATCGAATTATTGATTACTCATGAACAATGAATAAAGTGATGAATCGTTGTTCATGTAGAATGAATAAATCGAATTGATTCAACACGTTTATTAGTGTACGATAGGAATTAAAAAAAAAATACTTTGTAATCATTTTTGAAAAAATATGGAAATACAAATATACGATTTGGAAATAAAAAACGTTTCCACATAATAAAAAAAGGATTGAAATAGAATAACTAATAAACGTGTTAAATTGGAAAACATTCAAAATTAATGTAAATAAAATTTACCCATTCGTCCGTAAATGACCCAGTTGCAATGAAAACGGTTTGCTATCACTGGGTCATTGTGCCGACCCTAACCACTCCAGGAGAGAACACGTTACGGTGAACAGCTGATCTCCGGGTGGGTTCACTGAACTCACTCAACTGCACGATCGCTATCACTGTTTAGACAATTTCTTTTTTCACTTCTAAATATTCTCATTCAATTGATACCGACGTTAGTGGTACTTCTCCTTACGTACAAATAATTTTTGGCCCCGATAGGGGCCGATTGTGTCAAATAAATAAATATTACCGACATTTGCGGTAGTTGTTTCTATGTTTTCCAATTTTTTGGTGGCCCCGAAAGGGGCCGATTTGTCACAGTTGAGCTTCTATTAAAAATATGGCTCCACGAGCCCCCCTTCCGCTGCAACACAAGCTTCTGCCCTTTTTTTTATGTTTCGCCGCACTCGTTGCAGCATCGCTGGGGTTATACAGACAGCAGCGGCGTGTATGCGCGCCACTACTTCCGCGGGGGAGGAGATGAACTCCCTGTACACGTGGTTCTGAAATAGTAAATAAAAATACGAAATGGTGAATACGTGTACGTACGTATCAAAAAATATTTTTAAAGTAAATTAAAAGCTGTAACAGCATACGTACCTTTAAGTATCCCCAGAAAAAAAAATCCAGCGGATTCAGATCCGGTGATCTTGGGGGCCACGCAACAGGACCTCCGCGGCCAATCCACCTGTCCTGGAAGGCTTGACACAAATGAGCGCGAACATTTGCGGCGAAGTGTGCAGGTGCACCATCATGTTGATAGAAGATGCCCGGCCGAATATCTGAAGGAATTTCCTCCAAGAGATTCGGAAGGACATCTTTTAAAAACACTCTGTACGATGAGCCGTCCAATCTATGGGCCGCAAATTCCGGCCCATATGTTAATTGACCAGTGCACTCGTCCTGCTCGTGTTCTAATCGCAAACGGATTCTCATCGTCCCACACGTGCGAATTGTGGGCATGGAAGCACCCCTCCCTGGTGAAGAGGGCTTTATCAGTCCACAAGACGCGCTTGCAGAACGATGGGTTCCGCGCGATTTCCCCCAACAACCACCGGGAATATTGAACTCGCTGGTTGTAATCCTGGGGATTCAAATGTTGCACCCGCACATATTTATACGGGTGAAACGCGTGGTCCTTGAGTGTCCTATGTACCGTGCTCTGGCTGACACTAAAATAAAACATAGAAATTACATAATTAAAAGAAAAATTATGTTTTCATAAAAGAAATTATTATACTTTCATTTTATAATTATGATTTCTTTCAGATTGAAGCTTACCTCAAGCTTACCTCACTGATGCTGGTAGTGCGGTCTTTTTCGAACTCGTGCAATATTGCATCGGTCTCATTAACGACGCGTTCCGTGGTGCGACCCACATCATGCCGCTGCGGCATTAATGAGCCGGTGCAATATGCACGATTCGCCAGCATTCGGAAGCTTTTTGGCATTGGGGGTGTTTTCCCCGCCATAACGTTCCCGATAGATTCTTGCTGCAGCCTCCGCGTTGCAATCAGCTTTTGCAAATACAACAAACATGTTGTAGTACTCTGCACTAGATCTTGCCATTTTACTTATTATCACTTCAACTGTCTGACTTGGAATGGGACTGAGAGCTTTAGCATTTTCGAGGTGGGAACAGTTTTAACGCGGGAAGGGATATTCCTAGAATTTAACAAATTTAGAATATTTGGAAAAAGAAGCTAGCATTCTTACGTACACGATGTGCTGTAAAACGATACCTTTTTTCAATCACTCTGATTTCAAATACTTGCAAAGCCAACGAACGAGTGCGTAACATGATATGAGCTTCAATATCGGTGAGACAATAGTACTCCAAAAATGAAAATTTTTCATTTTTTTTTAAATGAAACTTTTACTACTGTACTTGTAAGGTTCTCCTGATTAAAAAAAGACCAAACACAACATAATTTGAATTATAACTACTTATTTATTTATTTGCATGATATCTTAAGTAAATGAGTAAATATCATGCAAATTATATCGTGTTTGGTCTTATTTTAATCAGAAGAACTTCACAATTACATGGGAAAAAGTTTCATTTAGAAGAAATAAAAAACAAAAAAGTTAATATTGTCTTATCGATATGATTTTTTTCAATCCCTTTAATTCTCGGACCTCCCTTTTTCGCTCTTTGTCTTTATCTAGGTTCTCGATTACTCTCAGTTATCGAAACCGGTTTATGGCCACGTGCGTCACAATATTGGCAAACATAGAAAAGGACAAAGAGCGGAAAAGACCTCGCAGTCGCTCCAACAAACAGTAGCACTCCCATTTGAAGTTGGCAAGGAACACCATTAACGTCGTCAAAACGTTATGAAGTAGTGCGGAATATTAAATATTAAATGTTAAATAACGTGACAGGGGCCACCCGTACAGTGTATTACAGCGGAAGGGGGGCACTTGGAGCCATATTTGTTATAACTCACCTGTGACAAATCGGCCCCTTTCGGGGCCAAAAATTATTTGATCGTACGGAGAAGTACCACTAACGTCGGTATCAATTGAATGAGAATATTTAGAAGTGAAAAAAGAAATTGTCTAAACAGTGATAGCGATCGTGCAGTTGAGTGAGTTCAGTGAACCCACCCGGAGATCAGCTGTTCACCGTAACGTGTTCTCTCCTGGAGTGGTTAGGGTCGGCACAATGACCCAGTGATAGCAAACCGTTTTCATTGCAACTGGGTCATTTACGGACGAATGGGTAAATTTTATTTACATTAATTTTGAATGTTTTCCAATTTAACACGTTTATTAGTTATTCTATTTCAATCCTTTTTTTATTATGTGGAAACGTTTTTTATTTCCAAATCGTATATTTGTATTTCCATATTTTTTCAAAAATGATTACAAAGTATTTTTTTTTTAATTCCTATCGTACACTAATAAACGTGTTGAATCAATTCGATTTATTCATTCTACATGAACAACAATTCATCACTTTGTTCGTTGTTCATGAGTAATCAATAATTCGATACAATTATTCTTTTCTTTTTTTTATTCATTATCCGATGCAACTTCTACTCAACGAATCTCATCATACCGACGTAGTGCCGAGGCACTTGATCACGACCGCGCGGAACATACCCAACACTCTCGTGGTTCGGCCCGCGCTAACGACGCGCTCTGATTGGCCAGTGTTTTTCGTTAATAACTCGAAAACGAAGCCTTAACCAACATTTTGGCAAAGGAAAAAGTTGTTTAGAATGACCTCACCAATCATTCCTCTTCCGTTCCTACCCCAGTTCTGGGACACCCTGTATATATATCTCTTTACACTGTGATAAGTGCGCTCCAAACATGGTTTTTATATCTTGAGAAAGATCAAGTTCATTTGACGTCAAAAATTGCTGCAATATTAAAAAACAATCTTTGCCTGCATCTTCATTCAATTTTCTTCTCCATAGTTTGAGTTTTTTTATGAAAGCTGATATTTTGTCCGTTGACTTCAAAGGGTGCATGTTTTTTCCCTGCAGAGAAAGATTAAGGGAATTCAGCTTTTCAAAAATGTCGCATAAAAATGCCAGTTTTATTAAAAAATCGGCATCGGCAAAATGTTTTGCATCTTTGTATCCTTTCTCTTTAAGGAAAATAAAAATTTCTTGCCGTAATTCAAAGGTACGTGATAAAACATTACCACGAGAGAGCCATCGTGCACTGCTATAGTACAACAAAGACGAGTGTTCGGCTCCCATATCCTCACACAGTTTGTTAAAAAACCTTGCTTTCAATGCATGAGATTTTATAAAATTTACAACATTCACCATACATTCTAACACCTGATTCAGTGCAGGACTCGGATGCTTTGACGCAAGCGCTTCTCTATGAATAATGCAATAGGTCCACAGTGCATTTGGTGATTTGCTTCGAATAAGTGCCTGTAATCCTCCATAGCAGCCAGACATGGAGCGAGCTCCATCAGTACAGACACCAACGCACTTAGACCAATTCAAATTATTTTCAGATATGAATGTATCAAAAATCTCGAACAGGTCCTGAGCCTTCGCTCCTGCAGTGATACTTTTACAAAACAGAAGGTCTTCTGTAATATTATTACCATCTATAAACCGTACATAGCATATCAAATGAGCATCCTTATTATTATCCGTAGCCTCATCTAGCTGCAATCCAAATTCCACTCCTTTAATTTTTTCAATTAATTGATAGTTGATATCCTCCACCATATATTGTATTCTTCGACTAATTGTGTTATTGGACAAAGGCACTTTTAAAAGCATTTTCCCAGCAGACTCACCAACCATGATGGTCACCATGTCTACAGCAGCCGGTAGAATAAGTTCTTCTGCGATGGTATGAGGTTTCTTACATTTCGCGATTCTGTAAGCCACCTTGTAAGATGCTAGCAAAGCGTTGTTTGCTATTGATGCAGTCTTAAAAAATGTATTTTTGTGTTGTTTCAGTTCTTTTAACTTCCTGGCAAAAAAATCCCGAGGTTTGCCAACCATGCTGTGGTGATTAGATTCTAAATGACGCTTCAATTTACTTGGAAGCATACACTCCGCTGCCAAAACTTTCATACACAATACACATTGTGGTCTCTCTTCACCATTAATTTCTGTTGACGTAAAACCAAACTTCATCATATTTGCGATATTTTCGATTCTTCACAGTCGTGTCACTGGTTGAAGCCATACTTTCTTTATCTGGACTATTACGTTTATTTCATTTGACTTAGCTTATAAACCGACTGACTAAATCTAGCCGGCAACGCTTGCTTATATGTTTTCCGCAAGATCTTCTAGAACAGTCCAAATCTGTTGTGAAGGAATTCGCCGAAGAATATGTACACTCAGTCCCATCGAAGTTGTCGCAGTGAAGTTGGCGCGCTAACGCATTCACGCCGCGGCGGCGTTAGCGCGGCAACTTCACTGCGACAACTTCGATGGGACTGAGTGTACAATATTGCCCCGAAATAAGCAACACTTTCGTGTCTTGAAATAAGCAAATCGCTATCGCCTCCTTTTTGTTTGAAGTCACCCACCGAGTGAGAGATCTGAGAAGGAGTGAGAGCAGCATGAAAGCCAGAGGCCATACATTGTCGAACAGTTTATCGTGCTTCTTTCATGCGGTTTTATGATATGTGCCACCTATTCGAGTTCGAGCTTAAGATCAAAGTCAAGCCGAATAGGATCCTTCCCTCGTAATAAGTAACTCGCCGGTCCCGAGCGAGTAAAAAATCTAGATATTTTTAATTTCTCATTTTGTTTTTTGTTTAGCTAAGCCAAATGTCTTGGTTCAATGAATTATGAAGCGTTTAAAATATTTTGCGGCGCCCCTGCGAAGAGGTTGCGGCGCCTCGGGGCGCCACACATATTGAGTGCAGAAGAACCTCTTCTCTATTCTCCATGGCAGTATGGATGGCTATGGCAAGGGCAGACTTCACCTTCTTTGTGACTATTTTACATCGCAACCATGCTGCTAAAAAGTCGCCGACTGTAAGTTGCTCGTACTGAAGCTTCTTTGTTAAAAACTTGGCGGGGTGGAGAGCGGTAACTATCTCCTTTATTGTTATCCAGTCACTCTCCGTTAATACTACATTTTCGTCTCTATTATTTTTGTTGGCTTCCATCAGAACTTGCGTACACACATTTTGCACAGATAACAGACTCGTTAACATGTCGTGTGTGGAGTGTTAACGAATCTCCACGTCCAGTAGAGGTTTGTTGCGTCCCAACCCTGCGAGAACGCCAGCAGCTATTGGGCTGCGCAGCTTCTTCACAATATTCCTTGCCTTGTAGATCGGCTCTTGAAACTTGCCAAGTGCATCCGACACGGCAACCTGCAATGTGTGCGCTGCACAACGCTGACCAATAATTCCCACGGCTGGCTCTACTTGTGGCACGTTTTCCATAACTTTGGGCCATTCCTCCGCAACCGCCAAAAGAGTGTTTTCCAGCGTTTCTTCATTGGCATCGTTTAATTCAGATGCAAGGATGCCCTCGATGTCCTATTCTTCTGATCGTTGAGAATCTGCAACTGATACCTCTTCACCCAGGAGAGCGATGGATTTTATCATGTTGTGGCCATTGTCGGTGGTAATGCTATATACTTGCTCTGAGCTTATGTAAAAATCAGAGAGTACAGTAAGCACTTCTCTTTTCAGATTTTCAGCCGTTTGTCGTAAGAAAAGCTCTTTTACGGCAAGATTCCTCAGGCAGATTCGACCATTCTTGCATAGCTGAATGTTCACTCCAAGAAGGGAACGATCCAATCTTGTGGCGGAATCCAGCTTCAGACACAACATTCTGCCTTGGATCTCATTCTTAATTTTTTCTTTCAACTGCTGAGCTTCGTAATGGACAAAGTCCCGAATGTTATGTCGATTGATACCCACGTTGATGCTATGCTGTGTGCGAAGAGCGTAAATAATGGGATTGAGGATTTTCCGCAAGCCGGAGTCCTCTACCACAGAAAAAGGGCGGCCATTGACAGTCGTCATTTCCACCAGTGCGTTTATGACGCGGGCTCTATCCATGGTGTTACGTCTGGAAAATTTTGCAAATTTGTCCGCCTCACGCTTCCTTATCAAGCCTTCGGGTTATAGGAGTCTCCTCATGTAAGGGACGTGGGGAGGGCGAATTACTACTTCATCTTTTTCAATTTTCTCCTCGACTCTGTGTTTTCTCATCAAGCCTTCGGGTTATGAGAGTCTTCTTCATGTGGGAAAGGCACAGGGAAGAGTTTGAGTTTATAATTATTCTATTTTGTCTTTTCTATTCTTTATTCTCCTTACATCTCTCAATTCTTTTCTTTAGTTATTACCCCTCCTTGAGACTATCGTCGTGCTCAACTGCGTAGTAACAGATTTCGAACTATACAAAAACACGGGTTCGACAGAGGAGAGGTATCATAAACAGCGTTCGCTGCGCAGTTAGCCAGTGCTTCGCATTATAGGGGTCTCCTCAGGTTAACTGCGCAAAAGCGTAAAGATCAATTTATCATTCGAATTTCAACCGAATCTCTCCTCTTTTCCACGCGTGGGCGCCAGTCGGCCCCTAATTCGATCGTATGCGTGAGATGAGTGCTGGAATGGAAGCGCGGATTAATCTATCTATTTGAACATTTGGTTGATAGAATGAACGAGGAATGAGAACCCTCGCAGTCAAGCGTTAGCAAGCGTTCGACGACTGTTTAGGGGCGAAGGGTCGAACGGGGCAATAAAAGTCTTTGTATCGAATTCCGAGAATTTGCCTGAAACCAAGACCCAACGGTAATTTTTCAAATAGCAAGAACGTTCTAGAACTAGCTACGCTGCTAATGAAATAACTTATATTCGATTTAATAATCAAGGAATATGTTAGCTAATCGAGAATTTCATCCAAACATCGAATGTTTTACAACATGCGCGCCGGCGAAACTCGCGTTGCGATTTATGAACAAACGACTACTGATAATGTTAATTAATTACGCCGACTGCTAGTCTAAATCGTGCGATTGCCAATCGATCAAATTATTAATACATAATGGTATGATGGATATAAATTTTATTCATAATTATTCGCTTCATTGTTGAATGGTTCTGGTTTAAACATTAATTCAGATTTAAATAATTGCTGATATTCGTTATATCTGATTATCGAAAGCGAGAAATGGAATATTCCAGAAAAATCTACGGCGTAGGAACACCGAAAAGCCGTTAGACAGAGATGGAACACCAAGAGAGAGAAAGAACATAGTCTAGAGGAATTTAGCTAGCACGCGTCTTCGACCAATAGCGACGCGCGCGACGCTGTCGTCACGCGCTATGATTTGTTGGAATGTCCCCACGCAGGACATCATCCTCGCGACGGGCCCTTCCGGCCAGGATCGCGATCGATTCCGATCACTCTTCGTCGAACAATCGAGTAAGTCGTGACGGGAGCCCGTGCGTCTAGAGATAGAGTTGCCGATTTGTACTTTGTGTAAATTAGCTGCGCGGCAAGTCCTACCCGTTAGGCAGAGTATCGTGAGGGTGAATTTCGCGAATACGCGACAAAGACTCAGTGACGCGCACGTAAAGCCTTTTCACACTATTAATATTTCTATCTTTTTCTCTTTCGTTTTAATCCGTTAGATCGCGTAATATCGTATTAAATTCAATCGCGTTTATAATTATTCTATCATTTTTCTTCAAAAATCGTAATCGTCTTGTGATCGTTATAGTAAAATTTTGATACGCAATAAAGGGCAATCGGGCGCGCGACAAGTGTTAGTGCGACAATCTCCTCATCTCTCTCTTGGTGTTCCAGATGCAACAGCGATTCTTCCACGATTAACTGCAAAAGATTTCAAAGCGATTTATTATCGTATATTATATTCTCCAATCTCACGGTAAGCCTGTTTATTACTAATTTCTCGAGCACGGCATTATCATTGAATTTTCAACAAGGCAAAACGGGCGATCTATTAAGCCTTCGGGTTATGAGAGTCACTCCATTTTAGATCGTCCTGATTTTCACGTTCAGGTACCGTTTATAAATAATACGCTATTCTAAAATTCCGAATTTTGATTTATCGCGTCTTTGTGTGTGTGACGATTGCTCGACTACGATATTTTGTCAGGGGCGACCTGTAAAGCCCTTTCGGGGGTTGTGAGAGCCTCTCCATTCAGGTCGTTACCTCGCGGCCAAACACCGCTAATTTTCCATCCAATTAATATATTAATTAGTTGAGGAAGTCGTCTTACACCTAGATTCGATAACACGTTTAAAATCATCATTTATACGAAGTCCAACTGCGAATCAAAGGCTATCCATATTTTACACGATTTTCGGACAAACAATAGTCATTATTATATGAAATAGGTTAAGCATCTTTACCCTTGTCAAACCAGTATTGTTTTTGAATTGAACTTATCTAATAGTAATAATAAATATTATCAAGCATTAATAGCATTAAACTCAATAGTCATTTTCAGTTGTACTACTTTCAATAGTTTTTGAATTACATTTTTATTTGTTGCACACTATCCAGACTACTTTATTTCTTTGAGTTACAACGCCTATTTTTACATCAAATCCACGCACGCCAACACAACGTTTCAAGGAAGGACCCGTATGGGACCTAGAACACTGACGAACCCAACGGAAATAAATTCTATCTAAATTTCCGTCTTTTAAAAATTGTTCTGATCGTAGAGGACGTTAACGCGTCATACGCGGTCAGAGCTGGTGGCAGCGAGACCTTTCTCATCGCAAAGATCAATCAAATCAAGGAAAATTAACAATCGATCTTTTCCAATTTTCTTTCCTTGTAAATTTCCATTCACTTTACGTTGCGCGCTCGCCTCACGTCGCGCAACGTAACAATGGCAATGGTGATGACGGGCTCCTTGCTGACCTTCCTCTTTTTATTTTTGCGACTCTGATTTTCAGCAAGAACATATGGGGTTTGCACGAAGGAACTTGAAGAACTGAAGCCATATGCGGGTGTTGAATTGCTGAGGACACCTATGGATGAATTTTCTGCTTCTCGTGCCTTTGGCGATGAGCTGGCTTTATTTTTCAGCATCTCAATACGCTTCATGGTGATAATACCATGTTGTACTGGATGCTTGGCATATATATGCTTCTGAAGATTGGTGGTGTATTGAGACTACAACGGCATAATAATTTTCGTCATTTTATACGGTACGGTTAGCAAAATTGTTTTATGGCAGAAGGTTTTTCAAGCACTTCAGATACAGTTTTTATAACAGGAGGTAAAAAGAAAATGATACTTACTTTAATAGCACTTCCGCAGCCATCAATCTTGCAAATCGAAACGTTGGTGTTCTTATCGTAATTAAAATAAATTCTTATAAATTCATGTGGCCTGGCGGCCCATTTCTTGGCAGGAGGTTGTTGTGTAGCAGTTTCAGAATCACAACCCGAATCGGACATTTTTAATGAATATGTAAAGAAAAGCAGTTTTTATACCGCAACTGTGAGCGTTCAACGGAGTACTGGTAATGACTATTTTTGTTCCAATAATGCACAGCCAAACAATAATGCAAGCGCATTTGTTTTCGTGCCAGACAACAAAACAAAACCGGTAATAAGAAAACTGCAAGCGGTTTCGGTACCGGAACCGCACTGATTTTTCCGAACCGGTTCTTACAAAAATTAAGCGGTTCCGGTTCTTTAGTATAGAACCGATAATGACAAAATCGGAAGCGGTTTCGATACCGGAACCGCACTGATTTTTCCGAAACGGTTCTTTTTCCATCCCTGATTTTGTTACATTGCAGTTATTATATATATCGGATATATAGCTACTGTCCGATACTAGCAAGGAAGGGTTTTTAGGTGTCCACCTTCGATTGTTTTGATTTTTGGATATGTTTTAAAAGACCGAAAAATAAGGTATACATATTCTTTTATTTTTGCCCGTTTTCATATTTAAGGGGTGAAACGACCCCCTGAGGTTTCGACTACAATAGGCTATCTCGGAAACTATCATAGATCGAAAAAAACTTTCGAAGGAAAACTTTCATGGTTTTTTATGAACATATAACAGCTGATCATAAATTTTGTAAAACATAATTTGTTTATTATTTCTTAAATGAAGATTAACATCGTAATCATGTAACAGCACATCATCGGAGAAACGCCTAACATAATTCTTCCACACCCTAAATCCATAAACATCTAGAGGTTGGATTCGGCCAGTGGTACCTTTTTCTTAATTATAATTTCTTTACCTGTTGGTTTCGCATTATGTATGTGTATCTTGTTCACAGTGTCCACTCCAAGAGTGTAATAACAACACAGACGTTGTTTTAGTATTAGGAAAAAAGACCTCTTCCAACCAGATTTTGAAATGAGCTACAATATTAAATTGAAATCTTTAATAATTATACACATGTGTAATGGTAGTTATCAATCAAAAATAATTTGAAGGTATTGATTACCAGAAGTGAGTTTCCCAGATTTTGATGCAATCACGTACACATTAGTTGGTTTGAATAATGTTTTTTGAACTATTGGTCCAAATTGTCCATTTGCTTCTTGCAAAACCACAAAAAGGGGCGACAATAATCTTCCATCAGCAGTTATTATTGATTGTATTGTGTAACTATGCGTTGTTGAATGTACAAATTGTACAACACGCTCTACTTTCTTTTGGCTTTTCACTGCTAAAGTTCGTCCAGAATGTATTTCTAATTGAATTGTACATAGTTTTATCTCCGTATCACGTAATCAAAGGGTTTACTTCATTGACAATGTCTGTCGCTTTAACTTTCAATACTTCATCGTCTTCTATTGCTTTTCGTGTTACAAATTTTGTTATTTTTCGAGAAACAATACGATGAGGTTTTTTAAAATTATACAGCCATGTTTTGGAAGCTTTAAATGTCATATGATCGTTACCTTGTTCTTTATATGCTTGCAAAGCCCATCGTCGAATATCTCTATCATGCAAAATATAACCGGATTCAATAGCTTTTTTCATATTTGTTATCACGAACTCGGAAATTTGAGCTAATCTTTCTTTTTTAGTTCCACTTGTTTCAATTTGATGAGCCCATCTTCGTAATTGCCGTTCAGAAGACACAAGTCTAAAATTATGTTGAACGGTAGCAAGTTTACGTCTTTTTTCTCCCTCTGTCCAAAACGCAACTGCTTTCCGTTTGTAATTAACATCAACATCTTCATCACGCTGTGAACAAACTCCAATATATGTCTCCCCAGACCCATTTTCGTCTGCATCATCTTCTTCAACAGCTTCAGCCTCACATTCTTTAAATTGATCCAAAAAGTCCAATCAGCAACATTTTTTGAATGGCTTCTTTCAATTGTACTTCCTCTCTTGTTATAGGAGTATCCATTAGATACATCGTTTGAAATGTTGCTAATAACAAATTAATCACGTTCATCGGATTGATAATCATTTCTAATCACTGTATTACAAAATCAATGCTGTGATAAAGTTGAATGCTCGGGTTTGACTAAAGAACTAACCAACTGTCGGGATATAAGTAGCAAAGCTTCGCAAAATATAACGCATGACTTGATAAACTGCTATTATTAAGCATACAAAAATATCAAGTGACTCGTACATGAGTGGCAGAACTTCTCAAGAAAGTGCAAAGCGCATAAATAATGGTTTGAAGAACTATATATACACATATGATTAATTGTCTACTGTTTGTTAAGTGCGTAATAAGTATCACTTCTCTATGCATTCACTGATACTGTTTCATGGCGTTAATATCGATTTAATGATATGACTTCTGCTTGGCCGACAAAACTTCCTTGGTTATTTGATATACAGGGTGAGAAAAAAGTCCGGTACCGGTAAAATATCTCGAAAACAAAGCATTTTAGGAAAAAATATTTCATACATAAATTGTAGGGTTTCAATAGATACATCAAACGGTGGTACGTATTTGACCTTGAGCGTAAGTATGGAGGAGCTATCAAGGTCAAGTTAAAAATTTTTAATGGAACCCCCACTTTTTATTTAATATTCTTGTAGCTGACATCGAGAACTTTTCAAAACACTGTCATGAGCTTCTTTCGGTTGAGTACTTTTCGAGATATGAGTCGATAAAGTTTAAGTACCGTCGGCATTAGCAGTAGCCAAGGTGTACCGCGTGGAGGTTGTCAAGAAAGATATTGACTGTACGTCATATCTGGTATGCCCGCGACCCGACATATGTGCGCGATGCATATATGATATTAAAATATGCAAAAATGTAAGAGGCAAATATAGCATATAATACATCAATGGAATCAGAAACAAATTTATGTTCCTTGTTGTTATTATGTAAATTGTGCTTACTTTTAAAACAATGTTATAAACAAATTATTTTTTACAAAATTTATGACTGTTCCGACCGTTCAACGGAACAGATGTACGAGAATTTCTAAAGGAGTTTATGACAGTTCTTCGACGGAAAGCTATTTTTGAGTTTAGGCATTTTAGCATTTCCGGGCAATAACCGTTTACCTTTTTTTGAACAATAGAGTCCGATTTTAGTTTTCGTTTTCGTCCTCAATAGCTCCGCTCATGTCATAAACTGGTCTTTCCGAAGGGTAAATTAAAATTTCGGTACTCCGTAACGGTACCCCAGCCTTCGAGGGACAACCTGGATGGAAAAACCCCGGCGTAGCCGGACTTTCGAGGTGCTCGTGCACTCACCGACGTCGCCCCACCCTCTCTAGACGAAGACGCGCTAAGGGCGCTAGAGAGGGTGGGACCGATTTTCAGGGGGCACACCGATTGGAATTTTGACTTTTCGTAGGAAAACCAATCAGCGCGTTGTCCCCCAACTTGACATCTCCATCAGAGGTGATATAGCGGTGCTCGTAACGCGACGAGCGCACTTATTCGCCATCGTTTCGGGCAAACAAAATTTATCGTCTGGTCTCACCGTTTTCTTTTCGGAGACCAGAAAGGGACAATTAGTTAAAGAAAATTAAGTTTGAATTTAACACGACGTTCGGGTAACTTACGAAATTGCCACGAGTCACGACAATGACCATCTATTATATGTTCATAAAAAACCATGAAACTTTTCCTTCGAAAGTTTTCTTCTATCTATGATAGTTTCTGAGATAGCCTTTCTGATAAAGTTTAGGGGGTCGTTTCACCCCCTAAATATGAAAACGGGCAAAAATAAAAAAGTACTTATACCTTATTTTTCGGTCCTTTAAAACATATCCATAAATCAAAACAATCGGAGGCGGACACCTAAAAACCCTTCCTTGTAAGATAAATATAAACCTAACTAACTCGGACAGTATCAAATTTACTTTCCTACAAATTTTACACTGTGATTAACAGTTTTGTGGATAAATCCGGCTTCTATAAGTCCCATGTAGCTACGAAAACTGTCAGTATGAATTTCGCTGGCAGCAACAACGTGTTCTTTTATAATATTAATTAACTTACGACTTTTCGATTTTGAACAACGATTATTCGGCAATCGTTACTATTTGTATCAACCATTCCCAACACCCAGTGTCCTTCCACAATTCTTCCACGATTGTATTTCCGTTTTCCAAATTTCGCCTCATCGATCTTGAATAATGTCAAAATAATAAGATAAAAATAACGCAAGTGGAATAATAACAAAATATCGAATTAATATGAAATGCACCTGTACAAAGGTGCAGAAATTCCTCCTAATTTTGGTTTCTCCGCCTGCATATTTGAAAACTGATCTACTATCATTTCGCGGCAGTAATGAAACCACGCAGCTATTGTGGTGGAAGATACGGTTGGAGCGTCATCCCTCCGCGTACAATCAGACAGCTTGTGGGCGGTATCGTCGTAAGAAAAATCGCGGGCAAAGCAATACATCAATTTTACAAAATTTAATAATTTATTAAATATTTTAAAGAATATGTTAATTATCTAGTTTACATGAGCGCACGCACAGATGGTTTAAATTTCGCTCTTAATTTACAACTATCGATACAAAGGTCCTCGACCTTTAAATATTCGATATATATCAATACAACAGACCATCGATAAATATTTCCACGACATTGTCGCCATACTACTCTAACAATGTTCACGTAATAACATTTCACGTTATACATGTAGACTGCAGTTCACGAGAGACCATACTTACCTCGCGCAGTTCACTAGGTCTAGGGAGATTTTTACCCGACTGCGCAACAGCAAAGACAGGGTTATGTTTTTCACGCGTATCTGGGTATACAAGATGTCCTGTAACTCCTGTAGCTCCCGGAAACGGGGAGTTGCTAGGGTGATTCTGAACAACATTTTCCTTTACCAAAATGTCGTTTGAAGCTTCGTTTTTGAGTTATTAACGAGAAACACTGGCCAATCAGAGCGCACCTTTAGGGCGGGCCGAACTACGAGAGCGTTGGCTTTCAACCGCGCTGAAACGCATTTGGCACAAACGCATTTATTATGATAGATAATATTTATTTTATTAAAAGTGAACATGAAAAACTTATAGCACTAAACTAAATGTATATATAATAAGAAAACATAAATGATGAATTATAATTATTAATAGTACAAAAAAAAACGCATGGCTTACGTACGACGAGAGCTACATATATATATGCACTATAAAGAGCGGAAGTCGTCACACGCTGTGACGCCAAGAAAAGAGTGACCACAGATGTCGCGAACATCTTTCATTCCCCCACTTTCGCGACGTTCGTGGTATCCTTCCAATCTTTAAAAATTATTTGATAGACTTCAATCCTATTGTCTTTATACACTCGATATGCTTCTTTGGTTTCAATCCCTTTGTAAGAATGTCCGCAGGGTTCTCGTCCGTTGGTACATATTGCATTTGAATCAATCCTTCTTGTAACTTTTCTCTAACTATGTGATAACTTATATCGATATGTTTAGTTCTTGTATTGTCTGTCTTACTCTTTGAAAAGTCTATTGCTGCCTTATTATCGCTAAACATTTGAAAACCTGTAAAACAATGCAATAAATCTAGTTCTTTAAACAACATATTGAG
This sequence comes from Osmia bicornis bicornis, assembly GCF_907164935.1. Classification (NCBI taxonomy): domain Eukaryota; kingdom Metazoa; phylum Arthropoda; class Insecta; order Hymenoptera; family Megachilidae; genus Osmia; species Osmia bicornis. The sequence goes on along the minus strand of NW_025791458.1, from coordinate 2,598,105 downwards.
CCACATAATTTCTCTGACTCCATACGACATCGATACATATTCAGCCTCCATGGTTGACATTGAAATACATTTTTGTTTTTGCGACCTCCAATGGACCAGATTACCTGCAATTCGTACAATTAAACCTGAGAAGGAATGTCTGTCACTTAAGTTACTACCCCAATCAGCGTCACAGAATACTTCTATACTTTTGCCCTCGTTACAAGTATACTCGATTCCATAGTCTCGTGTTTTATACAAGTATCTAAATACGTGTTTTACCTGGAGCCAATGTTCCCTACCTGGCTTAACGTTATATTGTGATAGCTTTACTACTGCAAATAATATGTCTGGTCTAGTGCATAATGCTAAGTACATTAACGAACCAATAGCTTGCCTATATGGTATTCCTGATATCTCACTTTCTTGATTCGACAATTTTATCCCAGGCTCTAGCGGCGTTGCAGCGCCACGACATTCCTCCATACCATATTTCTTCAAAATTGAATCTATGTACGCCTTTTGTGATAAACGCATGTTGCCCTCTGCATCGCGCTCTACTTTAACTCCTAGTACAAAACTAATTTCCTCTAAATCTTTGATTTCGTACTTCTTAGAGATTGCTTTTACAATGTTATCGATAATTCTAGTTTCACAGGAAAATATTAAAATATCATCAACATATACCACTAATATGATATCCTTTCGTGACTTATATACACAATTTGAAGTCTTTAGTCTCTGGAGCCCCCAAATTATAAAAAAGCTGTCCAATTCCTCATTCCAGCTTCGACTTGCTTGTTTTAGGCCATAAATAGGGCGCAACAGTTTCGCCATCTTTCCATCCTCATTCTCGAACAATGGAGGTAATCTCATGTATATTTCCTGTTTTAACTTTCCGTATAGAAACGCATTTTTGACGTCAATATGTCTGGTCTTCCATTTGAACGTTGTTGAGAGAGCTAATAATGTTATAATTATAGAAATATTTACAACTGGCGAATATGTCTCATTGTAATCCTCTCCCTTTTCTTGACCAAATCCTTGTGCGACCAACCTCGCTTTGAACCTAGTTGGTTCTCCATCAGAATTGGTTTTGAGTTTGAAAACCCATTTACAACCAATGCATTTCTTTTCTTTAGGTAGATCCGTAACGACCCAGGTTTTCCTTTCCTTTAAACTATTAATTTCCTCATTAATTGCTTGCTTCCAGAACTCCGATTCAGGCGAGGATAATGCTTCATCCACATTTTCTGGTTCAACTATCTGTAATAGATTCGCCTCAATATCAGTTGAACACTCGTCCACTTCAGTCTGGCTATCTTGTTTGCCTTCATTCAATTTCGGTTTTCCCTTTCTGCCGTATGGATTTCTTATCTTCTTCTTTGGTCTGCCCCTTTGTGGCGCATCGCTTGACATCTCCTGTACCCCCACTGTCTCAGCATCTTCTTCTTCTGATTCATTAGATTTGCTATATTTTGGTAGCAGACTTGATTCAGCATCCTCTTCACTAGCATTCATTACAGGAGTGTCAATGTCACCATCTGATCATGTATCTTGCTGTGTGCACTGCGCTCCATTTCTTTCATGAAACCACTCGGATCCTTTTATTGTTGCACAAAATCTAACGTGTTTTGTCGTTATGATGTCTTTCTTTTCAGGACACCACAGCCTGTAGCCAGAGGTATTCAATGCATAACCAACTAGTATGCATGGTGATGCTCTGCCATCCAGCTTCTTCATGCCTTGCATTGGCAACTTCGCATAGGCTAAACATCCAAATACCGTTAAATGTTTTACACTAGGTGGGCGTTTAATCCACATCCCTAGTGGAGTTTCGTTGTCAATTCTCGAGTTACCGACCCTATTCCTGACGTATGCGGCTGTATTGACTGCCTCAGCCCAATACGCCTTTGATAGCTTCGCGGAATGTAACATGGATCTGGTTAGATCTAACAATGTCCGATTTACTCGTTCAGCGACACCATTCATCTGTGGAGTCTCGACATTGCTTCTTTCATGCTTAATGCCTAATTCATTGAAATATTGTTTCACCTCATTATTACAATATTCAAGGCCATTGTCCGATCTGAACCTTCGCACCTTTTTACCTGTTTGCCTTTCAAGTTTTGTAATATAATTCCGAATGCAGTCCTTCACTTCATCTTTCGACTTGATACATTGTATATGTATTCTACGGGAATAATCATCCACAAATGTTATAAAATATCTGCTGCCACCAATAGATTTGACTGGCATTGGTCCACATAAATCTGAATGGATCAATTCTCCAATGTCCTTTGATTGTCTAGTAGTTATTGGTTTGCATGCTGCTTTGGTTAGTTTACCTGTACAACATGCATCACACACTGTATTTTGCACAGCACTGTCTTCGTGTCCCAATACTTTTCGCAGCTGAAAAGTCCTTTTAATTGTATCATTATTAATATGATAGAACCTTTCATGCCAAAGCATTTCATGCTTGATATTCACTGCATGTGATTCCAAAGCTTTGTCAAAATCATCAATTACTGTATGCACAACATCATCCTTTCTATGAGCAATACATAAGACCGTTTTTGTTTCTTGATGTCTTATTTTAATTAAACCATCTTTGACTAACAACTCATGTCCTCTTTTTTCTATTTGCGAAACAGACATCAGGTTCTTTCTTACATCTGGTACGTAATACACATTATCAAGGGTTATTCTCTTTGTAGTTTTTCCTACCCTCATATATAATATTATACGACCCACACCTTTGGCTTGGAGCATAGCACCACTGTGTTTCTGTGGATTTGCTGCAGTATTGACCATTTCTTTGTTTAATTCCTCAAATGTTACAAACCAGTCTTTACGATTACTGACATGGTGTGTGCAGCCACTATCCAATAACCATGCTGTGTCTAAATCTACATTGTTTAATGATAATAGAAATGCTCCATCTGTTTTAAACTTGGGATTATGTGTAGTGCGTGCTTTATTCACCTTAGCATTGCAGTTGCTGGCATAATGACCTGTCTTATTACGGTACAGGGTTGAAACTTGGTGTACTATGGTTTTTTGGGATAAGCTATCGAATGGTGCATTGCGAAGTAAAATCGGCTCAAGGGCACTTTTGACCATCTTATCCTGCTATACCCTTTGAACCAAAGTTTATCCTTGATTATAAAAGAAAGTTCCTAAAAGGATTTTTGGCGACAAGGCCTCGTTTACCTTCTACATCTCCTCAAAGTTTGGACAGTTTGCACTGCATATTTCGGAAAATATTAATTTCAGATAAAAAAGTTAAACAAAAAATGAAGCTCGTAAAAAGCTCTACAAAAAAGGTTATATACGTTGTGACCCGTTTTAACGTGGGTGCACTCTATATTTCACTTCAACACAAATGTTAATCGCAATTATATAATACGTTGGGCGCCAGCCACGTTTCGTGGCAATCTAAAAGTGGAGGCAAAGTGGGTAGAAGCGGGGTCTTTACAGGGGATGGGACTCGTGGCACTTACGTCCGTACAATATGTCGCGGGGGAGTACGCAGGGAGGATTGTCGGGGGAAGGGAAGTCTCAGGGTGGGAAGGGTTCTCAGGAAGTTCGTTACGTTACGCGTAGGAAGATGATTGTAGACGGGACTGATAGGGGTTGGGCAAGGGAGTTTCGCAGTGTATAATATGGAAGAGGCAAACAATACGCAAACCCGAATACGCAGTCGAAGATCGCCGTTGCCGGAACTCAGACAATACCGAGATACAATTTTATGTATGTAATCCAAAGGGCTCACCAAACGGTGCACTCCTCACACGTGCCAAGACACTCTCACTTCAAGATCGCTCTCTATAAATCTCTCCTTTCTATCTCTCTCCAAAAATCTCCTTAAACGCTTCTATTACTCTGTCTAAACGCTCGCTATTTTTGCCTAGGGCTCAATGACGGCTCGTCGCCGCTGCTGCGACGACGAGATCGTCGCGGGATACTTTGGGGAGGGGATGGGACTAGGAATGGGGCCTCTTCCGGTAACGGGATAGATCCATGATCGATTGTCGATTTGTCGGTGATCGGGGTCGATGGGGCTGACGGATATCCTGCGGTGACGGGTGGGCTGAGGTCTTCGGGCTCGGCGACAGATGGCTCCGGGTGGGCGTTTTCGCAATCCTTTGGGCAGCTTCATTTGGGTTTTTCGAAGTCCCACGTTGCTCCGTTTTCGCTGGAGGGTTGAGTATCTGTCGCCGGCCTCGAAGCTCCTGTTGAGAGTGGTCCTTCGTGGTTCTGTCCGTCGCCTCCATCGTCCCGACACTGGTGGGCTGGGAAAAGGGGTAAAGTGAGAAAGGGGTTAAGGGTTATCTTGAGGTGGGAGTGTGAGGTGGGAGAAGCGCAGCGATTGTAACGGGGGGGCACGGGTGTCACCACGTTACAACGTATAATTATTATTGATGTATTTAGGTTAGGTTAGGTTTATTAATATTTTCATTAATATTAATATTTATTAATATTAGATTTATTCGTATTTTTTGTAGAGCTTGTTAAGAGCTTCATTTTTTGTTTCAAGCTTTTTTCTGTGAAATCAATATTTTTCGAGATTTTTCGAGGCCTCGTCGCCAAAATCCTTTTAAGGAATTATAAGGATAAACGTTGGTTAAAAGGGTATAGCCGGGTTGGTAGGCAAAATGGCCCTTGAACCAAATTAAATTCAGAATGCGTCATTCGATAGCATATCAAAAGAAAATACTGTACACCAATTTCCAATCCTTTATCTTAACCAAGGGGGCAGTAAGGGGGGGCAAAAGACGTCAGATCGTGCCCCATTTCTGCTATTCAATAACATCCGAAAATTCTGATACACTACAAACACGGTAGCGCATATTAAGTTATTTTTTCAGATTTTTTCATTGCAAATCCTAGTTGTAAAAAATAAAAACCCGAACAAACAATCTGAAGAAACGCGATTTGTTATTGAAAATGGAAAAGCACTACTTTTATATTACTGTGGTAATAACATATTAGTATAGGTATTATTCTTGAATTTTTTCAGATTTTTTGTTGTGGTGCAACGTAGTTAAAAAAATCAAAAACCAATTATTTCACATGAATAAAAAGTAACTTCTACTTTGAATTTTTATTTCCTTTGTGACGATACGTTTCCGATTCATTTCTTGGGATTGGGAACATTGTACCGGAGCACTTGTTAAACAAACAAGAATCAAAGAAGGCCGTGCTGTGGACGAAATAATTGATAAGACTAGATTTGCCAAAAAAAAAGAGAGCCTTTTAATGGTCCAATATTTAAACATAAAGGCAAAAAGAAATACAATAAAGCAATATACTATAGAACATATATGTATAAGCAAAAACGAAAATTATATAAAAGAATGTATGTATAAGCAGAAACGAAAATTAATATAAAGAATGTGATATATAATATATCAAGATTAAGCAAAGATAATATATGAATAACGCATATAACCAGGTAGGAAAAAAGCAGTGTACTGCGAAAGGAGAAACGAATGGTCTCACCATAAAATGGCTTCGGTCAGGAACCGTCCTGACTCGACGAAAAGGCCAACGACAATATAGTAACGTGCAATGTCGCAACAACACGTGGCGGTTCACTCCATGGAGGACGACGAAGTACAACGACTTTTAGTCTAATCAACCGGCGCGAGCCCAGCGTCAAGTATGTAATACATATTCTTAACAAACAGGAAATAAAAATTCAAAGTAGAAGTTACTTTTTCATGCGAAATAATTGGTTTTTGCTTTTTTAACTATGTTGCACCACAACAAAAAATCTGAAAAAATTCTCTAATATGCGCTACCGTGTTTGTAGTGGATCAGAATTTTTTCATAATTTTCGAATGTTATTAAATAGGAGAAATGGGGCACGATCTGGCGTCTCTTTTACCCCCCCCCCCACTGCTCCCCTGGTTCAGATAAAGGATTGAAAATTGGTGTACAGTATTTTCTTTTAATTTGGTTCAAGGGCCATTTTACCTATCTTACCCGGCTATACCCTTTTCCCGTAATCGGAGGGTTGCGTCTTTCGGAATTTTATCCAAGAACCAGGCACACCAGACGACCCACTAACACCGACGCCGGCTAAACGGAAAGTTCAGTGTCGGTCCCCAAGGACCGACGCCGCGCTCGACGTGTTAAAGCATCTACCAACAAAAAATTAGAGGGGAGCCGGCATATGAAACAGAGGATCTTCGGATTTTTAATCACATGCCTAACCATGGAGCGAAACCGTTTGTATGTATTAGTGCATTATGCTTTAGAATGTAAAAAATAAACCTTAATTGCCAATATCACCTAAACAATTACCCGTTTGCAACCAAAACAAGGTACAGGCGTGTTCAACTGGATGACTGTCATAAGATGGCAGTTTTATTAACTAATGAACGTAACATTAGGAGTTGTAGGTGGTCCACCTGTAAAAAGAAATATTCACACAAATAAGATTAAAATCCGAATGGTAACTTACCCGTTTTTTTTTTTCACAAAAATAGTCTGTCGATGCAAATGTGAGATGGAGCCTGAAATGGAAAATGTTCGGTATACGCGACAGAAGTACTCGCGGCGGAAATACACACGGAAACGTACACTCAGTCCCATCGAAGCTGTCGCAGTGAAGTTGGCGCGCTAACGCATTCACGCCGCAGCGGCGTTAGCGCGCCAACTTCACTGCGACAACTTCGATGGGACTGAGTGTACACACAACGAAAATACACGCGGAAAAACTACACGCGGCGGAAATACACGTGGAAAAACTATACGCGACGAAAAAAATACATTTGTAATTGTATACAATTTCAAAACTGACTCGCCAATACTACAAAAAAACCTACGACATCCTACTCTAAATGGTCACTATGTAAAGTTTATTGTTGGAAATTACTACTATCACTACGCGGAGTGTACAAATTAGAACCTACTGTAACGACCCAACGATAGGTACGTCACTGCACCGACTTGTAGGGAGAGCGGTTCCCTTAGAAGGTGACTCGTAATAATGAAACAGGGATTATAGGTTCGTGTGGTGTGCGGTTGAGGAGTAAAATCCAAACATCAATGTATCAGACTAATAGTTGTTTGTTTATTCAAGAAGGTAAGTGAATGTTAATTGAATATAGCTCTGAATGTAATAAGAAATAAAATCGCTGGTATAACAATAGGTGCGGCTAGAATAGGAATACAATAAGAAATTATAATGAATTCGCCCTAGATTTGAAAATACAGTGAAAAATATATGATTAGTAAAATATATATATATATATAATTAGAATTAATATTAAGTAATTAGTAATAAATGATAATTAATAATAATCGATAATAGCGCGGAGCTGACTATAGGTACAGCCAACACTCTGAATAAATACCAACTACGCTAAGTACTGGAAATTATTATCAAAAGCAACTTGTACTATTCCCTCAGATATGAACAGACCACTCTACAGGTCGCAATCGGTTTCTGGGCAAGCCAGAGCTATGTGTAGTACAGGCCTTGATCAAGGAGCTCCGCTCCTCGCTAGCTCTTTACACTTGATAGGTGACTAAACCCACATGTAGTGTACGCGTTGCGTACCATGAGTAGAAAGTCTGTAGATCCGTAGAAACTTGTACGTGTCGCTGAAAGGAATTTAGTTTAGCATCGGTTACTCTGTCGCCATATTCCTACCTAAGTGGTCCAGCGCTGAGCAACCGTAGCTTTTCCTCTAATGATAGAGTGGTAGCTGCCCTTGACCTAAGTCGAAGTCGAGCCGAGAATGGTCGAAACCAAACTGACTTTTCTTCGCGCTGCACGCCTCTATTTATAGTCAGGTTTTGCTGACTTAGCGCTTTTTTTCAATATAGGATTACTTGAGGTATCTGGAATTTCCCATCACGTGACGGTCGAGCATCCCCGCTCCTTAATTCACGCGGCCTCCCTACTCTGGGAGTTTACCCCACCGCGAGATCATCGGGGTTGCTGGCGCACACGTGGTCGCTTGTCGATAATTTACCGATGATCTAGCTTACCGGCTGAACATTTATCGACTTATTTTAATATTACGATTAATTTCTAAATTGGGGAACCGCTGGGACGTTACACTATCATCAATTCTAAATGCCTGTCGTCAACAAATATTGTGCGACTGCATTCCTGCTTAGCTTTGAACGCTGTGCGCACTAAACATATAGAATTTAGTAAATCGCTGCTTACCTTAGTCCTCTTTCTATTTTTCACGCCAGGCAACATGGAGAAAATTCTTTCCGATTCTGCATTAGAATGCGGAAGACATCGAACTACATTTAACAACGAGGTGAGCTGTGAAACTATACCCTTTTTCGCTATATCGATCCACAGCTCGTCGAAAGAAGAATGAAACCATTGTTTTCTATCCTCGCGACTTGATGCAAAATATAGAGAATCCCATTCCCTTCCTAAACCTGCAATATCGAAGTGGCCTAACCTACGCGCGACCGCAATTACCTTAACCAAACTTTGCTTCCTATCCCTACTCCCGAAAACGTTGGCATATGATAAAACAGTTACATCCCGTAAAAATACATCGTCGTGAGGAAGACGATTGCGTATTTCATTACTTACGGTAACGTAGAACCGTAAGCAATTTTCGCGGAAGTTTCCAATATCATTTTCTGTAACACCGTTCTGCAATGCCTCCTCCAAGTGCAGTTCACACTCACTTCCAAGTTTCACTTCATTTAGTGGAAGTTGGTTAGATTGGCAGGAGAAATCCATCTGCCTAACTAAATCTGAATATTTAATTAGAGCAGGTTTCAAAAACCTGCACAAGAAAAATTGCAGCAGCCTCGCTGATGCAGGCTGCAATTCCGGGATCATAGTTTCTCTACCCTGGAAAGAGGCATTATAGATATTTAAAATGTTTAAGGTATATTCGAGAAAATAAAAATACCCTTTAATAAGAGGGTCATTGAATAATAATAAATAATTTTCAGCGACATTAGATTTTTCGGAAAATACCTGTTCTGTGAAGAATCTAATCAAATTGTCCCAAATTTCCAAAAATCGCTGAACGCACTGGTGCATCGCCAACCAGCGCGTGTCCGACAGTTTCAGAACTTTTAGCGGACAGTTCTGATAGCTTTCCTGAAACTGCCGGAAAATTGCAGCTCGTTTAGGGCTGCTATTTATAAAAGAAATCATACCCCGAAACAATTTGAAACATTCCTCTGGAAGTGTAGCGCAAGCAGCACTCGTTGCCAACTATACCAAATGACATACACAAGTGAGTGTAATTACATTACTGTTTTTTTTTCCAGCAATTTAGTTTTAAAAGAAGAATTCCTCCCCGTCATTACAGAAGCATTATCGCAACTAAGGGCCACGATATTTTGCAACGGAATTTGCATTTTCAGCATCTGATTTTCGAAAGATTTGAAAATCTTTTCCGCTGAACAATCGCTGGCGTCCAGATGAATTAGTTGCAATAATTCTGTATGCACTACGATACTACATGGCTCCACATACCTCACCGCTAAGGTAAGCCATTTATCGTTAGTCGAATCCGACGTTTCGTCCTCGTGTATAGAAAATTTCGTGTTACGAATACTATCTACAATGCGATCGGTTTCCCGAAACATTATTGATAATTTGTGTACATTTTGTACGACCTACTCGCGTTCTCTCTAACACCCCTGGCTCTTTTCCTATATCTTGCATAAGAGCAAAAAAATCTGACGCGATAGATAATGCAACATTATGTTCCGCGGCATACTTAATTTCCGCGATCTTGACTTTGTCCTGAAGGGACGACGAAGGAACATCACTTTGCTTCACTATCTCATATTCTAATTCCTCTGATGCAGAATTTCCTACACTTAAATCTATTGTTACGTTGCGAGCGAGATACGGCGCGCGACGTACAAAATAAAAAAAGAAATATTAATTAGATTATTGATTCTATTAATTTTTGAATGTTAATACGCGGTTGAGAACGGTATTAGCGCTGCCACCAGTCCTAATCGCTTATGACGATGTTAGGTCACTTATGATTAGAACGATTTAAAAAGAATCGATGAATTTAAAGTAAGATTCTAAATTGATTGAGTTCGTCAATGCTCTGGTCCCATACGGGCCCCTCGTGTGAATTCGTGCAAGAAGGTAGGCGTGTTAGTAAAGGAAATGAAAAGGGTGTTTGAACGCAAATTATTAGAAGTTGAATATAGGTAACATGTGTATAATTCCGAGTAAAATAATTACAACAAAATGGTTTGATTAACAAAATGTGCGAGCTGTATGAAATATATGGATAAAGAAAATTATAATATGTTAGAACGGATATTAAATCAGAACGAAATATGTGTAATATAAATGTGATGAACTTCTAACAGAAACTGACAGGAAAACGATATTATTATTATTAGAAATCGTGATTCGAACTTCGGTGTTTTATTTTATTTTATTACGATCAATTAACGATCGGAGAAGAAGACGGTCCCAGTGGGATACTTCCAAGACTAACAGTCTCGTGGGCCATCTTCGCGCGCGTGTAATTGGAAAATTTTTATAATTCTTTTGATACCTCGAATTTTGCGCTGAAAATGGAACGATCTAGTGGGATACTTCCACGACTAGCAGTCACGTAGATCGCCGTTTTGCCCTCACTCGACATCAGATTCGTCGTGTTAACAAAGATATAGAATGAGCGACTCACCAATTCGATGTGAAATAATTATGTATGTAGACATATTAGCTTTCTCATAGTCGCTGGTGATAGTCTGGAATCTGGAAAACCGAAGAAAGGATGAGAACTAAATGCACACGCGCTACGCGTTCGCGTTTGAGCCTTCGTTACGGCGTTACGGATACGAATTACGAAACAATATATGTACAAGAACAACGCGGCGGGGAAAAAGGAAATATAATTAATTATCGGTCGATTTAAAAACGAAAGAGAAAAAGATAGGAATTGAAAAGTATGAAAAGATTTTACGTATTCGTTTGAGTCCTTGACACGAGAACCGCCAATCGAAACACTCTCGACACTCTGCCTCGTTACACGGAGGAACTTTGCCGAGCAATCTAATTATGTACACGATCCCGTAGACAACTATGTCTCTACGCGAACACGGGCTCCCCGTCACGTACCTTACGATTTTTCGACGAAGAGTCATTTTCCTTAGTCAAGCGATCGTGTCTCAGGGTTCGACCCGCGATCGGTACCCCAAAATGGGGACATCATTTGGCAAATCAGGGTACGTGTCGAAGGGAAAAGCCCGCACACATTGGTTTTATCTAGGTGCGTTTCCTGAGTTCTCATCCCTCCTTGGCCTTCCTTCCGACTCTGTCTATCGTTGACTATCTTTCTTGTTACCCCTACAGCGCTACATGAATTCCGTGCGTCGCAATTTCTATACCTTCTAGAATCTTCGAAATAGCTTCTATTTGATTTTATTCGTTTCTCAATTAATTAATGAAGTTTTTATGAACGAAACTCTGGTGTCGATTAACGTTTTATTTATGTTATTTGTTATAATATTCGTATAGTTAATAGTATTTGATCTTTTTAATTCATTCGACGTATTTCATAATCGATGTTCGATTTATTACACGCATTTTCCGGCTTCCGTGACGAGGAAAACAATCGATATTTTACCTTTAATAAATTAATTACGGGAGCATTCCATTCGCATTTTAACGCAAATTCACGCATATTGAATATATATATAATATATATATATATATACGTTAACATATTCTAGGAATTTATTCCAGAATATTTCTTGTAAACGTTTGGCAGTTTTTGTTGCCTATTCGTGACACTACGCGTTTATGTTCCCTGTCGACCGTTGTCTCGAACGTTCCTGAACGTTCGTCGACGTTTTCGAATTCCCAGTGGTTGCCTCGCTTTCCATTCTTATTCAGATCGTTTCATATCATTTAAACAAATCACTTTCATTCTTTATTGCACTCATTCTCCCGTGGAAGGACCGGCTGACGCATGCTCCACAGGTATGAGAGGTATCTGCTTGTAAAGTAAAGCAAAAATCGCATTTTTATCCGACTTCGAAAAGGAGGAGGATACTCAATTCGATCAGTATATTTTTTTTTTCCTGGCTTTGTTCACCGATTACTCCGAGATGAATGGACCAATCGGAATGAAATCTTTTGCGTCTTGTAGGATATGTCTTCTGATTGGTCCCGTTATAAAAACATTTTGCATTTTTTTATTTCGAACGGTTTTTATTGCAAAAAAACGGGAAGTTTCTAATCTCAACATAGAATGACTTCAATGATCTTTTAATATATTGTCGGGGGCATGATTCTGAACATCTTTTTCATGATGCATAATTAACGGAAACCTTCAGTTTTCGAGATATTCGTGAAAAACTATTGTTATTTTTTCTGCCTTTGTTCGCCGATTATTCTGAGACGGATGGACCAATCGGAATGAAACTTTTTGCATCTTGTACAGTACAACTCCCCATTGGTCCCGTAAAAAAAATATTTTGCATTTTTTTATTCCTAACGACTTTTTTTTCTAAATGTACGTTCTACATGTATGTTCGCCGATTATTCCGAGACGGATGAACTAATCGGAACGAAACCTTTTGGATCTTCTAAAGTATGTGTCCCGATTGGTCCCGTTAAAAAAAACATTTTATATTTTTTCATTCCGAACGCTTTTTATTGCAGAGAAACGTACTATTTCATGTACGTGCGCCGTACGTTCGCCGATTACTCCGAGACGGATGGACCAATCGGAATGAAATCTTTTGCGTCTCGTAGGATATGTATTCCGATTGGTCCCGTTATAAAAACATTTCGCATTTTTTTATTTCGAATGGTTTTCATTATTGCAAAATACGTTCTGGTTCAAGGAATGCACCGATTGCGATGAAAGTTTTCACATTTCGTAGATCATTCCACGATGATTCCATTTCCCAAAATTTATGTAACTTCTTATTGTTAATAACTATTGTTATTATAATAAAAAGCCTATTCTTTAGGGTTACCGTCCAAGGAATATACCGATCGCGATTTTTCAAAGTTGTCCCTGCAAGTAAACTTCGTCAGTTTCTTTACCAATTGGTTGCTAATACGGTATTCTTCGAATATTGCTCGTTCCACTAAAAAGTGTTGTAGCCATAGTTAAATTGAAGTACAAGGAAATCTGTTGAAAGACAGGATTTATTCGGATTAGGTGAGGTTACAAGGTGTAGGATACAGTTTTCTTGTTTATTTATTCGTACAAAACATTCTATGACGAGCGCCATGTTTATACTCTTCCCGTTCGATAGGCATCCAGGTATTATCGCCGAACTCTCCATATCGAACGGGCGTTTAGAAGACTAACTTTACTAGAGCGTCCAGGAGATGCTCTGTACTCTCTCGACCGACAGGCGTCCGGGTATTATCGTCGTACTCTCCGTGCCGGTCGAGCGTCCAGGAACAGGTCTCCTGTACTCTCCCTTCTTCCGGTAGGCGTCCAGGTATTGTCGCCGAACTCTCCTACCGGGATCTCTCTCTCTCTCTCTTTTCTCCGGCAGGTGTCCAGGTATTGTCGCCGTACTCTCCTGCCGGAGTCAGTAACCTGCTGACCAAGAGCGGCCGATGGTCTTACCTCGTCCTTTCTCTCTGTTTAACAGCAGACGAAATAGACCGAGGCAGTCGCGAGCCCTTAATTTATATCCTCTCGTTGCTATCCGCGGTCGCCGAAATCAACGATCTCGTCATCAGGAATGAATTTGGCGTTTTCCGCGCTCGCGTTCCGCGTCTCCGCTCGCGCCTCGCGTCTCTGCCTACCGTGATGCTCTATCATCGACTTTCTCGAAATTGTCTGGACGTTTTCAGACTGCGCCGCTTTCGCGAAGCTTCTTTTTACTGGTGTTACATTCTCCCCCTCTGGACACGAAATCGTCCCGATGAGTAGTCCAGGATTCTACTCGGCGAAGTCCTCTCTGGAGCTGGGGCCGGCTTCTTCTTCCCTCCTTCTTTTCCGGGGACGCCCACGTCTTCTGATGGGCACCACTGGTGTCGGTATCAGCCCTCGCTCTCAAGTGTAGGGGCTGAGTGTTGAAACGTGGTAGACTCCAATTGCCACAGGCTCGGCTTCCCTGGTTGTCAGCTCGTAACTGCTTGCACCAATGCGCCGTTTCACGACGTATGGCCCATCTCGTCTCGGGGCCAGCTTGGATGAGTAGTTCTGGTCTCGTCTGCTTAGTGTGTGGGTGGCAACCCAGACTAGGTCGCCGATCTCGTATTCTGGTCCCTCACGCCGTCGTTTATCTGCATACCGTTTCCTGCGGTCCTGGCATTCTTCCTGCGTTTGTTGCGCCACTCGCAGGGTGTCGGCCAAAGCGAGCAGTTTCGGGGTGACCTCAGGTAGAAAGTTTTCTCCTTCGATGATTGCTCTCAGGTCACGGTTGGTGTCATCTGGTGTCCACAGTTCTCGTCCAAACGTCAGATTAGCAGCCGTGTACCCCGTCGTCTCGCATTTCGCCGAATTCATGGCGAAACGGATGGCAGGAAGTCGGTCGTCCCAGGTTGTGTGGTCGTTCCGGACATAGATTCCAAGCTGCGCCTTCAGGTCTCGGTTCTTCCTCTCCACTGGATTCGCCTCTGGATGATAAACACGGGTAAACGATTGCTGGATACCTAAGCAATGAGCAACTTGCTGCATTATTCCGCTTATGAACTGTGTACCGTTGTCGCTGATGATTCGGCGGGGTAACCCGAACCTTAGTAATACCTCATTTATTAGGACCTCTGCACACGCCGTTGCGGTTGCCTGCTGTAATGGAAATATTTCTACCCACCGGGAAGCGGTGTCCTCGATTATCAATATCCAGCGGTTGTTCTTCTTCGTGGTAGGTAAAGGGACAAAGAGGTCTACCGCCAATACTTCAAAACGTCGCTGCATCACAGGTGTTTGAAGCAAGCCGGCTGGCTTGAGGTTGCTGGACTTGTAACGTTGACATTCGATACAGGAACGAACGTACTCCGCAATTTCTCGGGCCATCCCTGGCCAGAAGTATCGTTTCATTATCCGGTGGAGGGTGTGTTGTACTCCATAATGCCCAGCGGTGGGGTCATCGTGGTACGATTTGAGAACGTCCTTCCTCTCTTGTGTCGGTACGACCAGCTGTGCCTCTTCGGAGTCCATATTAGGGGCATATCGATAGAGTACCCCATCGTCCAGGAAATAGCCTCGTGCTGTCCATCTTCTTATCTCGTCGTCGTCCGTCGTGGTTTCCAGCGTCTCGATGATCTTCTTTAAGTCGTCGTCCTCGAGTTGTTGTTGCCTTGTTACAGCGGGGCCGTGGTTCGGCATATCCACTGCAACGCCGCCAATGTCCGTCCTTCCCTGTTCGTCCCATGGTTCTGTTGGAAGTCTTGAGAGCATGGCTGCAACCACATTGGATCGCCCAGGGATGTATTGAATTTTGGGACAATAGGGCTGCAGTAGTAATGCCCAACGTGCCAATCGTCCGCTTGGTGATTTTAATGTCATCAACCATTTTAAGGGCTGATGGTCCGATGCGATTGTGACGTCCGCACCCTCGATGTAGCCTCGGAATTTGTCCACTGCCCAAACCACAGCGATAGCCTCTCATTCCGTAGTGGAATAGTTCTTCTCGGCTGGCGACAGTAGTCTGTTGGCGTACTCCACTGGGTGCTCGGTCTCCTTCTCCCCCTGGAGAAGAACTGCTCCGATAGCGTAGTTGCTGGCATCGGTTCGAACAGTATAGGGTCTGGTTTCGTCCGCTGTCTGCAGGATGGGTGTGCTGGTGAGGGCCTTCTTTAGGTTCTCGAAAGCTTGCTGTTGCTGCAAGGTCCATTCCCAGGTAGTTTTCTTTCGTGTCAGCCGGGTGAGTGGTTCCGCGACACTGGCGAAGTTTGGTACAAACCGGCGATACCAGGAACAAGTCTGCAGAAAAGATATTAATTGTTTAAGGTTTACCGATGCTCTCATATTCTGTATTGCTTTCGTCTTGTCGGGATCCGGTTGAATTCCTTGAGGCGTGAGAACGTGACCCAGATACTTGATATTTTGACAACAGAATCGACATTTCTCTCGATTCATTCGCGGTCCGAATTTCCGGAGTCTAGCGAATACAGCCTCCAGGTCTTCCAGGTGTTCGTCAAATGTTGATGACAGGATCAAAAGGTCGTCCAGATAGACTAGTACGTTTCGGGGCCCCAGGCCCGACTTTAGACGGTCCATTAGCCGCTGAAAGGTGGCTGGAGCATTCTTCAGTCCAAACGGCATGCGTTTGAACCGGTAGATCCCAAAGGGGGTGGTAAATGCCGTCTTATCTCGATCTTCAGGCCATACTCCGATCTGCCAATATCCTGACTGCAGATCCAGGGTGGACATGTAGTTGGTTTTCTTGGCTGCATGCAGTAAATCGTCGATCCTTGGTAGTGAGTACGAATCGCTGACCGTGATTGCATTTAAGCGTCGATAATCGACGCAAACATTCTTCTTCGGCATCAGGACCACAGGTGCAGCCCAGGGTGACTCGCATTCCTCGATGATATCACATTCCACATTTTCTTCAGCTCCTTCTGCAGCAGCTCCCTTTTCGCGGGTGGCAGAGGATACGGTGGTACTGCTATGGGAGCATGGTTTTCTGTGTTTATTCTGTGGATTGCCTCGGCCGTCGGAGGCCCCGCTGCTTGAAAGAGCTTCTTGTTAACCTTTAACAGATTTTGCAGTTTCTCAATTTCTTTCGGGGTTATACTTACTGCTTCGTCTTCCCGTATTTCTTCTATGTCGATTGCCGCGATGTCCATCCGTCCGGATTCGTAGGTGCGTAGGCATTTCTCGAATAATTTATCAATTCCCGACCACTCGGGTTTCGCCTCTTCCCTCGTTCGTTTACGCGGGCTTCCTATAGGGCTTAATAGGGCTGGTGGCGGTGGAAATTCTTGTGAGACTTCCTCCAGATATGTTTGCAGCCCGTTTGGTGTCTTTGCCAAGAAGCACGTGATGCCCGAGGTCGAGTCTCCTTCTGCCTCGTTACTTTCCCCTTGATAGTCGTATTCCTGTTTAGGGTCTTCGATGAAATGCCAGCTTCGTTGCGGAGTATTGATAATGATCCCAGCATCTTCCATGAAATCTACTCCCAAGAGTGTACGATTGTCCTTACTGTTAGATAGGATGATGAACTGGGTTGGAATCGTTCGTCCTTCCAGGTCCACGTCTACTTTCGTAACCAGGACTTCCCGGACACGTGGATTTCCGTCGGCCAGAGCAACTTGCATGCTCTTAAGTGCAAATGTCAGTACCTTCTTCCTGAATACTGCGAAGAGACTCGCCACGCAGCACTTGGCTCCGGTGTCGAAATAGGCATGACCCTTTTCACCTGCGATGGTTACCGTTACCGTCGGTCGTGTTCTTGGCTGGTCCGGGGTGTTTACCGAGCAGAAAGCCGCCTGTGTCGATGACGTTGCCTTCTTGTTACAATCTGGGCATTTGCTTCTTACGAAGCCTGGTTTGCCGCAGCCATAACATTTCAAGGGTGGTCGTGGAGTCTCGTCGTTGGTCTTGGGTGTGATGTTTCCCGTGGATTTCGCGGGGGCTTGGAACTTCTACACTCCAGTGTGCTATGCCCGAATTTCCGGCAAATTCCGCACCGTGCCCGTTCCTTCCATCGCTGATCTTTCTTCACGGGTCGTTCCTCTGGATTTTGCTGCTGGGCCTCTTTTTCCAGCTTCTCAATTTCCCTTGCGCGGTTCACGAGGTCGCTGAAAGACGTGATGGATTCCCTCGAAATCCGTTCGCGTAGGTGAAAGCGTAGAAGGCCGTACAGCATATCTATTTGGACGCTTTCCATGGGTAGCTCTGGTAATTCCGCGAGAAGGGCTCTCTTCTTGCTGATGAAGAAGTCGGTGGGCACCTTTGGATCTTGGACGGTGCGAAATACCTCGGTGTATACCTGAGGGTCTTCGGGGCGCGAAGGTAGCGCGTATCAGATCCACAGCTTCTTTCCAGGTCCGTACTGTGGTTTGGACGCCTCTCCACCACGTGGCTGCGTGTCCTTGCAAGAGCAGGGGTAGTCCACGGAGAGCGTTTTCGTCGGAGATATGCTCGATGTCTTTGTAGATGGAGATCGTTGTTATAAATGCAACGACCTTTGCGTAGCTTTGGATTCCATCAAAGCGCGCTGAACATTTCGCGAAACTTCCTTCCTCTACCGGGCGTGTCCGTTGGATGGATTCCAGGATTTCGGAAAGCTGGGAAGTAGACATCTGGAGGTTCGTCGGTGAGGAGGATGGATTCTGAGGAGATGGTTCAGGGCCAGCTCGTTGGGCGTCAGATTTGTAGCCATAGTTAAATTGAAGTACAAGGAAATCTGTTGAAAGACAGGATTTATTCGGATTAGGTGAGGTTACAAGGTGTAGGATACAGTTTTCTTGTTTATTTATTCGTACAAAACATTCTATGACGAGCGCCATGTTTATACTCTTCCCGTTCGATAGGCGTCCAGGTATTATCGCCGAACTCTCCATATCGAACGGGCGTTTAGAAGACTAACTTTACTAGGGCGTCCAGGAGATGCTCTGTACTCTCTCGACCGACAGGCGTCCGGGTATTATCATCGTACTCTCCGTGCCGGTCGAGCGTCCAGGAACAGGTCTCCTGTACTCTCCCTTCTTCCGGTAGGCGTCCAGGTATTGTCGCCGAACTCTCCTACCGGGACCTCTCTCTCTCTCTCTCTTCTCCGGCAGGCGTCCAGGTATTGTCGCCGTACTCTCCTGCCGGAGTCCCTAACCTGCTGACCAAGAGCGGCCGATGGTCTTACCTCGTCCTTTCTCTCTGTTTAACAGCAGACGAAATAGACCGAGGCAGTCGCGAGCCCTTAATTTATATCCGCTCGTTGCTATCCGCGGTCGCCGAAATCAACGATCTCGTCGTCAGGAATGAATTTGGCGTTTTCCGCGCTCGCGTTCCGCGTCTCCGCTCGCGCCTCGCGACTTTGCTCGCGCCTCGCGTCTCTGCCTACCGTGATGCTCTATCATCGACTTTCTCGAAATTGTCTGGACGTTTCCAGACTGCGCCGCTTTCGCGAAGCTTCTTTTTACTGGTGTTACAGTGTGAAATAAAATAATTTTTAACAAAAAAAAATCCGACTTCGAAATGCACTAAAAAGTATAAAATAATTTCTATTTCATTTATATCTGTATTCCACAGCTATTAATACAATCTATTTAATCGTTAAATAGGATACTAAATATATTTCAACCTTTTTGGAGGCGGCGCAAAATTAAACATATAATTTTTTCTTTGAAAAATAATAGGAATTTCATTATATCGTGTATCTTTACCATATCATCATCCCTTATCAATTATCGTACGTAATATATTTCTGTCCACCATTTATATGATCGCAAATTAAGAAGCAAGCTGTAAAGGAAATCACACACGTTATTAAAAATCTCTTTAGACCTAGTGAGCTGCGCAAGTTAAGTATGGTCTCTCGTGAAATGCAGTATACATGTACATCAGAAGTGCTACCAACTTCTGAATCAATCGCTACAATTACAAATGTTTTCTGCCGAATCTATAACTTTTCGAATTTGTTTTCTTACGATTTATTAATTACCAAGTTTGCCATACCGCAATCAAATCGTTATTGACAGGATCGTATATTCGGGTATTTTTAATTTTGCGCCGCCTCCGAAAAGGTTGAAATATATTTAGTATCTTATTTAACGATTAAATAGATTGTATTAATAGCTGTGGAATACAGATACAAATGAAATAGAAATTATTTTAAACTTTTTAGTGCATTTCGAAGTCGGATTTTTTTTTGTTAAAAATTATTTTATCTTTATTCTGCGCAGTTAAGCTGGGATACCTCCAAGTGCGTGGCACTGCTTAACCGCGCGGCGAAGGATGTTATGATACCTTTCCTTGACCTTAACGGTTACAAATTTCTATACATTTCCAAACGTAGTTCCAACGGCAATCGTCCCAAGGAAGATTAATTTGAATTATTCGAAAGAGCCAAATATAGCCTTCTTTTGTGTTCCTCGCCAGGGATACTTCCAAATGCGTTGCACCGACGAGACACACAAATTAGCTGGTAAACTATTGAAAATAAAATAAAAGAAAAAGGAAAATGGATCCTAGCCACGGTCGGATTATTAAAAATAATCCGGACGTAACAATTTCAAAACAGGCTTTGCTGTATTTTCAATGTTTTAAAATATTTTGGTTTTAGTTTTCATGTTTAATAATTTGCATATTTACTATAGTTTTCACGTGTGTGAAGTTAGCCCCGCGCTTTTCGAATTTTGTATTTTTAGGAATTGTGCTGCATTGTGCTATGTTTGTGCCGTATTGTGCCGTAAACCGCAACTCTGTAAGTCAAAGCGTATTCAAGAAAATAAAAAAAAATAAAAAAAAATTGTTTTTGATATCCCCGCAGTTTTTGAAATTTGAGTTTTTCTTTTTTGTGTCGTATTGTGCTATATTTGTGCTGAATTGTGCCGCAAACTTGAGATCGATAACATCAATAACAATTAAGAAAATAAATAAAAACAAAATTATACTAGCCCCGCACTTTTGCTGTGTTACGCCCCGGCGGAAAATTTGAAATTTATCCGCCTTGCGTCCCTTATCAAGCCTTTCGAGGTTCCGAGGATTTCTCATGTAAGGGTCGTGAGGTGGGTGTTTCACTTTTCCGCCAATCTTTTCATTCCTCCTCTACCTTGTACATACTTGTCAAGCCTTTCGAGGTTCCGAGGATTTCTCATGCAGGGGTGTACAAGGAAGAGTTTGAGTTTAATTCTTTTCTATTTGTGACTCCTCCTATTGCTTTCTCTTCTTTATTCTACTCTACCCTGGAATCGTGTATCTTGTCAAGCCCTTGGGTTCCGAGAATTCTCATGCGAGGTACACGAGGAAAGGTCATTTCTGTTTCCTTCTTTACAATAGTTTACGTGACCCTCCTTGAAACTATCGTCGCCAACCATAGAAATACAAGACAGTTTAAAGCTCAAAAATAACAAAAAATGACGCACAGAAGCTCGCGTTAGCTCGTAAGAGAGAGAGAGAGCCGTTAGCACAACACCAGCGCTACGCAGTTATCCAGTGCTTCGCATTCCGAGAATTTCCCTTGGTAACTGCGTAGAAACGGGAAAACCGTAATAACTTCTTTGTTAAGGAAACTCTTTCCCTCTCATTTGCACAAAGCGTCAGCCGGTCCAACCAGGATCATTATTACCTGATCGAATGATAGTGTGAAAAGAATGGATGGATGAATATGAATTTAAACGATGAAACTAAAATAAATGAGAACCCTTACAAAGCTTAACGTCGCGAACGTTCGACCGCCGTTCGAAAATCAAGGGTCGTTTAAAGCAATAAACACTATTGTATTCGAAATTCTAAGAACTGCCTAGCGACAACGGCGAATTTTGAACAAAGGAACGTTCTTGTAGAAATGTTTAAATTCATCGCTAACGAAATGTCGATTCCACAGAAATAATTATGCGAAAGATTGTAAATGAATGCATAATCGGCATTGCGACTATCGTAAATGCATCGTCCGCTTTTACGCTAAAAGATCTTTGTTATTAATCAGGCAAGTAAATAATTCTGATCCTGTTAAGGGAAATACGGATGACGGCTTCATCTGTTAATTTATACATTTTAATTCCGTTTTGTATTCCAATCAAGTCAATAGTATTCATTTAATAATAATAGTTCATCATTTTGATAATCAAACTAAATCAATAGCTGTATTTAGAAGTTATACGCATAAAGGAAATACTGCGTAGTTTCTAGAAAACCGTTGAAACTATCATGGCGACGAAGTAGAAAGAAAAGGAACACCAAAGAAAGGGGATGAAGGATCTTCGTCTAGCTCGCGCGTCTTAGCCAATCACCGGGCACGCGACACTTCCGAGCACGTGCCACGATTCGTCAATCCGTCCCCTCCAAGGACGATGATCGCGCGACGGGCCCTTCGCCCGTCGATCTCGCGCAAATTTCGACACTCTTGATCGATCAATCGTCGAGGTACGTGATCGGGAGCCCGTGTGTCCGAGAGACAGAGTTATTCGGAACTTCGCGATATTTTCTCTGCGGTAAAGTCCTCCGCGTAGCGAGGTAGAGTGCCGTGCGAGTTAAAATAATCAGAATTCGGAATAAGGACTCATAGACGCGCACGTTAAACTTTCCTTCTACCTAAATCTCTATCTTTCTTTCTCGTTTTAAATCGTTTGCTCGCGTAGAATTTCGTATTAACTTCATTTCGGGTAACTAAATATTTATATATTCTTTTTCCGTTCGTATTCGTTTGTCTCTCGTCGACGTACTCGTTCGTTTAATTCATTATCGCCGCGACAAGTGCAGTGATCGCAAATCTTACCGTTCTTTGGTGTTCCAGAATAACCAGCGAATACAGAGAAATCCACAAGCGAATTTATTATCTTGTAATAATTAAACAGCGTTTCGGTAAGTCGATCCAATTACCATTTTTGAACACGACGACTATCTATTGGCAAAACGGGCGATCTGTCCAGCCCTTCGGGGTTCCGAGAATTCTCCGGTCAGATCGTTCCATCGTAAGAGGTATCGATTAATACGTTCAACTATTATCGTGTTACGATTTCGTTTTCCATAATTTATTTCCTATACATCAAAAGAGGCACCTTAGTCCAGCCCTTTCGAGGGTGCCGAGAGTATCTCCGGCTAGGGTGTACCCTCACGGCGGAGATACGCCAAATTCGAATCAATCCAGAGCAAAACGAGATTGGAACAATCATTTCCCGCGGCCGTTAAAAATTGTAAACCTTCAAGTGTGATTTCAGCGCGCATATCATTATATTTTTGTTACTTTTACGAATCATCTTTACCCTTGTTAACCAATACGTATAAACTGGTATCTTCAATAACGAGTTTCAAAATTAAAAACATCTTCAATTTTTGGCTTTTCATATTCTGTTAATTTCTTGATTCTTATTCGTAATTAAACCAGTTTTACGAGTTAAACAGTTTCAAATTTATTTCAACACACCACACACACTTTTCAGTTATATACGCCTACCATCATATACAGATTCAAGGAGGGACCCGTACGGGACCTAAAGCGTGAACGAACCCAAACGAAAGATTAAAAAGTTAAATTCTAAATTCTAACATCTTAATAATTGTCTTTCGTCTTTTAATTTGTCGAGAGCGTTAACCCGCTCGAGACTGGTGGCAGCGATACCAACCATCGCGCTCAGAATAGGGTAGAAAGAATAGGGAATTGCCTTTCAATCTTCTAATTGAAACAGCAGTCTCTCTTTTCTTTTTCTATTATCCTTTTACGTTGCGCCGTCGCACGCGCAACGTAACAGCCGAAACGAACTTTTTTTTTTTACATAATTTGTGATAACTTGTACTAAGTTGTGCCGTCGATAGATATTCGATATCTCTATTCATTTTGAAGATAACAAATGTTGAATTTTTAGAAATACAAAATTTAATATTCGTATAACTTACGAACGGCGACTAATAATCGAATTCTGCAAGTTGTGCTGAATTGTACTACTTACAATCTGCGAGATACATGCGTTAAAAGTTGATATTAGCTTAAGTGTCAATAAAAATTAACAAAAATGGGTGGGATGATTAAAAAATTGGAGATTTTCAAATTTTCTTTGATTGTGCCGGATTGTGCTAGACTAGCACAACAACTTTTTCTAATGACAAAATTTCGTCAGATCGCCAGATTTCGTAGTGGATAAGTGCAAGGTGGCTATCCCCTCCACATCGGGGGTTCCGCCTTGACAACTGAGACGATCGACGTGAAAGCCGTGTAATATGATTTGAACCGTAATATCGGTGTGACTAATACCAATTCAATGATTTATTTATTTAGAATATGCTGCAGAACTATTGACTGCAAATTAGGTACTTTATGATGTTAGGAAACGCTTGTGATCTCCATGAAACCGGACAGTTTCTTCCCATTGAAAATTAAAGTAATTTACAAGCTAACAATAGTAATAGAATAATAATAGTGTAACGTCCCGGAATTATTACGAGTACGCTACTGCAGCGATGCGTAGGGAGAGCGGTTCCCTATAAGAAGGCGACTCGTATTTTTTATAAAGAAGGGATTATAGATTCGGGTGGCACGCGGTAAAGGAGTAAAATCCAACGTTAATTCCTTTCTCAAAAAATATGTGGATTTATTCAAGAAATGTGTTTGTTTATAATATAAAAAAAAAGGTAAGTAATATAAAAGATATTGAATTAAATAATATAATGAATTAATGAATTCAATGTACAAAAGTTTGCGCCCTGTTTTTGAAATACAAAAAGAAAATAATTCTATTAGTTGAGTACAGTGAGTACGCCGTGGATAAGAAAATACAAAGAAAATAACAATCGCGTTTGTGCTAAAAATGAAATACAATGAAAGAAAATCAGATTATTAGTTACAAAGTGATTCGACCTAAAATAAAAATACAGAGAAAAATAAATTAATTAGTGAACGCGGCTCTAGATACGATTATCAAACTTTAAATCTATAATTTGAATTTATAATATAATTTAAATAAAATGATCGATTGTCGGAAAATTGGCGAGGATGCGTTCTGACACTGTAGGAGCTAACTCGTTCGGCCGCAGTACGATTTCTGGGCAACTTAACCGTCACTGATAGGCCGCATCCAAGGAGCTTCTGCTTTCGCTCGCTCGTTAAGCTTGGTAGCGAACACTGCAGGACGGTGTTGTGGCTCTAGAGCCAGTGTACTAGTACGCCGCATCTAAGGAGCTTCTGCTTTCGCTCGTTCGTTAAGGGCACAGACTCCTTCGAGGCCTCCTCCGAATCGATGTAAGCGCCATTGGAAAGAATCGGGCAATCGTGAAAACACATCATTCAGAAATTCGACATTTGACGGTGCGACATCTAACGTCATTATGCAGAATAAGAAACGAAAGTGAGGTGGCGTAGTTGTCGAATCACATCATTTTAGAGATTCTTTCGCGGTGTTGCCACATCTGAGACAATCCTGACCATCTAGCGAAATGAATTCGCTCGAGCCGAGCGAGATTTTGATTCCAGGCGGACATAGAAAAGGACAGCGCGATAGAAAGAGAAAGAGTATCATGAATGAAACAACGTAGGGCCGATCGGCGGAAATGTATATGTCACGCGTCACGACAGATTCGATGATACTCTGTAATACACATAACGTACGCGACTATAAAACTTATACGAATAAAAACTACCTGGCATTAATAATTTCAGAAAAGGAATGCACAATAAAGACATGTAAATTGATCTATATGTACAATATTTTTTTATTCAAATATAATAATTTCAGAATAGGACAGAAAAATAAACACATATAAATTAATCTACACATATATACAATATTTATTCATTCCAATATAATCAATAAATATAAACAATGATTGGCCGCCCGCCGTCCGCTTCGGCCTTTTCCTTCTCCGCGGCGTCTGCATCATCGGAAATTGCTTTTATCTGAAATTAACAGTATTAAATTTAATAGTCATTTTCAGTTTGTGTTACTTCGCAAAAATGTTTATATTACGAATAAATTGATGCATGTGAATCCGATCCGCCATTTTCTTCACCGTTGACAAACATAAATTTCAATATTTTATAACTTTTTGACGATTTGGATAATATAAGGACCAGAGTGCCATTCTTTAGGGCCTCCTGAATACGTCCTTCAAATTTTGTTGCATTCTGTTCAGTAATGACGACGTAATTTGTGTTCAAAGTTCTAGGGATTTTTCTAGGGACTGTCGGTAAAGTTTTCGACGCTCGCTTCACCTTAAAAGAAAGAAAATGAAGAGATTTCAGTTGTTAATTTTTCTTGATTTGATTAATAAGTGAGTTATAAATTTTTGACTTTTCGAAAATGATTGATTCCCTTCGACGGTTCTGGGGTAAGTGCCATGCCGTTCCTCATGGTCCTCCTACCAGAAGATGCCAGATCTTCCCCACTCCCTGGCCAGATCCTTCTAGAAAATCCTTATCTTTTTACACGTGCCATGCAGCACCATGACTTCGGGTCATCGGCCACACGCGCGTTCCTTCGAGGATCGGCGATCGAACTCTCTATCGCCGTTCCATAAACAAAACATCCGCGACTCTTAGAATTCGTCGCACCTCAAGTATCAACTACCGCCGGCCTAAGTCCGATGACAGACGTATGGCTCGGGGTATCGATAGCCTAAAGAATCCTGAGAAATCCTTGGAAAGCAGGTCAAAGCCCCAAATGCAATGACCCTGCCACGTGTCAACCCTTGAACACGTGCTGACGCTAACACGGCCAAACTGACCTGCTTCACGCTCTCGGGAAGCTAAAACTCAGTGAACAGTACACAAGACTATTCATAAAACTACAAATCACAAACTTACCAAAATTCATGCTTGTGGCAGCAACACAACTCCGTGCTTCAAATTCGCACCCTGTTGACTTGTTACCTGTGACCAAAGGATTCCGACGCCCTGCGCTTTACGAAATCTCTGTCTGGCTCTCTCAATCCACCATCGCAATATTTTCAAATACTCATTACACTCATCCACCAGCCTCCAACGACAATGCGCTTTACGGGGCACCCATTAACCATCAGTCAATGCTCCTCCAACGACAGCGCGCTTTACGGGGATCACATTGATAATCGACCAGTATATCTCCTGCGACAACGCGCCTTACGGAGTAACTAACTGTCACACATCACTTCTCCAGCGGTCGTGCGCCTTACGGAGTCCGTGATAACACACAGCTTCTTTTAATATACAGTTCAACAATAACATGCCAACACGCGCGGGGAGGGTCATGGTACAATTGAACAACCACGTTTACTAGTTACGATGTTTTAATACTAAACAAACATAATATCCAATACAAAACGAAACAAAATGTTTTCATAATATAAACTGAACAACTAGACAAATTATACAACTAAACTAAACTAAACTATCGAATACAAAAACAAAAATGAAATAAATTTTTTTTTTTCGTAATACAAACTAAAGCAATATTTTATCAACACGCTAACATGGCATATCCGAATCCTCGCTATCCGTCTCAAAATCGGCGTCCCAATCACCCTTCCAAAGTTTCAATCGATCCTTGGAAACTGTCTGGGGCCTGCCCGACTTCCCTAAAATTTCATATCGGTCGTTAGGTAACTCCTTTATTATAGAAAAGGGACCACTACATTTAACGTCTAATTTTGCCCTTCTATCATTGTCGCCTGGCTTTAAAAAAACAGTGTCTCCTTCTTTAAAGGTAACAGTATCTCGGCGCGATTTATTAAATCTCTTTTCTTGAGCTAACGCATTTTCTTCTAAGCGTTTAGCTGCTACGGCCCTGTCATGGCCCAGGTCGATAGGATCGTCGGTAGGTAGCTGATCTTCCGCGCGCATAATATTACCCGGACCTAACTCCAGGCCGAACAGTAACCTGCTAGGCGAAAATCCCGTTGATTTCTGCACGGTCGTATTCAAAGTTAGCATTATCTTTGCCAATTTGTTCGGCCATTCCGTTTCTTTTTTTGTTTCAATTGAAAGAGAGCTGGTTACTGTTGCCACATATCGTTCAACCTGTCCGTTAGCACGTGGTGTACCCGAAGCAATAAAATGCACTTCACAGCCGTGTTTCTCCAAGAATTGTTTGAGCGGCTTATATGTAAAGTTAGTTCCACGATCAAAAATAATCATACGCGGTACTCCAAATAATGTAAGTCGTTCCCGGAACACCGCTAATGTTTCGGGACCACTCAAGGTCATTAAAGGGATTAACTGTAGATACTTTGTGAAAGAATCTACAATCAATAAAATATGTTGGTACCCTTCTTTTGTAGTAGGGAACGGACCAAGGCAATCGCAATGTATGGTATCGAACGGAATGCATTTCTTCGGTATTGAATGTAAGAAACCTTGCTTCGGGCCCGTGTGCCGTTTGGAAATCAGACAGGTCAAACAATGACTAATGTACTTTTTCACAAATGCTCGCATTCTCGGGAACCAGTATTTTTGTGACACTCGATCATACGTTTTATCGATACCTATATGACAATTTTCATCGTGATACAAACGAAGTAAACCCAATCTAGTCCCCTTCGGAACAAAACTACGATATACCGTACGCCCCGTATCCCGCAATAATTTCCGACACAAAATTCCTTGTTTGAGCTCGAAGTCCGACGTTATACTATGGCCCGAATTTAGTTTTCCAATAATCTCGCGTGTTTCTTCGTCTTTTTTTTGTGCCGCTTCTATCCATGATCCTTCGCAGACAAAATTAATTCGGTAGTCCTTACGAGGATTTCTACTCAAATAATCAACATGCTCTACGTATTTACCCTTCCGGAATTCTAATTCAAACGAATAATCCTGCAAGAAAATCCACCACCTAGCAACTCGTGGCACAAGATCTTTTTTCGTCCCTGTAGCTTTCACGGCGTTACAGTCCGTTATAATTTTAAAATTGATACCTAGGAGGTAAACACGAAAGTGTTTTAACGCGTTTACAATGGCTAACGTCTCCAGCTCGTACGAATGATATCGCGATTCTTCCGTGGACGTACGTCTACTAAAGTATGCTACCACTCTCAACTCGTTGTCTATTTTTTGGAACAGAATTGCACCATAACCAAGAGCACTGGCGTCCGTGTGTAATTCTGTTTCTCTTTTGGGATCGAAAATTATCAGTAGGGGTTTTGAACAAAGTTTCTCCAAGATGTACCTTCGTGCTTCCTCCTGTTCGTTACCCCAACACCAGGGTACGTCCTGTTTCGTCAATCTCGTAATGCAAGCCGTTCGTGTCGCAAATTCGGGTATAAATTTCCGAAAGTAGCTGGCTAGACCCATAAACTGCCGTACCTGCTTGACATTTTCCGGGACCGGTGCTTCTAACAACGAATTTATTTTTGCCGCGCCCGGTCTGATTCCCTCGGCCGAAATTTCTCTTCCCAAATATTCAATGGTAGTTTGGAAGAATTTGCATTTCTTTAAGTTTAAAGAAAATCCGGCTACATCTAAAGCATACAAAACTTGTTCTAACCGTTCAAGACCCTCTTGTACTGTCTCCGACGGAATCAAAATATCGTCTATATATACCAAAGCGATTTTATAGCGCAAATTACCCAAGGCTTTATTTATCGCACGCTGAAAAACAGATGGAGCATTTGCTAGCCCAAACGGCATGCGCAGAAATTCATAATGGCCATCAGGCGTTACAAATGCCGTCTTTGCTACGGAATCTTCCGCGATTGGAATCTGATAGAATCCCGACGCCATGTCCAAAGTTGTAAAATATTTTCCCGTACCTAACCGATCTAATTGGTCCTCTATTAACGGCAAGGGAAAACGGTCTTTCACTGTTATTTTATTTAACGCGCGGAAGTCAACGCACATACGATCCTCGCCGTTTTTCTTTTTCACGAGGATTATCGGGCTCGCATAAGGCGACGTGCTCTCGCGTATTATTTCGTTCGCTAACAATTCATCTATGATACCGCGAACCTTTTCTCGTTCAAAGAATGATAAACGATACGGATGATAACTCACCACACGGTCCTCTTTCGTTACAATGGACATTTCGCCTGTACTCACACGTCGCACCCTACTTCCGGAAGCCAGCATATGTTGGTATCGACTCAGCAGCGCTGCCACAGCCTCCTTCGTTCCAGGATCCTCCTGGTTCACAGCATAGCAGAGAGGATCAGCGGCAGAAGCTTCTTCGGTAGGCGGCTGTTTGCGCTCCACCGTTGTTGTCCCGTCTGAATCGGTGACCATGCGTAGTCCTTTCCCGACCACAAAATTCTTCCCTATGATCACGTCGTAAGGAATTGTCTTGTCCGGCACGACATAAAAATTGGTCTCGGCTGAAATCTCCTTGATTTGGACCATCGCAGTGGTACCTCCGATCGTAATCGTGGCTGAATTTCCGAGGCCTCGCAAGGTGGTGATGCGCGGGATGATACGGCAGTTTGCCCACTTGGCTACCGACTCTCGTATAATAGAGCAAGCCGCACCATTGTCTAGCAAACAGTTCTCTAAAAGCAAACCTTCTAATCGTATCGCGGATGGTTTATGAATCACTGAGTAACACACGTTCACACGATTTTTATTGTCCTGTGCATCAGCCTTCCTTGGCGGCTGTCCATCTCGATTCGCCCGTCGCTTCGCCCAGCAGTTAGCCTCCTCGTGTCCCTTTTTTGAACAATAGGTGCAGGTAGGAGCACCCCTGTTCATGGTTATTGACCCCTGTCTCGGTGGGCTACGTCTTAACGGACTCCGACTCCTGTCCTTCCTTTGCTTGGTACACCGCCTCGCCGTATGTCCGTACTCGTTACACGAGTAGCACCGTTTCGACAATTGCGTCGAATGCTTTTCTGATTGCCGCTTTTCTCTC
This sequence comes from Osmia bicornis bicornis, assembly GCF_907164935.1. NCBI lineage: Eukaryota > Metazoa > Arthropoda > Insecta > Hymenoptera > Megachilidae > Osmia > Osmia bicornis. The sequence goes on along the minus strand of NW_025791458.1, from coordinate 2,567,759 downwards.
TCAGTAGTGACAACCTTTTTATAATCAGCAATTCCCACTAATAACTCCGACGTAGCACTAAAACGAGCACTCAGCATGGCTTGTCGCACATTCGCATCACTTATCATGCTTATTATTAGTTCTATTAGTTCCTTTTCCGTAAACGACACACCCGTTTGTTTTAAATACAATAGTTTTGTACGCGCATAATCGGCGTAACCGACCGCAGTGTCACTCGAATACTGCAATGCACGCAGCAACCGATCATGCAGCTTCCGTTCGGTAACAAACACAGCACACAAGTCCTCTCTAAATTTTTCCCATGTGCAAGGCCGAGCGTCCCACCGTTTATACCATATTTTCGCGCGTCCCTTCAACGCGTGTGTTGCCAAATTCAGTCGCTGCTTCGGTACTTCTTTGGTAATTTCTTCAACTCGGTCGCACCACCCGTTTGCATCGTCACCAATGTCCTCACCAGTGAATTCCGGTATAGCCGAAACGGACGATGGTGCCGTACCCGATGCCGATGTTGAAGCTACACTGTCACCGATACTTTGAAGCACGCGACGAACTAAGTCCTCTATACTCGGCTGGGACGGGTCGGTGTCTGGCATGGTCTCTTTCTTATTTTTATACAAACGCGAAGCACAAAGGAAAAAAGGAATGACTAAAACGTATGCGTATAGTCCTGTGTGATGCAGATAATCTGAACTTCAATGCAGCTACACAATCAGTAGGCAAATACACAGCACGAGTGCGCGCAGAGTCTCTATCCCACTTCTGATGTTATAAATTTTTGACTTTTCGAAAATGATTGATTCCCTTCGACGGTTCTGGGGTAAGTGCCATGCCGTTCCTCATGGTCCTCCTACCAGAAGATGCCAGATCTTCCCCACTCCCTGGCCAGATCCTTCTAGAAAATCCTTATCTTTTTACACGTGCCATGCAGCACCATGACTTCGGGTCATCGGCCACACGCGCGTTCCTTCGAGGATCGGCGATCGAACTCTCTATCGCCGTTCCATAAACAAAACATCCGCGACTCTTAGAATTCGTCGCACCTCAAGTATCAGCTACCGCCGGCCTAAGTCCGATGACAGACGTATGGCTCGGGGTATCATTAGCCTAAAGAATCCTGAGAAATCCTTGGAAAGCAGGTCAAAGCCCCAAATGCAATGACCCTGCCACGTGTCAACCCTTGAACACGTGCTGACGCTAACAAGTGTAATGAGAAAGGTCTCGCTGCCACCAGCTCTGACCGCATATGACGCGTTAACGTCCTCTACGATGAGAACAATTTTAAAAGACGGAAACTTAGATATTTATTTCCGTTGGGTTCGTCAGTGTTCTAGGTCCCGTACGGATCCCTCCTTGAAACGTTGTGTTGGCGTGCGCTGATTTGAAGTGTAAAAGATATGAGAATGGTAATTAAAAGGAATGTTAATGCGGTTTAGTGTGCAAGAAAATAATGTAATTCAAAAACTATTGAAAGTAATACAAACTGAAAATGACTATTAAATTTAATACTGTTAATTTCTGGTTATACTGATATTTACTATTAAATTAATTCAATTTGTAGCAATACTGGTTCACAAGGGTAAAGATGCTTAATCTATGGTTCGGTATAAATTCAGTTGATTTAGAAAGATATTTTTCCTTTGATTTACAGTTGGACTCGAATATAACTTAAACGGATGATTGTTGAAATTTCTATGTAAGACGACTTGCTCGACCAAATATATTACAAAGATGGAAAATTAGCGGTTTCCATCCGCAAGGTAACGACCTGAATGGAGAGGCTCTCACAACCTCGAAAGGCTTTACAGGTCGCTCCTGATGATATAACGTAGTCGAACAATCGTCACATACACACACAAAATCGCGATAGAACAAAATTCAGAATATTGATATAACGTATTATTTATAATTCGGTACCTGATTGTGAAAATCGGGACGATCTAAAATGGAGAGACTCTCATAACCCGAAGGCTTAATAGATCGCCCGTTTTGCCATGTTGAAAATCGATAATAATGCCGTGCTCGACAAATTAGTAATAAACAGGCTTACCGTGGAGATGTAGAATATAATGTATGAAAATCGCTTTGCTGTTCGCTTTTAAATCGTGGAATAATCGCTGTTGAATCTGGAACACCAAGAGAGAGATGAAGGAACCTGTCGCACTAACACTTGTCGCGCGCCCGATTGCCCTTTATTGCGAATAAAAATCTAATTAAGACAATTACAAGACGATTACGATTTTTAGGAAAAATGGAATAATTATAAACGCGAGTGAATGTAATACGAAAAAAATGCGCGATCAAACGGATTAAAAGAAAGAGAAAAGATAGAGGTTTAATAGTGTGAAAATGGCTTTACGTGCGCGTCACTGAGTCTTTGTAACGTATTTCCGAATTTCACCCTCGCGACACTCTGCCTACGGATAGGACTTGCCGCGCAGCTAAATCACGTGAAAGTACAATTTACAACTCTATCTCTAGACGCACGGGCTCCCGTCACGACTTACTCGATTGTTCGACGAAGAGTGATCAAAATCGATCGCGATCCTGGCCGGAAGAGCCCGTCGCGAAGACGATGTCCTGCGTGGGGACATTTCGACAAATCATAGCGCGTGACGGTGGCGTCACGTGCGTCGCTATTGGTTAAGGGCATAGACTCCTTGTGCCATGACCTGTATGCGTGCACTCACACAATCAACGAAAAGCATGCACGTATACGCCATGCGTGAGAGAGACACTCGATTTCGTAGATTTCGTTTTACATCTCGATAATTGCAGAAATGAAATTTTCGCGGGTACAGCACCCACGAGTAGACTTCACCACAGGGTGGTCTGGTCCGTTTGAACGCTATTAAACACCATACGTTGAGAAAAATGGTATTTTCGACACTGTAAGATTGAGACAGACGCTGTTGTAAGCAAACAACATGGCTGCCGAATGCTGCGTTCGGCTGCATTTTAGCAAATATTGGACGATTTAATGTTTTTTTCACCCATAGCACACCAGACCACCCTTCCTTGAACTAGCACAATATCACTGAAATTCGATTTTTCACAATTTATCACTTCTGGAAGACGTAAAACGAAATTTACGATTTGCACGCATCAGACGGAAAAATAGTTCACTGATTTTCCGTCAGAGGCATTGATGGTATATTTGACCACGTTATCATCGGGGTCGATAAAAACACAAATCAGTCGATAAATGTAAATTCTAATTTGACACCACAAACAGCTACGCGAATATAGCCACAAGTATGGCATAGTTGCCGCAACGTATTAAGATTTCTGTCACGCTGTTCACACCTGTTACAATTTTAACCATCAGCACAATGACTCGGGTCGAGCCGAAAAAGAAGTCTGAGAATAAAACAATACATATATTAATGTGTGCAACAATAAATCTTTTTTATTCATATCTATAATCATGTTTTTTTATCAATGAAATTACAGAGATATGTCAGATAAATGAATTATAAAACTTGCACATTTTGTAATATTTCGCATATTCTATATGCAAAAAGACATAGAAGGCGATATAAATGTGCTGTTTGTATTCCTATTAATGTATCTATCATTTACTGACGAGATTTTGATTACTGTCGGGCATACAAAAGGACAGCGCTAACGAAAGAGAGGCAGTAAGAACGAAATAATACACATAACGTACGCGACCACAAAACTTATTGGAATGAAAACTACAGGACATTAATAACGTCAACACTTTCGCTTAAAACTAATTTATTGACTAACTCTTACACTACACTTATACATTACAGTTACATTAATTCTAAACGCGTCTATAAATACAAAACAAAGAATCAGCGGCCGATGCTCGCCGGTAACAGCTGATCACGCGGACGGCGTAATGCGTGCGAGTGCGAGTGAGAAAGGAAGATGACGATACCGAAGGCTTGGCGAGACGGACTGTTCTATCGTACGGAACACCGGTTTTGTCTTTCGTGAATATTCTCGCCCGCGGGTTCATCGCGATTATTCGCCGAAGATTGGGTACAAAGAGAATAAGAAATAAACAGATATGTAAGAATGTAGTATATGTAATGAATTATTTATTAAAATAAAAAATTAAAATTAAGTAAAAAATTTTTTGAACAAAAGATTAATATATGTTGAACACAACTTGTCGTCCGCCGCCTCTTCTGCCGCCCCGGCGTCCTCCTCTTCCGCCACGACGGCCGCCCCATCGTCCACCTCTGCCTCCGCAGCGGCCGCCGTGACGTCCTCCATACATAAGGCTTTTTACCATTTTTTCAGCTGAAATATACTAATAAATTTTATTAGAATTGTAACATTATTAAACAACAAAAAATAATCGTGGAAATTCATTTGTTACTATTGCGGAAATGATTTCCGTTTCACGTGAAGCTAATTGTGCGACATTAATTACATAGAAAAATCACGTTTTTACTTACTTGCGACAAGGAAACCTTCGTGTCCTCCGCCTTAACCTCCTTCTTTTCTTTTTGTTCCGGAACCTTCTTTTCTTTTTCTTCCATATCTTCTTTATTTTCTGGTTCTTCCTTCACTTCTTCCTTTTCTTGATGTTTGTCTATATCCATCTGTGAAGAAAATAATTTATATACAAATAACGTAACATTGATATAATATTCTACTTGCCGATTATACGCACCTTGTTACTTTCCAACATGTTGGATCTGAACTGTCTCTTGTCATGGATGCTGAAAGCACTCGCATGGTGGTGGGGATCAGGACCGTGGTGATTGACTTATAAAATAGACCCTTTCCTAATTTCTAATTTCTAATTTTACAGATTGAATTTTTATTTTCATGTTATATTTTTTTCTTGCAATCTCAAATTATAATATTATAAATGAATACAACTCCACACTTTTTTTTTATAATAAATATCGACGTCATTGTTCTTTTCTTTCGTAGTCCTTAGAAACACTCCCCACCACGGTACCCGATGTTTCTCGGTACTGTGTTTTACGTCTTCGCGACAGTTTTCACGATAGTTGCATTCGAAGCAAGGAATAGATTGCATCAGTGAATTTATTTCAAAGCTTTGAAAGTGTGAAGTGAAGTGAGAGGTGAATATTGTTGTGGGACAGTGACAATGAGTGATACTGAAAATATTGTCATGGTTGAAGATATGCGAAATCAGTATGAAGATCAGTGTTTGATAAAAAATAAAAGTCGTCGGCCAAAATTACCAATCAGTGCGAAAAGATATTCAAAAAAAAGAGCATGTCGCGAAAGAAGACGGCGTTTAGCCCTTCAGAATATTTCAGAACCGTCAACATCCCATGGACAAAAATACACTCCACAAAGAGAAAATTTACTTGCCATTGGATGATGAAACAGAACCGGCAAATTCTACAGAAATGTTTGAAGAAACGACGGAAAAATTGTTTTAAATTGAAGAAACGGACAATACAGAAGATGGGTTCAATATAGAAGGTACAACTTCCGAAAATGAAGAATTGATCATAGAAAAAACTGTAACGAACGAGACTGAAGAACAATTCTGTCTACCAAGTGGCTTGAGTATCGTGGACATGCAGCACATCTTTGCCGAATTGCAAAAAATAGGTGATCATGCTAAATACCGGACTGGAACGTACGATTCCGCGTCTGGAGTCGGCGTTATAATTGGATTTCACACGAAGAAAGTTTTATTTATCGGTGTGAGAAACAAGGTGTGCAGGATTTGTCGATGTGCTGCGAAAAAGAAACAAGAGCCGCGAAAGCACACCTGTTTCAAAAATTGGCGCGCAAGCCAAGCATCAACGGCTATGGAAAGTGACGCTATAGTCGAAGGCTTCAAGACCAGCGTAGAAAAACGTGGACTGATTTATTCCACACTGATTGCTGATGAGGACAGCAGCGTTTATAAAAAAATTATAGATGCAGATCCATATAAAGCACAGATTCGTGTAAAAAAAATTGAATGCACGAATCATTTGTTGCGAAACTTTTGCAGAAAAATGAAAGAAGTTGTAAAGATGACAACACCTGGTCCATTGAGAAGAATCGTTGAAAGCAGCATTCGGCGAATGCGTGCGGACATAGTAAAAGCCGCAGAGTACAGATACAGTCAGCAAGTAACAACCGCTGAGAAAATTAAGAATTTGTATGCCGACATACACAATGTTCCTAGCCACGTTTTTGGTGAACACGCAGATTGTTCAAAACTACAATACTTCTGCGATGGAACGAGTAAAAAAGATGAAAAGAACATTGTTCCCGAATTGATGAAGATGGGAGTGTACGAACACATCAAAGAAATACTTCGACCTCTGTTGGCGCATGCTGAGAGTTTGCTGTATAACAGCAACAATAATGCCGTTGAAAGTTTCAACGGAATCATCGCAAAATATACAGGAGGAAAAAGATTGAATTTCGGAGAGAGGGGATCTTACACGGGAAGATGTGCTGCTGCTGTCCTACAGTATAACACAACACAAGTGTTGTCGCGTCTGAATACGGCGATGAACAAGAAACCGCCCGTTATTTTACGCAAAATAGAAAATAGAAGGAGGAAAGAAAATGAGAAAAACAGTGAAAAGAGAAAGGAAAAAAAAATTACAAAGCACGTGCGGAAATAATTCCGTTCTGAAAAGGATTCCAATTACGGACCAAACGCCGAAAAGCCGGATATGGCTAACAATATTTATGAATTAGAGGAAAAAAAACATATGGAAATGTTACAAAATTGGCAAAATAGAAGAGATGCCATTGAAGAAGAAACCATCGGTCAAGCGAAAAATCCGAGATGGTTGAATTACAAGTCTAAATTATTGACGGCCTCTAATTTTGGAAGAATATGCCGTCGTCGAATTGGTACGCTCTGTGGAAATGCAGTGAAGTCGTTAGTGTATCCACGACTGATTAGTGCACCTGCCGTACAATATGGACAGGAATGCGAAAAATTCGCACGTGAGGAACTAAGTGTGTGCATTGGTGTTCAAATTAAAGAATGTGGATTATTTATTGATAGTGCCATCCCGTTCTTAGGAGCTTCGCCAGATGGACTTATAGACGAAGAGGGCATTGTGGAAATCAAATGTCCGAAAACGGCGGAGAATTTATTGCCGGAGGAGGCAATCAAAAGTGTTGCAGTTATTCGGCGTATATTTGCAGACGCAGAAGGAAATGCACTAAACAGGAACCACTACTATTACTACCAAATACAAGGACAATTACATGTCACAGGTAGAAAATATTGCTTATTTTGTATTTGGACCCGAAAAGGGTTAAAGTACATTAGAGTCGATAGAGACGATAACTTTTGGCAAAACAATATGGAGCCAAAATTAATTCAATTTTATTTATTGTGCATGTTACCGGAATTAATAGATAGCCGGTACAATAGAGGAATGCCCATTCGGGAGCCTCAATTTATAACAGAAGAAAGAGCAAGCTTAGAAAAGCGTAAAAGGTCTCTCTCAGAAAGTAGCACGAATACTGCTACTGTCCGGCGTCGCACTGCACTGTAAAGTGCAGTACCACTGACTTTGTTGGTGGTTCACAATTGCACGAAATAGCAATTGTACTCGCGGATCATACGATCTCGTGAGTTACGCGACGCCATAGTATATTTCTTTTTGTTTAAAAAATTTGTTACAGCTTTTCGAAGAAAGGATTCCCGAGAAGAGGTTTTTGGAGCGAAGCGAGCGTAGAACTGCAAATGTATTTTTTCAACTGAAATAATTTTTTTCTTATTCCATTCTTGAAATTATTAATGTCCTGTAGTTTTCATTCCTATAATTATAAAAAATATTCGGAAGCACCTTCGACTTCTTCTAGATACGTTTATATATTACTAAAAACTACAACATATCTAAATGTGAGTAAAATCCGACAAAAAACGTTAAAAGGAATTTATTTAATCATCTATTTCCATTAACTTTTCCATTTTTCAATATTTATCTTCATTCATCTTTGTTCATCTTTGCATGAACATTTTTGTCGTTCAGAAATTAAAGACAGCATTTTCCTCTTCTCGAAAAAAATTAAACAAGTATATATAGGTATATTGAAGATAGCGTTACCAGGACATAATTAATATTACGTTATCTATACATAAGTTACTTTCTTCACAGATGGACAAGGAAGAAGAGGAAGAAAAGAAATAGGAAATCATAAAGAAAGAGGATAGAAGAAACAGGAGAGAGAGGTGTAAGGAAAAGAAAAGAGAAAGGAGAATTCGAGGCCGTCGACGTCGGAAGTAAGTACAAGTGTTGATTCTTCTATGTAATAAATGTGGCGGAATTAGATATTTCGTGAAATGGAAATTATGTCTACAATAGTAGCCACTGAATTCCTACAATTGTTTTTTCTTTTCATAAAACATTCATTATTGTATTTCAGATAAAAACAATTTCCGATGATGCAGACGCCGCGGAGAAGGAAGAGGCCTAAGCGGACGGCGGGCGGCCAATCATTGTTTATATTTATTGATTATATTGGAATGAATAAATATTGTATATATAGATTAATTTATATGTGTTTATTTTCTGTCCTATTCTGAAATTATTATATTTGAATAAATAAATATTGTACATATAGATCAATTTACATGTCTTTATTGTTCATTCCTTTTCTGAAATTATTAATGCCAGGTAGTTTTTATTCGTATAAGTTTTATAGTCGCGTACGTTATGTGTATTACAGAGTCTCATCGAATCTGTCGTGGCGTGTGACATATACATTTCCGCCGATCGGCCCTACGTTGTTTCATTCATGATACTCTTTCTCTTTCTATCGCGCTGTCCTTTTCTATGTCCGCCTGGAATCAAAATCTCGCTCGGCTCGAGCGAATTCATTTCGCTAGATGGTCAGGATTGTCTCACAAGGAAGGTTAGGGAAGCCGGAAATTCCAAAAATTATCAAACTACGCATACAAGTACAGTAAGTCATCCGTAATACGACCCTGTTTTTTGTTGGTGCCATAATTCGGGTTTAAAGGGTGAAATTAACCCTTGAAAAAAATTCGAAACTTTCTTTTTTGTGGAATATCTTAAAAACGGTGAGAGATATGAAAAAAAAGTTTAAACAAAAGTTGCACAGTTCTGTTGTGTTTACAAAATGGCGTCAAGAAAATTTTTGAAAAGTGCATAATTTTTGTGTTACCCCTCCCCCCCAACCCCTGAAATTTTTTCTTGTTTTTTTGCTATACTTCCTGAAATACCTCTGGATTTCCTCTTTTCATCTGTATATATGAATTATGTGTTACAATCTTTTTTAAAGTAAATAAAAGCATTATTTTCAAATTTGAGATTCATTTTCGGCGGAGGCCTCGAAGGAGTCTGTGCCCTTAAGTTCTAATGGCACAAGACTAGATACGAAAACGCTTTCGTCGTTGATGTTTAAATCAGTCTGCATTTGTTTGTATCTTGATAGTCCCGAACAACCATCGCAACCCCATTTACACGTTAATAATAATTGTAAATTTATGCCCTTTGTTAAACTTCTCACACATTTTAAAATTCGTTTTGCTGTATGGTTTAATAAACTTTGCACTTCAACTGTTGCGTATTTTTCGGTTACTGATATGGTTTGTTTTTCTGGATAGCAGTTCTTTTTCTCTTGCAATAATTTGGAATATGATGGCCAATGATTACTGTTGCATTTGATTGCTTCATTCCTGATTGTTACGTATTGAAATTTAGACAGATCTGCGGTAATAAAAATATTTAGTGCTTTCTCTATCGAAAACATTCTCTGGTTGAATAAACATGTTCTGTCTTTCGTAAATATACTTTGAACATGTTTATTGAATTTATCATCTTGCAGATTTTGAAGCAGACGCGATTTATAATGCATGCCATGCTTACGAAATCTCATTTTTGTTGCATTTAAAAGCTCTTGTAACGAAAAATTATCAACTAGAGATTTGGCTCTTCGTATTTTTTCTCTACTGCTACACTCAGAAATATGTTTGTTGCCTCTATATACTTTTACGGTTGAAGACCTATTTCTTTCAGCATTTAATGTGCTGGTAGATGGCATAACTGCTAATATTCTAGACGGATAAGTAAAATCTCGCTCCAACCAGTCTTCGTTACGTTTAAAAAATTTCGATTCAATGTACCGAGATTGAACCCATCTCTGTTTTAGTTTAAAAACAAACTTTTTTAAACTCGATTTCAGTAAATCAGATACATCGGGCGAAATATCAATTTTTTTACATATTAAATCATGCAAAAATAAATAGTTACTCATGTCTTTTGATGCATTTTTAAGAGCGAAGAATAAATCTTTATGTTTGCGACGAGTTTCCATTATTGCTGATTAATAAAAAAAGAAAGTTGAAATGCAAAAATAGCTCAAACGTAACAAATATACAAGCGTCTTTTTACTTACCAGGTATAAGTAAAATAAAATGTAGAATAAATGTAAAAGAAATATAATCACAACAATTGTTTAATAATACTTCACTACACACACGAAATATATACTAATAATATGTACTAGTGAAACTTAACACTACACGCATGAAATATATACTATTAATACTACTAAAATATAGCACTTCATACACAAAATATAAATATACTAATGAAATAGAAAGTATTATAAAATAATTTTTAACAAAAAAAAAAATCCGACTTCGAAATGCACTAAAAAGTATAAAATAATTTCCATTTCATTTATATCTGTATTCCACAGCTATTAATACAATCTACTTAATCATTAAATAGGATACTAAATATATTTCTAAGTTTTCGGAGGCGGCGCAAAATTAAAAATACCCGAATAAACGGTGCTGCCAATAACGATTTGATTGTGGTATGGCAAACTTGGTAATTCATAAGTCGTAAGAGAAAAATTATAGGTCCGGTTGAAAACATTTGTAATTGTAACGATTGTATGAGAAATTGTCAGCACTCCTGATGGACATGCACTATACTGCAGTTCACAAGAGACCATACTTAAGGGGGTAGACACGGGTAATAGTAGCGCGTTGACATTACCGGCAAAAATGGGCATAAACATGGGTTTACGCGCTTCCGTTATTCGTTCTTGTATGAGAACATTTAGGGCTGGGTGAGGGCTTATTCGAAAGAGGAAGGTCCAATGCACACCGCTCGACTCATGTTTCAGTGGGATTATGTTGATGTTTAGTAATATAAGCGTCTAAAGTGGAGGTAAAAAATCGACAAAATGCATTCGCGGAATCGAAGCATTTTTAGGCCACTAAAACAGTGCTGTGATTGAAATCATGAGTTGACCGGCCTAGCCACAACCCTTACCTGTAATTTAAGATCTATTTTGTCTTCATTTGTTGCGAAATAAGGACGAATAACGGATGCCCGTAAAAGCATTCTCACAGATCAGTTCCGCCATTTTGTGGATAATACAGAGCAAGTCACGTGACAAATTTAGTTCTGCTAGTGGTTAGAAGATGGCGTATAAGGAGAACGTCTTGTGGCGGCACCTACTTCCGGTGGGCCGTCCCGTCGAAAAGTGCACTTCCAGCTGCCACAGCGCACTCTGTAACGCTAGAAAACGCGGGAAAAGGCATTTTCCCTCTCCCACGCCAACGCTTGGCGTGAGGCATTCGTTTCCTCGACCGACCACGGAAAGGTCGAGACGCCCGTCCATGGTTTAAGTTTATGTTTGTCCAAAGCAAAAGGATTACTGTACATTATAGATAGACGAATTATATGTAAGACTAGTTAAAATAAAAGATCGGGATTTATATTTTTTTGTGAAAGTTTTAGTGGTGTCGAGACTTTATTTTTCCCCTTCATGAGAATCGCCCGTCGGCACTGTAGGGACCGCGCCTTACCACGTACGCAAAAGACCCTACAGTCTGCTAACGTGGAATGATGGCAAAAGACAATATCTTTACAGTAAATTTGTAAAAAGTCAATAGAAAATAGATGAACAAACTTACATATGCACAAATATAATTAAATAGAAATATTGTTCTTCTGTAAAAAACGCGATATAATACTTCTTGCCAATTTAAAAAAAAGATTTGTTGGAATATGTATTTATTTTACTTATTTTACTTATTTTACTTTATGTTTTTTATTAAATACACCTGTGTATTAAAAAATTATGTTCTAATAATATTATATTTACTTATAATTAGGGTATGGGTAAAATGTACAATAAACAAACCATAGTATTTTTTTATTTAATTAGTATTTTTATTTTTTTTTATTTAAAAATTATTGTTGTATTATTTTTCCCAAATCCTCCCCATTTTCCTCTTCCTCCTCTGCCTCTCCCACCGCTTCTGCCCCTGCTATATTTGAATTTCTTCACTTCTCTTTTGAGATGTGCTATCTGTAAGACATAAACATAATTATTGTAGTATAATCATGTGGGTGTTGATTCCACGCTGAGAAATCGCAATTATAATATAATATATAATATATACATATTATGTATATACTTACTTCTTTCTTATATGTTTCGATTATTTTTTCATAATCATTGTTCTCAAGTTTGTCTGCATTTTTTGGTGCTTCTTTTTCGGTGTTCCCCAGATTTTTCTGTAAGTAAACATGAAAAATAATTTACTGAAATGAGAACATAAGTAATCGCAGTTCACACAACACATAGAAGAATAAAAGTGATAGAGATATTGAGCGTAAAGGTACTTACATTCGTCCCATCCGTCGTATTTTCTGGCCCCTGTGTTGTTGCTGGACTGCAATCCATTTTGTCCTAAAAATGAACACAGTAAATAATAAAAACTTCTTATTTCATAAAATAAGGAAGACACGAATGTATGTGCGTCTGGAAGCTACTTACCATCTTGGATTTCTGATGCTCTCTCTGATTTTCTTTTTTTTCTCGCACAACGGTGGATTTCTAATGCTCTCTCTGATTTTCTTTTTTTTCCGCACAACGGTGAACACGCGCAAGAAAGCAATAGAGTTTTCAATAGAGTTTTCATTTGTTGTGTATTATTTATAACTTTTGAACTATTTCATTTTTATACATTATTGTGCTAATTGTGTGAATATGGAACGAAAAGAAGAAAGTGAAAATGCAAGGAGCAGAATGCATTTGAAAGGGAATAAGAAAAATCGGAGTTATACCATACTTGCAAAGCATGTATCTAAAAATAAAAAACGGCAAGAAAGGTAAGTTATGTTTTATATTATAGATTTGCATGAAGTCATTATTTTTCGATGCAGTAATATCATGGTATTTTATAATACATATGTAATACAATATTACATATTCCCTTCTCTCCCTTCTTTCATTTTTTATATTAGAGCTCTCCTTTGCGCGTTCGGCGCCTACCATGATGGCGCGTACCATCGACTCCAATTCTCGGGCCCCTCTCCGCTATTTGTCTCCCATTCGCATGTTTTGAAAGCGGACATCCAGCGAAATTTCGCGTCGATCGTGCGTACGAGAACGTTCGCGACAAAAGACGATCTCGCCGTATATATTTATACTAACGAGGGGAACTACCCAAGTGTTACGCTCACTTATTAATGAAACTTTGCCACCTTGTAGAGCTCGTCGCCCTGAACACGCCTATACCCCCTTTTGGGGGCAGACGGCTAATTGTTTAAAAGATATTAACAATTAAAGTTAGTTACTCCTTACATTGAGAAGCATGACAAACTAACACATACAAATGCTTAGCTCCACGGTAAAACGCTTGACTCGCAATCTAATTGTCTACGGTTCAAGTCCATGATTCCCAACTTTTTTTTTCTTTCTTCTTTTTAATGATAATTTGTCTCTATTTGAATAACTATTACAACTGTGCTATAATCATTGCATTTATTAATAATTAATTACATGTGCTGAAATTTTTATAGAATTTAAGTTATCCTTTCTAGCCAATACGTACATTAACACCCTTACCGCATTCAAAATTTACACGCGTTTATTTGTTATTATACACACACACAATTAATTTGCATAAAATACGTATATAATTTCTGTCCTCTTGTTTTGGATTCTTTACTAATGTCTTCTGCGTCTTCTTCTACTGTTGTAAATATAAATTATAAATTTGCACGGTAGTATAAGTGAACGTAACTAAATAAATATAATTAAATAAATTGAACTTGTAAAAACAAATAATAACAAATAAACGCGTGTAAATTTTGAATGCGGTAAGGGTGTTAATGTACGTATTGGATAGAAAAGATAACTTAAATTCTATAAAAATTTCAGCACATGTAATTAATTATTAATAAATGCAATGATTATAGCACAGTTGTAATAGTTATTCAAAAAAAGACAAATTATCATTAAAAAGAAAAAAGAAAGAGAAAGTTGGGAATCATGGACTTGAACCGTAGACAATTAGATTGCGAGTCAAGCGTTTTACCGCGGAGCTAAACATTTGTATGTGTTAGTTGGTCATGCTTCTCAATGTAAGGAGTAACTAACTTTAATTGTTAATATCTTTTAAACAATTAGCCGTCTGCCCCCAAAAGGGGGTATAGGCGTGTTCAGAGCGACGAGCTCTACAAGGTGGCAAAGTTTCATTAATAAGTGAGCGTAACACTTGGGTAGTTCCCCTCGTAAGAAATATCATTTCTCTAATATTGACAATTATATTTTCATTTTCAATATTATACCATGAAATTACTAAATCAATTGTAAACTGTAAATTTACGCATTATGACTTGAGCTTCGCTCAAATCGGCCCTCCCGCGATGCCCACGTTTTTTTTATCATTGTTACGGTTACAATGTCTGTTATAAATTATCGTTTCTTACAAACTCGGATTGTTATAAATCAGAGCTGAACAAGATTTCCACTTTTCAGCCTATTTTCAGCTTGCTCCGCCAACCGCTATTCCCCTTGCCGCGACGTTCAGCGCGCAGCCTGCGAATCATTCGAGACTCAAGAGCGTATCACTCGTAAACGTATGCTGGCAACCACTAAAAAAAAACACATCGACAATAGTACCTCGTGGGTGAGGTGGAAAACTATTGACAGCGTGCGTTTATGAGTGATACGCTCCTGAACCTCGAACGGATCGTGGGTTGCGTGCTGAACGTCGCCGCAATGGGAATAGCGGTACGCGGAGCCTGCTGAAAATCAGCTGAAAAGTGCAAATCCTACCGTGCTCTGTTATAAATAATCCGACGTATATCGTGTTTCGACTGAATTGTCACGTGAAAAATTTCAACAGCACGGCCTTGATCCATTGATACATTGGCAATTCGCTGCTCCGGCTCAAAACTCCATCCTTCTCCTTTAGAAAAGAGGTCCGAAAAATGAGTGAGAGGTCTGTGAAAGCGAGAAGCCGATGTTTTGTTTGGGTGACGGCAATTAGTAGAAGAACGATGGAATATGCTTTCTCATTCTAGTATTAGCTATTCTGATGTGTTCCGAGCCTCTCATGCTATCCTTCTCTTTTACGACCCTCTTTTACTACAAAGGCGAGCCGCGGCGACAGAGTCTTGCCGCCCAGTCATAGAATTTCGAGTCTCCTCTACTGTCATTGCAACATTTCTACTCCGACCACAGTCGCAATCTCGGAGGAATTACTATACTGCGAGTAACAACAATATACATAAAATAATTTTTAACAAAAAAAAAAAATCCGACTTCAAAATGCACTAAAAAGTATAAAATAATTTCCATTTCATTTATATCTGTATTCCACAGCTATTAATACAATCTACTTAATCATTAAATAGGAAACTAAATATATTTCAAAGTTTTCGGAGGCGGCGCAAAATTAAAAACTTTTCCTCTACTGGGAAGATCCTAGTTCAGGTGTCGGCAACCAGTGACAAATGACCCATTTGATAATTTCAAGTAAACAATATTCAATGGGAATCAATATACCCATTACGAATTAACTATACTGCAGTTCACGAGTGACCGCACTTAACTCGCGCAGCTAGTGACCTACTGAGGTCTAGGGAAATTTTTAATAGTGCGTGTGATTCCCCTTTACAGCTTGCTTCTTACTTTGCGTTCACATCATTTTTTTCCGGAAAATAATAGAATTTTCATTGCATCGTGAAACTTTACAATATCATCACCGGTTTTCAATTATCGTACGTCATATATTTCTGCCCACCATTTATATGATCGCAAAGTATAATAAGAAGCAAGCTGGAGAGGGGAATAACACACGTCATTAAAAATCTCTCTAGACCTAGTGAGCGGCACGAGTTAAGTATGGTCTCTTGTAAACTGCAGTATAGTGCATGTCCATCAGGAGTGCTGACAATTTCTCATACAATCGTTACAATTACAAATGTTTTCAACCGGACCTATAATTTTTCTCTTACGACTTATTAATTACCAAGTTTGCCATACCACAATCAAATCGTTATTGGCAGCACCGTTTGTTCGGGTATTTTTAATTTTGCGCCGCCTCCGAAAACTTTGAAATATATTTAGTATCCTATTTAATGATTAAGTAGATTGTATTAATAGCTGTGGAATACAGATATAAATGAAATGGAAATTATTTTATACTTTTTAGTGCATTTTGAAGTCGGATTTTTTTTTGTTAAAAATTATTTTATTTCACACTTTTTAGTGGAACGAGCAGTATTCGAAGTTTACTTGCAGGGACAAGTTTGAAAAATCGTGATTGGTATATTCCTTGGAGGGTAACCCTAAAGAATAGGCTTTTTATTATAATAACAATAGTTATTAACAATAAGAAGTTACATAAATTTTGGGAAATCGGATCATCGCGGAATGATCTACGAAATGTGAAAACTTTCATCGCAATCGGTGCATTCCTTGAACCAGAACGTATTTTGCAATAATGAAAACCGTTTGAAATAAAAAAATGCGAAATGTTTTTATAATGGGACCAATCGGAAGACATATCCTACAAGACGCAAAAGATTTCATTCCGATTGGTCCATCCGTCTCGGAGTAATCAGCGAACGCACATTTAGAAAAAAAGGTCGTTAGAAATAAAAAAGTGCAAAATATTTTTTTTACGGGACCAATGGAGAGTTGTACTGTACAAGATGCAAACAGTTTCATTCCGATTGGTCCATCCGTCTCAGAATAATCGGTGAACAAAAGCAGAAAAAATGACAATAGTTTTTCACGAATATCTCGAAAACTAAAGGTTTCCGTTAATTATGCATAATGAAAAAAATGTTCAGAATCATGCCCCCGACAATATATTAAAGGATCATTGAAGTCATTCTATGTTGAGATTAGAAACTTCCCGTTCTTTTGCAATAAAAACCGTTCGGAATAAAAAAATGCGAAATGTTTACTCGAATTGAGTATCCTCCTCCTTTTCGAAGTCGGATAATAATTACGTTATTGATGAATACGCCAAACTACATGGCTATTACGCCTTCCCCTTACCACTGCGAACTGAACCCCATCGAATTAGCATGGGCAAGCGTTAAAGATTACGTAAGAGCGCGAAATACAACGTATAAACTCGCTGACGTCCAAAGATTAATAATTGAAGCCATCGAAAATGTATCGGCCGAGTCGTAGCAGAATTTTATTCGCCACACGACGGAGGAGGAGGATAGAATACGTCGACTCGACAATATTACCGATATCATTTTGGATGAAGATGATGAGTGGGTGCACCCATCTGAATCCGACAGCGACAGCGACGTGTAAATATTCTATATAATGTATAGTATATGGTAGTTATAGTATTTAGTAGTATGTAGGTAAGGGGGAAGGCGTAATACTTCATGGCTATACTGCTCCATTAATGGAGCTTTTACGTAATGGAGCTCTACCTTTTCCCCTTTACCCACCAGCCATGTAATAATTTAATTTTGTAAATATGTAAATATTATGTAAATATGTAAATATGTCAATGTTATGTATATATATAGTATAAATTAACTGTGTGCATAACTGTATATAATGTAAATATGTAAATATTATGTATATACAGGGTCTACCATTTATCTCGCAACCCATGCGCGCGCAAATTGATGGAAATGGCAACAGCGCAAAAATTCTAGAGATGTAAAAATCCGTACAGTTAAGTTGGTAATTGATTCGGGATACGAGTACATCGAGTTTCATCGAAACACATATTCACGCCGGAGAACCGATTGGCGAAGGGCACACGAAGGAGGGATTGCAGCCAATTGACTGCCGTCGTGAATATGTGTTAGAGTCACACGCCGCGACAAGATCGATGAAATCCAATGTACTTGTATCCTGAATCGAATCTCGGACCACAGTTCACTTGATTACCAACTTAATTGTACGGTTTTTACATCTCTCGAATTTTAGCGCTGTTGCCATTTCCATCAATTTGCGCGCGCATGGGTTGCGAGATAAATGGTAGACCCTGTATACTGTATATATCAACATTTTTTTGGAAATATTACACATATATAGAGACTGTACGTTTGCAAACGCGCACGGTTTTTTATTCACGTAGTCTGTCTATTCCACCGTACTATTGTTCCACCCCGTATATTGAACTCGCGGTTGACGAAGTGGGAAGCGAGTAACGGAGTGGAAGTTTCGAGGCTCGCTGAGTTCCCCCACCATCTTCAACCTGCGCGGCTCACAAGTAAACCTACGGAAGTGTCAGACTCCGATTTTTCTGAAATTTGGATATGTTATAATACATGAAAAACTAAGAGACACGTATTTTTTTATCGGCGGAAAAACACATTTAGGGGGTGAAACGACCCTTCGAAAATGGGGGGTAAAATGGAAAAATTGCGATATCTTTGAGACCAGTGAAGCGATTTTGATGATTTTTGGTATGAAAGTATCTTTCGATAGAAGACGAAAATCGGCCTAGGTATGTTGGAAGAGGAGTGAAAATTAGGGGGTGAACTACCCCTAAACTGAACAATTTCTTGCTGCAAAAAATCAGTTTTGATCTGATCGAAGTAAAATCTGTTAACGAAAATTAAATAAAACATTTTTGTACAAAATTTGAAATATAAAAATTTGATTATAATTATAAAAATGAAACGAAAAAAGTGCTGCGTCTTCTTATCGGGTCGTTACACATGTAAAAACATTGAACAGCGTATATACCATGTATTTGATAAATAACAGACGAAAATTCATCGAATAAGTAACTCTAACATGCAAAAAACAGCGAAAAAATCGGTTTTTAATTTTTTTAACTATGGCGCACCTTACCAAAATATCTGAAAAAAATTGAGGATGATAATATCAATAATATACACTTATAAAAAAAATATGATCGTAGGACCTCATCTCCTTCAATACAAAATCGCCATTTTTCAGGATTTTTTGATGTTTTTGATTTTTCACGGCTTCAGTTTTCAATATAAAAATCTGAAAAAATTCTGTAATATGTGCCTCACGAGTAGAAATGTCTCTGATTTTTTTTCAGAATTTTCGAATGTCATTAAATAGGAGAAATTGGCCAAAAACCTCGCAATCACATTTTTACCCGTAACTCCCCTCTCAGATGAGATACAGGGTTGAAACTTGGCACAGACTGGTTTTTTTGGTAATTATTTAGAAGTTGGTCCTCCTCACCGATTTTCGTGACCTTGAAATATGTTGTCAAGGTCATCATTCTGAACAACTTTTCCCTATACATGTTACCGCCGCTCGGCCTTAGTTTCCGAGATATTCGTAAAAAACTGCAGTTATACTTATGTCACCAGTACACTGTATTCCGGGCAAAATGGAGACTGAATAGTGATTGAAAGAGTGATTCAAGTGGTTTGAGGTTAGGGCTAGGTTAGGTTTAGGTTAGGTTTAGGTTTAGAGCGTACATGGCGTGATACGAGAGCTAATATTCCTCGTTATGGAACTCGTACGTATCATTACGTGGGATATATAGCTGAGTTTTTATTCCTACGTCAACATGATGTTAATGGGCGTATAATGGCATTTTTCGACATGATGGGCGAAATGTTTTCGATTTCTGACAAAACACAAAATGAATAATAGGTATACAATATATAAAAAGTGAAAGAAAGAGTAATTATAACGTGAAAAAATGAAAAACAAAACCATAACCCTAACCCTAACCTCAAACCACTTCAATCACTCTTTCAGTCACCATTTTTCCCGGAATACAGTGTACTCGTAATCTAAGTTTCACTAAAGATTTTTGCAAATATCTCGGAAACTAAGGCCGAGCGGCGGTAACATGTATAGGGAAAAATTGTTCAGAATGATGACCTTGACAACATATTTCAAGGTCACGAAAATCGGTGAGGAGGACCAACTTCTAAATAATTACCGTTTTTTTTTATCACCTATCGAATAGTTCATAGCAAGTCGAATTTGGTTTGGGGGCACTTTTGACCATCTTATCAGGCTCTACCCTTTGGTCGCTAAGAAATCAGACTTCAAATACTTCCAGATTTATGGAGAGAAGAGAACAAAATTAAATTAAATATAATGTATACTATCCTCGAAACAGAAAAAAACCTATCAGTTCTGAAGGTCCGATTTTTTATAAAACAATTTTTTATGTATCTTATACATTTATGAATGAATGTATGTACATATGTGATACGTACAGAAGTTATATTTTCAATTAAATGTTACTTCAACTATTACAATACTTAAAGGCGAGTATAATGCGTAGGAAAATTGGTTAGGTTAGTTTATAAATAAATCTATGATCTTTTCAGGTTTGTCTCTTCTATTTATTTTTTGTTATTTAAAGATTCTACAATTAATATTTAGTATATACAGTAATGCTTCGAAATAAGCAACTCGCTATCCCCTCTTCTTTGTTTGAAGTCGCCCGCAAGGTGAGAGGTACGAGAAATAAGTGAGAGGTCCATGAAAGCGCGAAGCCGATGTTTAGGGTAATAAATTTCACGCTTGACTGACAAGGGGAGGCCACAACCTCCGTCCCCCCGATTTTGATCGCCTTCAACATATAGGTTGGGGGTCACCCAAAAGTCACTTGTGTGAAAGGGTTGAGGTCACTACGCCTTAGTTTTTTTTTAAATCGAGGTCAAAGGTCATAACGCTGGATCGGTTTTAGACCTAGAGGGATCGGTAGATTGTTCAAAAGCAAGCAAATTTTATTAATGTATACCCAGTCCGCAAATTAATAGTTTTCAAGTAATCGATGAATTAGTGATTTCAACGCGCAACTTATATACCTAGAGGTATAACATTTGTTTCAACCGATGCGGTGGCGTAGTGGTTGAGGCGGTTTCATGCGGAACCTAATGTTGCTCGTTCGTGTCTCCCTTTACGTACTATTTTTTTTTATTCAAACGAATAAATTAAAATACTTTTAACAATAAAACTTCAAGAAAAATAAAATAATATTTGTATTTTTGATACTTACCACGTTTAGCACAACCACTTTCAATTAATGTTCGATCTCTTCCCTTCTCTCTCTCTCTCGCTTTATTTCATTCACTCTCACTCACTGATTGTTGTAATTCGCCTTCACAATGCATCGGGTGATAATTGTCATAAAAACACTGAAAACAGATGAACTTCCTGCACCAAGCACATTGGATAAAAGCCACCTTGGCGCATAAGCACTTCTCCCGCATAATAATATTAGGAAAACAAATTTTATTGACGTTCATGAATACACGTCTCGACGTAATCAGTTTTGATGCATACCATGCGTAGGATAGCATCGCCTGGAATATTGGTGCCGACAACTGATTATGTATTAAACTGTGAATTTTTATGGAATCAGTTCGGTTGTGAAGTTCTCGCTGTGTTTCGAGGAGTGTACTGCAATTTTGAAGTTTTGAAATAAAGTTCTTTACTTGACGGAAAAAATAAACGTCACACGGTTGGCACAAGGATGTGCATTTCGGCGGTATAATTTTTACCGTGCAAGTCGGTTGGTTCTGGTCGTCTGTGAACATGGAGTCATAAATGGTCATGTCAGTCTGTCCGTCCCACGAATCAAATATTAAGCAGAATTTATTATTTTCTACATAAGGTTTCAAAACATGTTGAAGATACAATTTGTAAATGCCAGTTGTTAATTTCCCGGATTTCGAACACGTAACATACAAGTTTTTATACATATTTGTTAGCTGATTTACTTCTTCCGCCACTCTAGGACCGAATTTATTGGTGACTTCCTGTAAACATAAAAATACTTTCGGCAACAATTTGCCAGAAGCCGTTATTGAATATTGGGCCGTGTATGAATGTGTCACTTTATTAACACTACCGACTGCAACAAGCGTCTTTTTTTCTCCCTTGTAGGACAAGGTACGTCGAATGTTCATTCGATATTCACAACTTGTTTGATCCGTGTTGATCACATAATTAGGGTTAAATGCGCTGATAAGCGATGCCGTTTGTTTCTGGAAGAGATCAGCTGCTTCCAGCGTACCTTCCAATGTCGTTATATCTTTGAACGAGACGTATTTGGTGACGTGACGTTGCCGAATCCCATGTTTATGCTTAAAATTTTTCACCCACGACAACGATGCATTGAATTTAAAGTTAGTATCAGTTGTATACTGAAGTGCTGCACTTGCAGCCCACTGTTGTAGTACTCTCGTTGTCACGTGCTCATTACGTCGTCTAGCTTCAACGAATCGGTCGAATGTCCATTTATCTATGGTAGCGTACTTATCCCAATTTGTTCCTCCTTTTTCGATATCTTTCTCCCACTGTACCAAGTCTTTTTTGCGTTTCAGGGCACACGTGGCTCCTTTTTTTTGGAGTGTTCGAACATTCCATTTTGGATGTTCTGTCGCCAAAGTTACCGCCTTTATTTTGATATCAAGAGGTGTACCTGCGCAAGCTAATTTTTTTTTTCCGGCTCATAATTGTGGTCAGAGAGCATTTCCATCTCCGAAACAGATACATCTATATCGGCGTCTTTTTCTTCTTCTTCTGCTTCATCTTCATGTTCTTCTTCTCCGTGCAACAAATGTGGTACATCAGCAAACATCATTTCATGTTGCATTTCCCAAAACCGTTGCAAGATGCACTCGCCCATCAATTTCGAACGTATGGAAATACAATTGCTTGCTTCCGAATTTATAACACCCCCTTCTTTCAATGCGTTGACAAAAAAATGTACAGCATCGGTCACTTCTCTTTTTGTATCTTCTGTGAAAAACTCATTAAAATCTGCACACGCACCTGTTGAGGGGTGTTTCTCATCCGTGCTCACCGTGTCAATATTCATACTTTTAACACAAATATTATTCACTGAAGCTCACTATGGTAGCTGATAGCAAAACGTGTAGTATTCTACTAATGCCAAAGTATGCATATGTGAACAGAAGAATGCAGGAAGTTCATCTGTTTTCATTGTCAGTGTTTCTATGACAATTATTACCCGATGCATTGTGAAAGCGAATTACAACAATCAGTGAGTGAGAGTGAGTGAAATAAAGCGAGAGAGAGAGAGAGAGAGAAGGGAAGAGATCGAACATTAATTGAAGAGTGGTTGTGCTAAACGTGGTAAGTATCAAAAATACAAATATTATTTTATTTTTCTTGAAGTTTTATTGTTAAAAGTATTTTAATTTATTCGTTTGAATAAAAAAAAATAGTACGTAAAGGGAGACTCGAACGCGCAACATTAGGTTCCGCATGAAACCGCCTCAACCACTACGCCACCGCATCGGTTGAAACAAATGTTATACCTTTAGGTATATAAGTCGCGCGTTGAAATCACTAATTCATCGATTACTTGAAAACTATTAATTTGCGGACTGGGTATACATTAATAAAATTTGCTTGCTTTTGAACAATCTACCGATCCCTCTAGGTCTAAAACTGATCCAGCGTTATGACCTTTCACCTCGATTTAAAAAAAAACTAAGACGTAGTGACCTCAACCCTTTCACACAAGTGACTTTTGGGTGACCCCCAACCTATATGTTGAAGGCGATCAAAATCGGTGGGACGGAGGTTGTGGCCTCCCCTTGTGAGCAGTGACATCGGTTAGTAGAAGAAGGATGGAATATATGTACACTCCCAGTCAAAAAGATAGCACATGTGTGCTATCTTTAATTTCTCATTGACACGCGTACAGTGTTGTGTTTACGACGCATAATATAGTTACCTTACGAGCTCCGAATATGTGGTTCACTGGAGAGAAGTCGTGACATTACGGCGTTTTGTATACAACACAGAAACATTGTTCTATACCAAAGGCGAAATGATAGCACACTTGTAAAGTAATAGACTTTTAGGGGAAACTTCTGAAAGGCCCCATCACCCCAGGACAACCAAACTTCGGATTTATAGTAATTGAGGGGCGAGAAATCGAATGAGACCATTTTCAGAACTGGCAAA
This sequence comes from Osmia bicornis bicornis, assembly GCF_907164935.1. NCBI lineage: Eukaryota > Metazoa > Arthropoda > Insecta > Hymenoptera > Megachilidae > Osmia > Osmia bicornis. The sequence goes on along the minus strand of NW_025791458.1, from coordinate 2,543,609 downwards.
TGAACCGTTCTCGAGATATACAGGGTATTCTTAAAGTGCGGAAACCCCCTATTATCTTGATAAGAACACATTTCCACGCAAAATGACTAACCCTAACCCTAACCCTAACCTAGGATAGGTTAGTCATTTTCCGTGAAAATGCGTTCTTATCGAGGTAATAGGGGGTTTCCGCACTTTTAGAATACCCTGTATATCTCGAGAACGGTTTATTTGCCAGTTCTGAAAATGGCCTCATTCGATTTCTCGTCGCTTCGGCCATAGACATATGAAATATAGACGGAGCATAAACTGCTACTTTAGGTAAGGGGGGCTCTGATAATCGGGGCGAGGAGGGGACTCGTCTGACTTCGACTTATTCCGGCAAGACTCGGTAGTATTCGGCTCACATTTCACATGTATGTATGTATGTACATACACCAACGATGAGTTGCATTGAACTTGTCGCAGTGAAGTTGGCCACGCATTCACTCATCGACGCGGCGTGAATGCGTAGTGAATTTGTAGCCAACTTCACTGCGACAAGTTCAATGCAACTCATCGTACGGATGCGAAAAGCCGAACATACCGAGCAGTGACTACAGATACAAGAAGACTAAACATGCCTATGTACTGGAAGGGTCGTGAATTTGTGCCTCGAGAACGAACGCCATCTGCTCTATCCTAGTACAAAAATATGAAACACTTCGCACTGCAACAGTCTACGGCACGTTGACGATAACAGAAAATTGCTTCAATACCAACAGCTATATCTCTTTACTCAGTGTCTCGAGCTCAATGTTGTCATATCTCTGAAGAGCAAGAAAGAGAATACGCGTAACGAGATAAAATGAGATGGAATATGTTTAAGGGATGCCGCTTGATCTTTCACTTTGTCGTGCTGAAGTCAACGGATGCGGATGTAGTTTTCACTATAATTTTTTACTTGAATTGTATTAAGGCAGGTCTATTCAGATAATGTTTGTAAGGGTATACATAGAGGCCGCGAACTCGCGAGCCCCTAGGGGCCCGCAACCGTACCGCCGCCGACTCGCGCCTAGTGCCGACACCGGCACCAGGTGGCGACCGCGCGGATCGCGAACCCGCGAGGCAAACGGCCTCGCGAGGATCCATATACCGCGGCGCGAGCCGACTAAGACCAGATCGGTTCTCCGAGCGTATCCCACCGAATGCGCCACAGCGAGACGGATCTTTATTTTTGGTATTGCCTTACTCTCTCTCCTCCAGCAGTGTTCAGTGACGAGACGCGTTTGCGACCGCCACTGAAGGTATCACTGTTCCGCCAGCCACTGTCAGGGATACCCCAGACGGCTTCCTAACCGCCGGGCCGTACCACACGCTCGCCGGGTGTCCGCCGGAGCCACGGTCTTTCCACTGTCGGGACGAACGAGACGCGTATCGCGACCGTTCGCCCCAGATGTGACATCGACTCCGCAACTGCCTAGCATTCCCGCTACCTTCACCGAACCGAACCGCCGGACCGTGACCGCGCCGGCCCGCCGAACCGAAACCGCGCCGAACCGTGTCGAACCACGCCGAACCATAGCTATAAGCCGTAGGTATAAGCCGCGTAGCCGTAAGCCGTTAGAATAAGTACTAGTAAACTGAGAGGAAGCTCAGGGCCGTAGGTTAAGCATACTGTATATAGAAAACGCTAGTTTAATAAACACCTATTCTTTACACACACACTCGCCTCACTCATTCTCGAGTCCCCTGGCCCACCGACTGAGTCGGCACCCACCGGCGGGAAGAAACCGTCACATGTTTTTCTGTTCAAAAAATAATTTGGTAATTATTGAGATTAGTTTACACCTCACCGAGTTTGATGAAATTTAAATATATTGTAAAACTGAACATTTTGAACAATTTTTTCCTATACATATAACCGCCGCTCAGCCTTAGTTTTCGAGATATTTTCGACAAACTGTCGAAACTAACACATTGAATTGTGGCCATCCGTGTGTGTCCGTGACAACGTACGCATTAGTATGGGATCGCCGCATTTCTACTGTTTCTGCAGGCAACAGCACGGTGACCAATGACCAATACATACCTTGTGTACTTCTGCATTCATGATTTCAATGTATCGTAGCTATGATGGCTACTTTGAATTTAATATAGCCTAACCTAATCCAATCTACTCTATTTACCTAATCGGTGAATTAAGGGTAAAGTGATATTCTGGTCGCCGTAAGGCGACCAGACACATATAATGACAATTCATAATTATGAAAGTTAGTTAAATTTAATTTTTAAGCCCACCCGTAATACAGGGTGTTCCGTAACTTGTGTAACTCTCGGAATCGGGGGGTTGCTGGGGTGATTCTGAACAACATTTTCCTTTACCAAAATGTCGTTTGAAGCTTCGTTTTTGAGTTATTAAAGAAAAACACTGGCCAATCAGAGCGCGCGCTGAGCCACGCGAGCGTTGGCTTTCAACGGTGCTCAGTCGTGGTCGTGAACAAATGCATTAGCACAGCGTAGGTATCAAGGGAAGAGTGCGATTTATCGCATTTAGTTACATCGTCTTAAATGAACAACAATGTGAAATCATTCGTTATTCATGAATAACAAATAAACTAATAATTCGTTTAGAAGTAAAGTGTTTTATCATTTATGAAAAAAATTTTTTTTTAACAGTACGTTTCTAGGTGGATCAATTGTTTAAAAAAAAATATTTTTTTCATAAGTGTTACATCGTCTTAAATGAACAACAACGTGAAATCATTCGTTATTCATGAATAACAAATAAACTAATAATTCGTTTAGAAGTAAAGTGTTTTATCATTTATGAAAAAAATATTTTTTTTTTAACAGCACGTTTTCAGGTGCATCAATTGTTCTAACTAATGTTAGAAAAAGATAATTAAACTTACCCATTCATCCACGAAAGAACCTGCTTCGACGGAAGCGGATCGTGCCGATCCTGACCTTCCCAGACAATCCGAAACAGTTGACAATACGGCTGGGTCATTGAACGCGCTTCACTGCACGGGGAAAGGTGGGGATTATTTTGAAACCGTTTATTTTTCCTACGTGTAAACAAGTCGGTCACTGAGTGACGAATGAATGCATGATTTCTTTTTTTTTTTTTTTTTCGTCGGAGGGGAAATACATTTACGTACGCGGTGTGGGACTCGAAGCTTACAGCACCCCAATATGTACCCACTAAAACCCCTCCCTCACCGGGCCGATTGTGGCGGCCGTGGTGTCAGTCGCGGCAGCGGGTGGTGTCACGTAATCAAGTAGGTCACTTAGCAACGAATGAATGCATTATTGTGTATTAAACAATTGATCTTACACCAGAATGAACGAATTCTCACACGCACACACATTCACACATACCGCGGGATCGTTTTTTTTTTTAGAGGGTGTTGACAATGTCGCGAACCGATTTCTTCGGCAGAGCAGCATACAGTCGATCACGAAAGTCTTTATGCACCGTTTAAAACAGAATACCTTATTTCAAATTGGATCAAATGATTTGAGGCTCTAGGACAAGTTATAAAAATTAATTTCCTAAGCTATGTACTTTTGCTGTTTTAAAAAATTATAGTTTGTCCTAATTTAAATGGGGTAATTTATTTTAAACGGTGTACAAAGACTTCCGTGTTTGACTATACTTTTCACACGCATACATATTCACACATACCACGAGATCGTTTTTTTTTTTAGGGGGTGTTGTCGTAGTTGACTGGCAAAATTAGTCGCGAACAAAGCGTTCATCATGATACGTACAAACGCGGAATATTATAATATGTTCTTTACATACGCGGAGTGCAAAGGCAACGCAAATCTTGCTGCTGCCCGATACCGCGAATTGCATCCCGGCGAACAAGCACCTAGTGCGGCAGCTTTCCGCCGGTTGGCTAGCCGCCTGCATAGGACCGGGTCGGTTTAACCGAACCATCGGGAAACGGGCCGCTCGCGTCGTATTTCCACCGCGCGGATGGAAGCAGTGCTCGCAGAGTTCGACTGGGATGGCACCCTGAGTGTGCGAGAAGTTAGCAGGCGGGTGGGGTAAGTTTAAATTTTCAAATGCATAAAATTTTCAAATTTTCAGTACATTTGAAAATACATTTCATAATAGAAATGGAATTATAGTGTATTTTTTTTTCCAATTTTAGTGTCAGCCAGTCAGCCAGTTCAAGGTGGCTGTTGGAAAAAATCGAGCGGAATCCGTCGTTCTGCAAGTACATTTTGTGGACAGATGAAGCCCTTTTTACACGGGAGAGGTGCTTTAATGCTCACAATTCGCACCTGTGGAACGCTGAGAATCCGTTTGCGATTCGTCCACATGCAGCACAAGACCGCTGGTCAGTCAATCTATGGGCCGGCATTTGCGATGATTTTGTTGTTGGGCCATACATTCTACCCGCTAGATTGGATGGAACAGCATACAAAAATTTTCTGGAGCATACTTTTCCGGATCTCTTGGAAGAAATTCCTTGCGAGGTTCGGAGGGATATGTATTTCCAGCATGATGGGGCGCCCGCCCATTATGCCGCAAATGTTCGGGCTTACTTAGATGAAACCTTTCGCGACAGGTGGATTGGCCGCGGCGGTTCTGTACCGTGGCCCCCACCGTCTTCGGACATGAATCCGTTGGACTTTTCCTTCTGGGGATACCTGAAGGTACGTTCAATATCATTATCATTTTGCACTAACTTTAAAAATCTTTATTTACGCAGTTTGCTTTATTCTTCATGTTTTCAGACTGCAGTATACCGGCAACCTGTGACCACGAGGGATGAGGTGATAGAACGCATCCGCAACGCTGTTGCGACAATATCACGCGACACGTTGCGGAAAGTGCAACAAAACGTACGACGGTGCGCGGAGGCCTGCTTAGGGGTCTTCGAAGGGTACGTCGAGCCCATCCTGGCCACGATAACGTGACACCACCCGCTGCCGCGACTGACACCACGGCCACCACAATCGGCCCGGTGAGGTAGGGGTTTTAGTGGGTATTGGGGTGCTGTAAGCACCTTCGAGTCCCACACCGCGTACGTAAATGTATTTCCCCTCCGACGAAAAAAAAAAGAAAAAGAAAATAATGCATTCATTCGTCACTCAGTGACCGACTTGTTTACACGTAGGAAAAATAAATCGTTTCAAAATAATCCCCACCTTTCCCCGTGCAGTGAAGCGCGTTCAATGACCCAGCCGTATTGTCAACTGTTTCGGATTGTCTGGGAAGGTCAGGATCGGCACGATCCGCTTCCGTCGAAGCAGGTTCTTTCGTGGATGAATGGGTAAGTTTAATTATCTTTTTCTAACATTAGTTAGAACAATTGATGCATCTGAAAACGTGCTGTTAAAAAAAAACATTTTTTTCATAAATGATAAAACACTTTACTTCTAAACGAATTATTAGTTTACTTGTTATTCATGAATAACGAATGATTTCACATTGTTGTTCATTTAAGACGATGTAACACTTATGAAAAAAATTATTTTTTTTAAACAATTGATCCACCTAGAAACGTACTGTTAAAAAAAATTTTTTTTCATAAATGATAAAACACTTTACTTCTAAACGAATTATTAGTTTATTTGTTATTCATGAATAACGAATGATTTCACATTGTTGTTCATTTAAGACGATGTAACTAAATGCGATAAATCGCACTCTTCCCTTGATACCTACGCTGTGCTAATGCATTTGTTCACGACCACGACTGAGCACCGTTGAAAGCCAACGCTCGCGTGGCTCAGTGCGCGCCCGGCGCGCGCTCTGATTGGCCAGTGTTTTTCTTTAATAACTCAAAAACGAAACTTCAAACGACATTTTGGTAAAGGAAAATGTTGTTCAGAATCACCCCAGCAACCTCCCGATTCCGAGAGTTACACAAGTTACGGAACACCCTGTATATGTATATATATATTGATGTCGGTCGCCGTGTTGCTGCCTGCAAAAACAGTAGAAAAGCGGTGATCCCATACTAATGCGTACGTTGTCACGGACACACAGGGATGGCCACAATTCAATGTGTTAGTTTCGACAGTTTGTCGAAAATATCTCGAAAACTAAGGCCGAGCGGCTGTTATGTGTATAGGAAAAACTTGTTCAAAATGTCTAATTTTACATGTTTAAATTTCATCAAAATCCGTGAGGTGTAACCTAATCTCAATAATTACTAATAATTTTAATATCATGCGAAGTTGGTAAATAGTACGTACATATGCGGAAAGATGAAATTTATGCATGTAGTAATGATAAGTGTAGGAAATAAAATGTTTTATGTATTTATTTCTTTATTATAAGACAACGAGACGAGGTAAACGATGCAAAGTTCAGACAGTTCGCAATCCGTAATCGTAATCCGTGTTCATAAGCCATTATCGTAATCGTGGTCGTACCGTACCGTATCGTATTCGTAATTGTAATCCGTTATCGTAATCGTGGTCGTATAATATCGTATCGTAATCCGTAATCGTAATCCGCGTTCGTAAGCCTTTATCGTTATCCTAATCGTGGTCGTATCGTATCGTGTTATAATCGCGTCGTGGTTTCGTAGGATCTGCCGCCCGCGCCGCGGACGCGTCTTTATATCCCCGCGGCGGTCGAACATTCTCGGTGTTTTCGCTTTAAACTTTGTTCGTTGGCGCAAACGGATTTCGGCGCCCGCTACGCGTTTTTGTGAGCGCCGACGGTTATCTATTTCGTAACGGTACGCATGTACCTTTCCACGATCATAACATTGTCTCTCACGCACGCACGCATACCATCATGCGCACGGGCGGGAAAGAGGTCACGGACACCGATCAGCTGTTTGAAATCGGGTTTAACGAATTCGTGGCCTCTTTCACCGCCTGCCTCCTACATAAGTAATTATATTTTTTAAATATAATAAGGGATAGGTTGCGGAAAGAAGAGAAATGTATGTTTATAATATTTTTATTGCATATATATATATATATTTTTTTATTATAGTTATAAGTATAATTCATGGATAATAATTAATGGGGCCGGGGGCGTATATCGGTCTCTGCGGGGGACCGTACATCGGTGCCGGCGGAGGAGTGTACACTGAGTTGCATTGAACTTGTCGCAGTGAAGTTAGCTACAAATTCACTAACACATTCACGCCGCAGGGTCGGTGAACCGATCTCGCCATTGGCTCACCGACGATGCGTGAATGTGTTAGTGAATTTGTAGCCAACTTCACTGCGACAAGTTCAATGCAACTCAGTGTACATCCTGGCATAGTACTGCGGGGGGGGGAGGGTATGTATAACCCACCGGGTATGTATACCCCCCCGGGTATGCGGCTGGTGGTGTGCGTCTGCGGTACGTAAGCTTCCGGATTTTTCGTACGGTTTTCTGTACTTCCCGCCTGGCCATCTCCCTGATTTTCTGAAATTCATTTAAAATTACGCAATTAATAAAATACATATACATAAGCCAGAGAAAGGTTTATTACGAAATACATTCATATACACGTATTATGCAGATGCACACGCACACGCACACGCACACGCGCACGCACACACGAAATCTATTTCGACGCATATCGAGAGAAGTACATAGTACATACACTTGTCACTACAGTTATATATATTTAACAATAATGGTACCTTTATTTCCGCCGGTACCTCCGCTCTCGGTGCCCCCGCCGCCGGTGCCTCCACCGGTGCCTCCGCTGCCACATTAGCGTTGTCCATTCTCAAATTGTCCATTCTCAAATATCTGTAAAATGAAAGTTATAAATTAAAATAGGATTATTAGAATCCGAAACTCACAGTTCGTTTTAATTACAATCACATTTGCTGAACAGAATACAAGTTTAATTCTTACCTTTTGTATAATGACGACGGTTTTTTTTTTTATGCTGCCGTTTCTGCTGCTGATCTTCATCTGCACCATGCGTCTACTAGAAGACGGCATGGGTGAAGGTGAAAGTGGGGATCTATGCCCCACTACCCGATAGTTTTTTCGTAATTGGTCGAATCGCTTGACGAAGATGTCAAATGAATTGGTCAAGTGAGACTGAAACAGTAATATGCGCAGGCTCTCTCTCTCACGCATTGACACTTGTCTCATTTCCTCCATTTCACACTCGCTAGTTTCCTAAAGGCAGAATTTCCTATGTGCGTCGATCGCATGCGGTTTAAAAGAATATAGTCGCAAGTCACCGACGTACATAGAAAATTAAGCGTTTATAATGAATATTAATTAATAGTGGTCTTCCACACCACCTTTGAGGTTCCACTAATGGCGCGTTAGATCTTTTTATAGTGGATCTTCGCCTGGAGCCCTATTATACCACTTCATAAATTGTCAGCTCACGTTATATCGCCTCTGACTGTATTTGTTTTAAGTAGACAAGTAGAAAGGCAGATATTCTGAAAATGAAAACAGTCTTTCACAGATTTTGCAATTTTCGCACCTTTGCGGTTGGCTTGTGAGGAAAACTTTTAGGGCGTCGTAATTCTTGACCGAGCCAGACCGTATCCTTATGAATTTTTACCTTCATCATAAAGTATGCTATTTTTTGCCGATGTTCGTTACACGTATTACTATCAAACCAACCATGAAGCTCAGGTGAATTGTTAACACCTTGTATAAAATAAGGAAATATTTTATCAAGAATACCCTCTTCAGCCCGTAAGGTAGGATATATTTTATCAAAAATAGCATTAAATATCCTAAATGCAAAAGAAAATTTCTTACTAGGGGCTATAAGACTTCCAAAATCGGAATCATTATTTTTTTTCTTGTAGGCACGAAGAAAGATTAAAATCTGTTCATTTCGTGAAAGAACTGTTGTACTATCTAATAATTCTGCCTTGCATATATCGCAGTTAGTTTTTCTAATGTTTTTCATAGCGACATATCTCGCAGAATATACAATGGCACACGATTCTAAGGTGTGGGCAGTTTCAGATACTTCTTGCAAGATATCAGCGATGATAGTATCACTTGCATCCTCTTCTTCTAGGCTTTTACGGGTGACTCCAGAATCTCTGATCAATCTGGAGTCACTGCTATCATAATTAATAAAATCTGACGAATCGCCGGTACTAATTGACGCAACATTTTCCGAAGATTGTGGTAACTTCAACAGATTAAGATCTTCATCATCTAAACAATTTGCAGATTGCGACGGCTTCATTAAATTTAACATCATATTTTTCTGCAAATTTAATCTAAATGTTTTCGCGAACGGATTTTGTTCATAATTACCCGCGTTATGTCTGATCATAGAAAACAAATTTTCTATTGGATCTTGTTGTAATCGCGACGTCATTAAATATGACGTACCTTCATCGCGAATGTCATGCCACAATTGTATCGTCGCATTAATTGACAGCTGCAAGCCTCTGAAGCACGGAGGACGTACCTGCCGACCCTTTTGAATCACAAACCAATTTGTACATGCTGTTGCCTGTCTTATCAAATTCTCTTCTACTTGAAGATTTTTATTTGATAAGGCACACTTTTGCGGATTAGCATCATGCGCGGTTCGACTGTTTAAATTATCGAATAAATCATCCAACAGTCGAACAAAACATGCAGTATTCACAACAGTATCGCTTTGGATCTGTCCCTGCGTGCTGGCCGTTAACAAAGCTGCCGAAACTGTTCGACTAAACACTTGCAAAGCGAGCCTACAATTCATTCGTTCGAATACATTCGGTCGAATATGCTTTTCTGACAATTTTACAGCTGCCCTAGTGCCTTTCTTTCGTTCAAGATCCCATAGAGATGATATATCTGACCATGAATCTACAGAATCGTTAATCATCAAATCATACTGCAATAAATTGTTGCAAATGTTTTTAAATTTATGCAAATAATCATGAAGAAAATAAATTTTATTTCCTTCATGTATTATATATGGTTTCTCAAGAGATACTTTTCGATCTACTACCGATCTGTTACCAGAACCTTGATCGCAAACAATTGCACGTACGCGTAAACCAGCGCTACAGACAGCAGCAATTACCGCATCAAGCACATTCAACAAGTTTACAGTTGACATGTTGCTGCTACTTATGAAATAAGCAATTGGTTGCTTCCAATTAAAAAATAATCCGCGAAGCATGAAAACTAAGGCTTGCGTGCCTGGTTTCATCTCAGATCCAAAAGCACCATAATCTTGGAAGCCTTCAATTTTTGGTTTTTTTGAATGAAAATCAAAGGACTTCTTTATTGTCATTTCGTCGAACAGTAACACGCAATTTCGTTCAGAACTATCCATCCACGATATCTTTCTATGTAACTGTGTAAAAAAGGTCGTACAAATGCCCGGCCACATTTCAATGCTTCCAAACCATCTACTAATTGTCATAGCACATGGTAAACGGAAACCGAAATCGTCACGAAGTTTTCTGAATAAACTCGGTGACGAATAGTGCATTGATAGACAAATATGTTGCTCGTCCGCAGAATATACCGTCCGCAGAACGTCTTTACTTCGTTCGAAACTTTGTCTTTTATATTTCGAACGAAATCTGACTCCGTCATTTCGTACGACTCTATTTTACGTTTTAATGCTAATATTTGTTTATTTTTTCTAGCAAGCAGTTTACGCAATTTCTGCGTTGCTAATTTCAATTGATCAATTTCTTTTTTCTTTGATCTACAAAGGAATTTGGGTGAATGCTTGCGACTGTTACACGTAGGCTCTTCATTATCCTCACCCAAATCGTACAATACCGGTACGGCATCCTTCTTCAATTTCAGTTGCACCACCTTGTCTTTTTCGGCAAAATGCCTTGAACAAATATACCGGCGTTTCAATTGGAGATCGGTTAAATCCGCGAAATCGTTGTTTCCACTATTCACGATCCACTGTATTAACCGATCATTGTCTGCAACTGGGAATGAATGTAATATCTCAGTTGTTCTGTTACGCGACGTAACATTACAACCGCGATAAACACATTTTTTATATCTAGCGCGCGTATCACGAAATACCATTTTTGGAACACTGAAAGCGGTTAAACTTCGTCTTAGGGGACCAAAAATTAACGGGTCCAAAATATATGTTCTTGTAGTTTTTGATCTGAAAAGTCCGAAAATGCAAGTTAAATGTCCAGGAAACCAATAGTTCAAAAGATACGAGTATATAAAAATGTGTGTACATACTTGGCGTACTTTGACAGATCAATACGATGCGATATTGACTCTTCCCCGCGTCCAATCCTTTGTTTGGACTCTATTTGTTGGGTGTGAATACCATCAGTTCCTATCAAATCCGAGGGAATATTGTTTATAAAAAAAAAACTAACCTTAGGTATACCGGGTTTAGGCCGCCACTTAGATAATTCTGTTTTACCGACGGCGACTCCACTCATTACCACTCATTGGACAATATGGCGTCGTATTGACCTGTCAAAGTACGCCAAGTATACACATTTTCATGTACTCGTATCTTTTGAACTATTGGTTTCCTGGACATTTAACTTGCATTTTCGAATGTTTCAGGTCAAAAACTATAAGATTTGATACTTTTCATCCAGAAATTTTTGGTCCCCCTAGACGAAGTTCAGCCCTGAAAGCGGTTACAAATTTGTATATTACACGTTTGCACCGCTTGCATAAGTTCTTTAGACTGACGTGAACTGGAAGAACGTAACGCTAGAAACAAATAAACATAAACTTCTTACATTGTTAGAAAAGGACACCGAATGGAAAAAGGAATGCGGATTGTTACGATCGCGGATTCTCTTTCTTTTTCATTCGCCATCCTTCCCCGTGTTCGATACTTATTATCGTCAATTTGTGAATATACTCCAAATTATATCGCGTTTGATGTCATTTTAATCAGAAAAATGTTACAAATATCCTGGTAAAAGATTTATAAGATTTAAGTATTAAGATTTCAATTTGTACAGGAGTAGTGACTGTGACAGAGAGAGAGGGATTGAACAAGAGAGAGAAATGGCGAGAGTATGAAATGACGAATGGGCGAGTGAATGCATTTGAAATGAAGCGAGTGATAGGTTGGACGAAGAGAGAGCGAGAAGGAATCAGTGAGAGAATGAGAGAGAATAGCGACCAGGCGAATGTGTTGGCCTTATCTGGTGCATTATACTTTTGAATCAACTTTATTTTTCTTTGAATTCAAGTAAAGACTACAACATATTGAAATGTGTAAAGTTTGAGTTTTAAGTTCATATACATATAAGGGGTTGATGGGTCCAGTGCCACTGTTTGCAGAAACAGTAAGCAATCGGCCGTCGCACTTGTTGCTACAGACGCATATAGGCAGAATTCACTGAAGTAGAAACTCGTCAAAGAAGTAAAAAGTAGTAATTTCGTACAAAAATATCGCTTTTTTTCAGATATATAATGTATAATACGTATTTTTAATTGCTTTTGTTCATTTCTTAGAATTGCTTAATAAATTTATAATTACTTTTGTAATTAATTTATCATTGTCACGAAAGTATTGCCGGCCGCCTTACAGCGCCCGGATTTAAATATATAACCTAACCTAACCTAATATATCAATAATATTCATTTTTAATTGAGTTTTAATAGAGATTTTTTGGAGTCTCGTATGTGCAGCTGTAAACAGAGCCATTACGTTCTCTAGACTCTCGTTTCTAAACAGAAATGTGCTGTCGTAGAATTCTTTGCAAAGTTAAATTACGAATTGATTAAGAATAAAAAATAAAATTGACCCCGTGGAATTAGAACTCGATCTTCTGGTTGTGACTGTCAGATTACTCGGGAAGCGACAGCGTACACAGATGAAAGCAGATATATGATTGTGTGAAGTGCGAACACCAATTGCCATGCATATGGAAACAGATGTGGCAACACTGCAAACGTACTATACATGTATACGTTTCTTCACTTTCGTGTAGTAGATAAGGTAGTTCTGCCATGCATGCTCCAGCGAGGTATGGTAAGAGAAGAATTGATAAAACAGATACAACTGTTATACCAACTGTGGAAACCCAACCTCACCTTGGGGTACCGGGTACTCCAATAATGACGCCCCATCGGTAACATAGGCATGTTTAGTCTTCTTGTATCTGTAGTCACTGTACCGAGTCTGCGCTTACGAAAATAGTCGAAGTCAGATGAGTTCCCCCCTTACCGCGATTATCAGTTACCCCTCGTAGAAAGGCTCCGTCTATATTTCATATGTCTATGGCTTCGGCCTCTTCTTTCTCCGCGGCGTCTGCATCGTCGATTACCATGACAGCCATCCCAGTCATGGCTATGGTATTGAATTTTTTTTAATCTGAAATATAATAATGAATGTTTTATAAGAAGAAAAAGCAATCATGGAAATTCAGTGGCTACTGTTGTAGACATAATTTCCATTTCACGAAAAATCTAATTCTGCCACATTTATTACGTAGAAGAATCAACGCTTTTACTTACTTGCGACGTTGACGGCCTCGGATTCTCCTTTCTCTTCCCTTTTATCCGACTTCGTTCCTTAGACCTCTTTCTCCTGTTTTTTTCTATCCTCTTTCTTTTCTTCTTCTTCTTCCTCGTCCATCTGTGAAGAAAGTAATTTATGTATAGATAACGTAATATTAATTATGTAACATTATACTTGCCGATTATACGTGATCAGACAGCATATTTGCAGTCCATTTGTCCTGGTAGGTAATGCTTTCTTGAATATACCTATATATAATTTTTTAATTTATTTCGAGAAGAGGAAAATGCTGTTTTTAATTTCTCAATGACAAAAATGTTCATGCAAAGATGAATGAAGATGAATGAAGATAAATATTAAAAAAGAAGAAGTTAGTGGAAATAGATGATATAGGACATTAATAATTTCATGAAGGGAATAAGAAAAAAATTGTTTCAGCTGAAAAAATAAATTTTGAGTCCTACGCTCGCTTCGCTCCAAAAAACCTCTTCTCGGGAATCCTTTCTTCGAAAATCTGTAACAAATTAAGAAATATAGTATAGCATCGCGTAACTCACGATCGTACGATCCGCGAGTACAATTGCTATTTCATGCAATTGTGAACCACCAACAGAGTCAGTGTTACTACACTTTACAGTGCAGTGCCACGCCGGACAGTAACAGTATTGTTTATTACTGTCCGCATAAGACCTTTTTTGACTTTTCAAAGGTCACTATTTTGAAATGTGTATATCGGCGTCGAACAACTCGCGAGATCGTATGATCCGCGAGTACAATTGCTGTTTCATGTAATTGTGAACCACTAACAGAGTCGGTGTTACTGCACTTTACAGTGCAGTGCGACGCCGGACAGTAGCAGTATTCGTGCTACTTTCTGAGAAAGACCTTTTGCGCTTTTCTAAGCTTGCTCTCTCCTCTGTTATAAATTGAGGCTCCCGAATGGGCATTTCCCTATTGTACCGGCTACCTATTACTTCCGGTAACATGCACAATAAATAAAATTGAATTAATTTTGGCTCCATATTGTTTTGCCAAAAGCCTTTAACCCTTTTCGGGTCCAAATACAAAATAAGCAATATTTTTTACCTGTGACATGTAATTGTCCTTGTACTTGGTAGTAATAGTAGTGGTTCCTGTTCAATGAATTTCCTTCTGCGTCTGCAAATATACGCCGAATAACTGCAACACTTTTGATTGCCTCCTCCAGCAATAAATTCTCCGCCGTTTTCGGACATTTGATTTCCACAATGCCCTCTTCGTCTATAAGTCCATCTGGCGAAGCTCCTAACTATCCACTATCAATAAATAATCCACATTCTTTAATTTCAATACCAATGCACACACTTAGTTCTTCACGTGCGAATTTTTCGCATTCCTGTCCATATTGTACTGCAGGTGCACTAATCAGTCGTGGATACACTAACGACTTCACTGAATTTCCACAGAGCGTACCAATTCGACGACGGCATATTCTTCCAAAATTAGAGGCCGTCAATAATTTAGACTTGTAATTCAACCATCTCGGATTTTTCGCTTGACCGATGGTTTCTTCTTCAATGGCATCTCTTCTATTTTGCCAATTTTGTAACATTTCCATATGTTTTTTTTCCTCTAATTCATAAATATTGTTAGCCATATCCGGCTTTTCAGCGTTTGGTCCGTAATTGGAATCCTTTTCAGAACGGCATTGTTTCCGCACGTGCTTTGTAATTTTTTTTTCCTTTCTCTTTTCACTGTATTTCTCATTTTCTTTCTTCCTTCTACTTTCTATTTTGCGTAAAATAACGGGCGGTTTCTTGTTCGTCGCCGTATTCAGACGCGACAACACTTGTTTTGTGTTATACTGTAGGACAGCAGCAGCACATCTTCCCGTGTAAGATCCTCTCTCTCCGAAATTCAATCTTTTGCCTCCTGTATATTTTGCGATGATTCCGTTGAAACTTTCGACGGCATTATTGTTGCTGTTATACAGCAAACTCTCAGCATGCGCCAACAGAGGTCGAAGTATTTCTTTGATGTGTTCGTACACTCCCATCTTCATCAATTCGGGAACAATGTTCTTTTCATCCTTTTTACTCGTTCCATCGCAGAAGTATTGTAGTTTTGAACAATCTGCGTGTTTACCAAAAACGTGGCTAGGAACATTGTGTATGTCGGCATACAAATTCTTAATTTTCTCAGCGGTTGTTACTTGCTGACTGTATCTGAACTCTGCGGCTTTTACTATGTCCGCACGCATTCGCCGAATGCTGCTTTCAACGATTCTTCCCAATGGACCAGGTGTTGTCATCTTTACAACTTCTTTCATTTTTCTGCAAAAGTTTCTCAACAAATGATTTGTGCATTCAATTTTTTTTACACGAATCTGCGTTTTATATGGATCCGCATCTATAATTTTTTTATAAACGCTGCTGTCCCCATCAGCAATCAGTGTTGAATAAATCAGCCCACGTTTTTCTACGCTGGTCTTGAAGCCTTCGACTATAGCGTCACTTTCCATCGCCGTTGATGCTTGGCTTGCGCTCCAATTTTTGAAATAGGTGTGTTTCCGTGGCTCTTCTTTCTTTTTCGCAGCACATCGACAAATCCGATAAATAAAACTTTCTTCGTATGGTATCCAATTATAACGCCGACTCCAGACGCGGAATCATACGTTCCAGTCCGATATGATCGTTTCATCCAGCTTCCATCGGCCACAACGGGGATGTGAGGGATTCCAAATCCAGGAACAATATCGCCTCTTTCAATGGCCAAGCGTTTTTCTTTCTGTGCCGCTGCTACCATCTCTTCTTCTGCAGCAACAATTAGTGCTTTCACGATTTTATCGTGATGCTTTCTAAATTCTTTCTTCGACATGGAGGGTATGTTCATCGCTGCAAGGAACTCCTCCATTTGGGCATAACTGCCTCCATTCACAATTGTTCCAGCAACTGCACACTGGTTTGTTTCCATTTTATTGCTGTCGTCAGGTTCACTGTGGATTTCACCTTTATATTTGCACATATCGCATATTACACTGAGGGTGGTCCTCAGGCCCGACCGTTTCATGCCGGTTATTTTTAGGTGTCTAATTCCACAGTCCTCCCTGTTTCTAGCATGGTCGCCTATTTTCTGAAATTCAGCAAAAATGTGCTGCATGTCCACGATACTGAAGCCAATTGGTATACACAATTGTTCTTCAGGCTCGTTCGTTACAACTTTATGTATCATCAATTCCTCATTTTCTGAATTTGTGCCTTCAATATTTATCCTATCTTCTGCATTGTTTGTTTCTTCAATTTCAAATAATTAATTCGTCGTTTCTTCAAAAATTTCTTTACAATTTGCCGTATTCTGAAGAGCTAACCGCCGCACAGTGGGCCAAAATCATAAAATAGGTGGACAAAATTCATACCTCTCGTAATTATGCAGCATTTATTACAAAGAGGACAGTATTGGCGCTTTTTTAACACGTAGATGTTTTTAATTAGATGTTTTTTCACCTTTATGTAGTTTATTAATAACTGTCTACTGATTGAGTAAAATAATTCATGATTGCAAGCTTTATAATGTGTAAATATATATATATATTCTTCAGTGTATAAAGTCTTATTTTGTTAGTTGAAAATTATAATCTAGAGGGTTTAGTTGAAGAACTGATTAAAACAATTAATAAAATGATTGATAAACAATATTTGTTAACTAAATACGGAGCGAAACGAAAATGAATATTAATAATTAACCAATAATGTTGATATTTAGGTATTTATAAATATTTATAAAATAGAAACAATGGTTAGAATGATATTAATAATTAACAATGTTCATAATTTGATATTTAAATATTAATAATTAATAAATAAGACATATAACTAAGTACTCTATATTATAATGCTTATTATTTAATATTTATATTGAATATTCATAATTAAGTGTCCGTAAATAATATTAAGCCTTATCTTAATTATAATCTAAATAGTCATTATTACTATCGTTTTCTTCGTCGGAAATAAGGTCTGTCGTTTGATCGCTCGAAAGAAAATAAATATCTCTAGTAATATATGATTTTTTGTCAGGAAGTGTTCTAAAGCTTGATATATAAGGATCAGATGAAATCAATAGATTGTGGAGGATGTCAATGTTCGTATCTGTTCTTGATGTTTTACGGGAAAATCCTTCTCTAAATCTTTTTATTTCTTTATGACGAGATTCTTGAACCTCCTCCGATAATTGACCAATTGGAAGTAATAGTGAAGATATGACTGTCGGTCCGTGTATCAATATTTTATGAATAGGATACCAGTCATAAAGACGAACGTACAGTTCAGCTGTATCATTTGCGTAAGCATCGAAAGCTGAAATATTTATCCTCAATCCAAAAGACAATGCCCTTAGTATTATAGAAAATCTTTCTATTAAGTTTAAATCAATTCCGGTAATGGCTGCCGTCAGTGTGGCACTTTGGAAAAACCTACGGGCAGAATTTCCATCATTTGTATTTCCACCCCCCTGCTTGGGCATGTCAAGCAGTAACCCAGTTTCCGCACGGAATCTTCTAATAATTATATCTTTCCTTTCAGCTACATTCTTTTTTTCTTCACTATTTCTTGCTTGTCATTTTTTAATACTCAATTTATAAGAAATGTGAAGAAGACACTCCATAAATCTTATGTAGGCATATAAAGTTGATAACCCCCAGGAGAATGTTTCCAGGTTACATTCCCTTTTTCGAACTTCCTCTAGATTTTTCATATGTGTGGGACTAGCTTTACATATATAACATCTTTGACTAGATTTAGTGTCTGAAAGAACATTACACACCTTTCCATCTAACATTGTTTCAAAAAATTCGTGATTAATCTTTAACTCATCATTTTTAAAATTTACGCATGTGCTTCTAAGTTCTTGGATTTGTTGCCTGATATTATTATATTCATTGGTGATGCTTTCATTAGTTTCTTTCGCAAATCTAAATCTGATAGGTCTGCAGTATATAGTTGAAGATGTTCGCGTGTTTTGCCATAAAACTATTTTCTTATCCTCTTGGTCAAGTCCACATAATTGAAGAGGAACCATAGATGTTGTTACAATGAAAGAATCATCGAAGTCTTGTAATATCCTTTGCTTATAGCGGCTATGACTCCCGCAACCATCACTTCCCCATTTGAAACTAATTTTAATATCTCGCAGTAAAAACCTGCCTTGGAGTCTGCTTCGAGCCGTCGTCACGGTAAGACGTGTTTATCAACACGGGAGCTCGAGTATTACTTTGCGTAGTTTTCAAAACGTACAGAGTTATATAGATATCGTGTGTGAAAAAGTGGAGCCTCAAAAGAGAGATACAGTGTACTGTATCTCATAAGTGATAATTGCGTTTTCCAAACATGAATGTTTCTGGTATCAGGAACATTCAGTCTCAAAGTATTCCAGTAATGTCTCAACCAACGGCAAGTAACCACAGAGCTTCGTACGCCAAAGTTGCTCAGCAATCAGTTTGCCCGAAAAAGGAACAAGCTATCGTCACTGATTCGGTAGAAGGTATCACTGTTAAAGAATATGCAGTCGCTATTGCTCAACTAATTGGACTACAAAATATACTGTACATATCGAGAATATCTCATCGCAGAGTATGTTTATATCTAAGTTCCCAAGAAATAGCCGATAACCTTGTAGAATCACAGAAATACGTCGTTATAAACACTCACAGACTAGAATTGCGGCCGCTAATTTCTAAAGCGAAACAGATTATACTTTCTAATGTACACCCTGTTATTCCAAATAATGTCATTGAAAGTAAATTAGCCGAATATAACGTCTTTCCTAAATCTCAAATCTCTTACATCAGAGCAGGATGGAATGATGCTGGCTTCACACACGTCCTCAGGTTTAGAAGACAGTTATATGTGGAAAATGACGAAGTTTGTAAACTACCTAACTCAATAGAAATTGAGCATGAAAAAACCGTTTACTGGATCTACATTTCCGCTGAGAAGCTTACCTGCTTTCTATGCATAGAGGAAGGTCACTTAGCCAAACATTGCAAAAATGTGGAAGTTAATAACCAACCGACAGTGATCAACAATACGCAATCCAGTGACAAGCCGGCACCACCATCAGTAATCAATGATCTCTCAACAAAAGACAGGGATCAATTAATTATCGGGGATAATCAACCTTCCCAAGTAACGACAGAAGAGAACAGTTTCGTAATTCCGAAAACTTGCTACGCAAAACGTCCTTTATCCACATCAACTGTTTCGGACGACATTACCGACACAGCAGGCAGTTCATCCATGAATGAAAGGAAAGGTGATAAAATTATGTCAGCCACAGCTAATAAAGTAGGAAGCAACTCTAGGCAACCAAAGAAGAAAAGAATCAAAACGCAAGAAGCTCCGATAGATATAGGTCAAAAATTACAGCAAGCACAACGCTATTTTGAAAGTAAAGCAATAACCCCTGCAAGTGAGTTTGCTAGCCTCGCTCAGTTTCTTACAGAAACATATGGGAATCCAGATACTGCCCAAATAGCACTAAAATATTCAGAGGAGCTATCATCGATCACTAACTTGTTAAAAGGGGTTTACGAGCATCTCGAGGGAAGATCTCTTAAAAGTCGTATTACACGTATCGTTAAAAAGCTTGATAACCCAGTCGATATAAGCGTTACCAGCGAAGAGCTCTCCTCAACGGAAGAATGAACCTTTTTCTTCAATCTGCTCCTATGCAAACACAAAATTCCTCCACATCTTATCAAGGAAACTCTCGCAACAAATTGAGAATATTATTTTGGAACGCCAGAAGTATTAGCAAACATAAGGAAGAGTTAATTCCCATTTTGGACAATATCGATATATTTGTATGCGTCGAATCATGGCTTAAAAAAGATACTGGTATAGATTTCGCTGGATTTAACTGTTTTCGTAAGGACAGAAGCCATTCCCGCGGGGGTGGTATTCTAATCTTATTGCGTAAAAATTTATCCTTCACTGAAATTACTAATTTGGACGTGCCAGATGAGAGTGTGGAAATGGGTGGCCTAAAAATAACTAATGTATATCCGGCTTTTAATTTGATAGCTTGTTACAGAACTCCTGGGTGTAACCTCTCGCAAGACAAATGGGATCGGATTGTCAGATATGCTTCGCAGTCTGGTGCTGATCGTTTGGTTGTGGGTGATTTTAACGCACATCATACCGCGTGGAATTGCTCACAAACCGATGCGAATGGTGAAAGATTGCTGAGAGCTCTCGAAGATTCTGACCTTGTCATGCATAATACAGATACATTGTCTCACATAGATTTTTATAGGGCCAAAAAATCCAATATAGATCTTATATTATCCTCAAATTCACTTGCCGACAAAATACAAGTCGAAATAAATGACGAAACCTGGGGGTCAGATCACTATCCAATCTTTATTACCGTTAATTCAGAGAAAACCATATACCACAAAAAGTCATTTAAAATTTATTCAACAAAAACAAATTGGGATGGAGTCTTCAGTTCTCTTGAAGGTTCATACTCAGAGTTTCTGTCTCAAGACTTTACTAGTCTGTCAGCACCTTTAAAATATAATAAGTTCATCGAATGTATTACACAGGCCTTAAAAGTTAATACGCCAGTTAAGAAGATTGTACGGCCCGTGCATCACAGAAATCCAGTCCCCTGGTGGGACTCGGAATGCGAGCAATTAAAAAAACAAAGGAAGGAAGCATACCAAAAATGGGAACGCACGTACCAATTGGAGGATCTTATAGCATATAATATGGCAGTAGCTAGATTAAAAAAAACTTTCAAATTAAAGAAAAAGGCAAGCTTTAAGGCGTTTGCCGAAACAATTAATGTCCGGACCAATAGTACGTATACTTGGAATAAATGTAAAATCTTAAAAAATAAATGGATTAACACTCAGCCTGCAACTGTATCTGATAGCAACATACAAATTGAAAAACAGGCTACTAAAGCTCTTAACAAAATTAGTCCTCCATGGGTGCCTGCTGACCCAAATTTCCTACCCGTATGTGCAAATAATGAGTTTTTTGATGCGCCTTTCGATCTAGTAGAATTCAACCTTGCTCTCGACGTCCGAAACAATAAATCAGCGCCTGGGCAGGACGGGATTGATTATTTCGTGTTAGGTAAACTCCCGATAAAGTATAGATTAATTTTATTAGATATTTTTAACGAACTGTATAGAGATAAAGAATATCCATCTGGCTGGAAGCAGTCGTACGTGCATTTCATTAAAAAAGCCGACGGTAAAAGTCTTCGCCCAATCACGCTCTCACTGTGTACCTGTAAGCTTTTCGAAAGTCTTGTCAAAAACCGTTTACAATGGTGGTGTGAGCATAATAATCTTATCCCGAAAAATCAAACTGGCTTCCGTAAAGGACAGTCTTGCATGGATAACGTCTGCAACTTAGCTCTATTTGTCGAAGAGGGTTTTCAAAATAATAAAAGTACCCTTGCGGCATTTCTTGATGTTCAGGGAGCATTTGATAACGTAATCTGCGAAATTTTGTTATCAAAGCTTGCTTCAATTGGTTGCTCAATTAAACTTATTTCGTTTATTAAGTTTCTTGTACATGAAAGAATCATTTCTACTGACCTTACGGGGGATAAAATTAGGCTTGTTTTTAAAGGTGTACCTCAGGGCGGGGTGATTAGTCCCCTGCTATTTATTCTTTATGTCTCCGAAATTTCAAACAACCTCCCTAAAAACCTAGTTCTGTTACAGTTCGCAGACGACATAGTGATATTCTCAAAAATCTCCCCGTTACGTCGGTGTAAGAAACTAATTGAAAAATCGATAGATACGGGTAGAAGTGGTCTCAGATTTTTGGGCCTGGAACTCTGTGCCCAGAAAACAGTTATTATTTACTTTAACCGGAATAAACACTCCCCACGTGAGACCGACATCCGGATTGACGACGTCACAATCAGATCTAGTCATTCGGTTAAGTTTCTAGGAATCATTTTTGACCACCAATTGACCTTCATTCCTCATGTTAGGTATGTCCAAAGTAAATGCTTTAAAGCCCTTAACATAATAAAATTTTTATGTGGGACGTGGTGGGGTTCAAACCCTGAAACACTCCTCACGTTATACAAAAGCTTTGTGCGTTCACATATAGATTATGGTTCATTTGTTTATTTTCCGACTCAAAAAAACATACACTTGAAATTAGAAAGAATACAATTATCAGCCATTAGACTTTCTCTCGGATACAGAAATAGCACCCCAAATAATGTTATATTAGCAGAGTCTAAACTACAAACAATTAGAGACCGCGCACAATTCTTAGGCTTCAAATTTCTAACAAAAGTTCTCTCTAATTCCAACTTGGTAACCCGCACTTTTGTACACCAATTTTACCATAAAACAAGAAGGAAAAAACGAAAGAGAAAGAGGCTTTTTCAACATTGTATATATGCCATCTTGGAACAAATTGAAAACAAACTGCATACAAGTACTCATTATGATATCTACAGCATGGACTATAACATACTAACTAACCCTATCGATATTAATACCGAACTGGGCAACGTACTCCGTCAGGCTAAAAATCCTAACGCAAAATTAAATGAAATTGTAGAACAGCGGGGAGTTATTTCAATCTATACAGATGCAAGCAAAATTTCGGGAGCCCAGTCAGTAGGGTGTGCTTGTATCTCTGAAGAACTAGGTATTTCCATTCAAAAAAGCCATCCTATAGAGTCTTCAATTTTTACGGAAGAATGTGTTGCAATTAAGGAGGCATTAAATATCGTTACAAGCAACCCTTCCTTTAACTACTTTATTTTGACTGATTCTCTCAGCGCCCTAATGTCTCTCAATAGTAATAGATTTGACTCCAGAATGAGTCCACATATCGCAGATATAAAAAAACAATATTATGTATTAAACGAAAATAATAACTATGATGTCAGGTTCATTTGAGTGCCGTCTCATAGGGGTATACGAGGCAACGAAAAAGTTGATTCTCTTGCTAAAAATGCTACTCTTTTTGAACCAAACAGTAATATGTATCTACCTTTCACAGACTTCAGTGAACAGTATAAAAGTACTGCCATCTTTAATACTAACAAAATCAACGAAGAACAAGGCCTAGAGAAGGGTAGGGAGTACTTCCTATTGTATCATACTAATAAAAGGAAACCTTGGTTTTACAGTCTAAACGTATCCAGAAGGGTAATAACTACAATCAACCGCTGCAGATCGAATCATTACAACCTTGTAGCGTCTCTAGGACGTTTGGGGATAACTGACAGAATTAGTTGCGACTGCGGCTACGAAACACAACATCTCAACCATATTTTGTGGCAGTGCGCTATGTACAACTCAGAAAGGCAAATATTGTTAGATAAGCTTAAGAAATGCAAACATTATCCCCCATTGGACATCAAAAGCATACTCGCTACTCTTGATATTAAAGCTCTATTGTTTATATGCGACTTTTTTCAAAAATGCGGGCTTAAAATTTAAGCATGGATCCTACTGTTCTCAATTATTGTACCAATTAGCCACTTAAGAAATGTTAATCATAATCGGTTTAGTAATTAAGTATTCTATGTACAGCTGTATAAACCTCACGTAGAGGTTTAGGTAAGCTTAAATAATAAAAAAAAAAAAAAAAAAAAAAAAAAAAAACCTGCCTTCTGAGTCAAATTGGTTTAATACATTATCGAGGGTTAAAAACAAACGACAACATGTTAAATCAATTATAGACTGCAGCTTGATTTCAGCTAGATCATCGGTGATGTTACATTGGCCTTCAGGAGGGTAACAACATTTCTTTGCGTGTGCTACTGCATTATATGATGGATATAGTGTTGTTTTCCTTTCAATAGCACCTCGACGAATGGCAATATATTGTCGTTTGGTTAATTTTGTGGAAGTTATAAGTGCCAATGCTTCCTCGGGTGAGTATGATCTACCTGAATGAGATCTCTGACTTTCATCTACTTGTTCGAAAGTCTTCATTATGTTGATGGCTTTTTGAGGTGATCTCAGAACATTTCTTATAACATCTGCTGCTTTATTTTTCCCATTTCGTTTTAGCTTTAGTTCAAGAGCATGTGAAATTTCTTCTATGGAATAAGTATTTAAAAGATTTTCTATTCTCCTTTTTTTGGTTCTTGGACAGCTTAAATTAAATTTTGATGAAGGCCGACCTCGTTTCGCGGTATGTTGGGCAGTACTAGGGGTATTTATATTAATAATTTCAATATTTTCATTCAACCATAATTGGTTCTTCTGTTCCAAACGATTTTGGTTTCTGTGGCACGCTTTCCACTTTACATTTATACTTACAGAAAAGGATCGTATAGCTCTTGAAAACTTTTTTTCCAGGCATACGGATATATTTTCTAAATTAAATTTTTGTTGTAAAAAAATCATAAGTTTTTCACGAGAAGTTGTTGAACAAGGTTGCATTGCACCCGCTTCTCTTAATTTTAAATACAACTCCCTCTTGCTTATTATGAAGCAATTTCCTAAATCAAAAATATATCTCATGATTACAGCTGCAAGTGGACGCAGCTAAATTTTGGCTTAATCCCAACAGTAGTGTTTATTGAAGTCGATATTAAAAGAATTTTGATATACCTACGTATACCAAAAAAGTTACAATATTTTTACCAAAATCTTACGTAAAGAAATGTCTAATATTTTCATGCGAGACTGTAATAGCAAATTACGACTTCAGTGGGAGGTAAAAAATTCGAAAAATTAAGAAAAAGGCAGATAAATACCAGTATGTATTAGAAGAATCCATTGTTCATTTAAAGAAAAAATTTGTTCAATGAAAGATGGTGGTATTTTCATTCGACGCGTAACACAAACTGACTGAGCATTGTTTCAGGAGTGCATTGACCCTCTACTGTTTCTTTCTCGAATAATTTCAACAATAACGCGTTCAAGTTATGTCTGCTTTGAAACAGGACACAGACGAGTATAAATTTTCAAGTAAACGTAGTTTCAAATTGTTACATGATATATAAATTTTCGGATTTTGTCCACCTATTTTACGATTTTGGCCCACTGTGCGCCGCCTTCTTTCGCGGCATGCTCTTTTTTTCGAGTATCTTCTCGTATAAACTGTTAATTTTGGCCGCCGACTTGTATTTGCCATCACACATTGATGTTCGCATTCATTTCTCCTATCTTCAATCACTTCAATCGTGAGAACATTTTCACTATCACTCATTGTCTCTATCACACAACAATATTCACCTATCACTTTGATCACTTCACACTTTCAAAGCTTTGAAATAAATTCAATGATGTTATCTATTTCTTGCTTCGAATGCAACTGTCGCGAAAACGTAAAATACAGTACGGGGAAACATAGGGCATCGTGGTGGGGAGTGTTTATGAGGACTACGAAAAATAAACAATAATGACGTCAATATTTATTAAAAAAGAACTTTTTAAGTTGTATTCATTTATAATATTATGATTTTAAATTATTAAAAAAATATATAACATGAAAATAAAAATTCAATCCGTAAAATTAGAAATTAGGAAAAGGTCTATTTTATAAAACAGTGAACACGGTCCTGATCCCTACCAACATTCGAGTGGTTTCAGCATCAACGACAAAAGACAATCAAAAGGCAAGATGTCAGACCAGGAGGTGCGTATAATCGGCCAGTAAAATATTATATCATTAATATTACGTTATTTATATATCAAATACTTTATTTACAGATGGAAATTGTGAAAAAAGATGAGGAGAAGATAGAAAATAAAAGTGAAAAGAAAGAAGAAGAAAAGCAGGAAAAAGGAGGAAAAGAGAAAGAACAAGAAAAGGAGAAGGCGTCAACGTCAAAAGTAAGTAAAAATTTTTCTATGTAATAAATGTGGAAGAATTAGATTTTCGTTTCACGAAAATCATTTTTACAGTAGTAGCAAATGAATTTCTACGATTACTTTTTGTTTTTTAATAATGTCAGAATCCTACATAATCGAATATATAAATTCATCATTATATTTCAGATTAAAAAAATGTTGAAAAAAATTATATACGTCGGCAATCAAGGCGGCCATCGCGGCGGAGAGGTCGCGGCGGCAGGGGCCGCGGACGACGATAGGGCCGTCGTGGAGGAGGGTCCTATGTTTTCGATTTTATAAATTAACAATAAAAATTGTACAATATTACACATCTGTTTAT
The DNA here is from genome assembly GCF_907164935.1 of Osmia bicornis bicornis. Taxonomy (NCBI): domain Eukaryota; kingdom Metazoa; phylum Arthropoda; class Insecta; order Hymenoptera; family Megachilidae; genus Osmia; species Osmia bicornis. The sequence continues at coordinate 2,517,100 of NW_025791458.1, read as the reverse complement.
TTATTATTCCCTTCGTAGCGGATCTCCGGCGAATAATCGCGACGGACGGACCCGCTGGCGAGAATATTCGCGACGAGAAAGACAAAACCGATGCCGTTCCGTCTCGCCACGCCATCGGTATCGTCATCTTGCTTTCTCACTCGCACTCGTACGCATTACGCCGTCCGCGCGATCAGCTGTCCACCGGCGAGCATTGGCCGCCGATTATTTGTTTTCTATTTATAGACGCGTTTAGAATTACTGTAAGAGTTAGTCATCACCTTCTTGAAATTATTAATGTCTTGTAGTTTTCATTCCTATAAGTTTGATGGTCGCGTACGTTATGTGTATTATTTCGTAAAATATTGCGAAATATGCAAGTTTTATAATTCATTTCTCTGGCATATCTCTAATTGCATTGTTAAAAAAACATGATTATAAATATGAATAAAAATGTTTTATGGTTGCACACATTAATATATGTATTGTTTCATTCTCGGACCTCTTTCTCGACTCGAGCTGATTCATTGTGCTGATGATTAGAATTGTAACAGATGTGAACAGTACGTTGCGGCAACTATGCCTTACTTGTGGCTATGTTCGCGTAGCCGTTGGTGGTGTCAAATTAGAATTTACATTTATCGACTGATTTGTGTTTTTATCGACCTTGATAATAACATGGTCAAATATACCATAAATGCCTCTGACGGAGAATCATTGAACTATTCTTATGTCTATTTTACGTCTGATGCGTGCAAATCGTAGAATCGATTTTACGTCTTCCAAAAGTGATAAATTGTGAAAAATCGAATTTCAGTGATATTGTGCTAGTTCAAGGAAGGTCGGTCTGGTGTGCTATCGGTAAAAAAACCATTAAATCGTCCAATATGTGCTAAAATGCAGCCGAACGCAGCATTCGGCAGCCATGTTGTTTGCTTACAACAGCGTCTATCTCAATCTTACAATTTCGAAAATATGATTTTTCTCAACGTATGGTGTTTATTAGCGTTCAAGCGGACCAGACCGACCTGTACCGAAGTCTACCCGTGTGTGCTGTACTCGCGAAAATTTTATTTATGCAATTATCAAGACGAAAAATCGATTCTACAAAATTGAATGTCTCTCTCGCCCATGGCGTATACGTGCATGCTTTCCGTTGATTGTGTGAGTGCATGCATACAGGTCATGGCACAAGGAGTCTGTGCCCTTAAGTGTGTAGTAAGTCGGTATGAAAATAATTGTAAAATTCATTGCTAAGAAACCAAAACAGAAGCAGAGAGTAAATAGAGTACGGTTAACTGGCAAAAAATTAGAGATTAACGTGTGTGATTATTTATTCATTATTACTTACTGTTGGATCGAAACAGATCCCAATTCTTTTTAAATATCACGCGGCTGATTTGACCGTTGCAATGCCCTGAGACGGGTGCGCGTCAAAGAAAAAATTGACGTCGCTATGCATCGCCCACGTTGTGGGGAAGGGGTAGCTGGGTCTAGGGCGGTCGAGCGTACCACTCAAGGGCCCTACACAGATCTTCCTGATTCACAAAAGGGCATAGTACACAGTATAATATTTTGCATTTATTCAGTGTTCGTTGAATTAGTGAGTTTTTATCGTTTTAACGAAGCAGTTTTCATATTCAAAAACGTACGTAACTGCAAAATCAGCATTTTACTGCTCACAATACACACAACACAAAAGCGGCCGTCCATCGGTCCAGCCGATGACGACTCCATGTTGTCATCAATACACTTTGCTTCCGTGCATCGGTCAAGCCGATGACGATTCCATATCATCATCAATTACGCACTCCCTGCCGTTAATCGGCACAGTCTTTCAACAAATCAATTCTTAACAAATACATGCTAAACGCTACCGTCAAACGGTACTGCTTACGGCGACTCCACGTCGCCATACTGACAATATGCGATCATGTACGATCCGATCTGATTACGTGAAGAATAATCAGCCAAATCAAACCACACACATAAAACACACACCTCACATTGATACAAACAAATTATCAATAAATATACGATTTTATCGAGGTTTTTTGGCCGCAAGGTCTTTTTTACCTCGGGGTATGCCCCCAAATATTGTGTTTATTTATTTATTCATTTACTTATCATAATGTCTTTTCCTTTTACATGAATCACGGAGCTCAGACAAAAAGTTTGAGTTTCGACGCTACATTTACTGTTATTATTGGTGTATTGTTATTACTGCTACAATGGGAAAGTCAAATAAGTTGACGGATTTGGAAAAAGGCTAAATAATGGCACTTTTCTCTACAGGGCAGAGTAAAAGGAAAATAGCCAGAACCCTAAAACGATCATGTCGTACGAAATTTGCTGGCGAATCCAGAAGCGTATGGCAAGACGAAAGTGTCAGGACGATCACCTAAACTGTCACCACGCCAAGAGATCAATTATTAAAGAATCTTCTAACTCTACGACAAGTATCAAAAAAATTAATGACACTTTGGGTAAGAACATTTTGAGTTATTCTTCATACGTATTCCGAATCATTGTGACCTTTTACTGCCATCTTTAGGTTTAAATGTATCGAAAATGACAATCTGGAGAGTTCTTTATCGGGACCCCAATATTGTACGTGCAAAAATGGTGAATTGTCCAAATTTGAAGCAGGAACATAAGAGTTGTCGCCTTGCTTTCGCGAATGGGATAATGTAATATTACAAGTTACATTTTCCACCTTAGTAAGAAATGTTTGAACGTATGTACATTCGTTCTAGGTGATTTGGAGTGATGAAAAAAAATTTAATGTGGATGGATCAGATGGATTTAGTTCATATTGGCGAGATTTGAGGAACGAATCGAAGTATTTCTCGAAGCGAAACTTTGAGGGCGGTTCATGCATGATTTGGGTTGGCTTTAGTGCGTTCGGCATCACAGCAATTGCATTCGTTCCATCAAAAATGAATAGCATTGGCTATCAGACAATACTTAGGGATAATTTGTTGCCGTATATTCGCCGCTTTCCCAGCATTAAATTCACGTTCCAGCAAGATAATGCTGCCGTACATACAAGTAGGAGCACAAAGAAGTGGCTTGAAGAGCAGAATGTAAATGTTATGGACTGGCCATCTCGTTCACCGGACCTAAATCCCATAGAGAATTTGTGGGGAATTCTAGTTCAAGATGTTTATGCAGATTGTCGGCAATACAACACAGTTTCAGAACTGAAAAATGGCATTACGGCAGCATGGGCGAAAATTAAGCACGAAACTATACAAAATTTAATTGCAAGTATGCCAAATCGAATTTTTTCAACCATACAGAATTCCGGTGGTTATACAAAATATTAGTTGTGTATATTTGTTCCGTTTTTGTTGAAATAATAAATTTTTATTAAGTGCGTCTAAACTTCTGATACGGCCGTTTTTCACCTTTAGGCTAGAAACACATCCCTGTAATACTACATATGAATGCTTTTGGTGTTAATCATAATTTTTCAAGGTATTCTAAACACACGGTAAAAAAAATCAATCAAAGATTCATCAGAAGGTACGTTTTTGTAAAAAAAATAGAGTGCGTCTAAACTTTTGATACGCAGTGTACTGAACAACTTCCGCATGCACTTTTACATCCCCGTATCCCCGAACTAATGTTACAAACTCTTTAAATTTTTGCTCCACCGAATACAGTGTATCGTATAATGCATTATGCATTTCAATTACACAATCATTTAAAATTATCATTTTCTCAAACGTTTTTCTCATCATACACATATATATATCTTTGTTGAACAATTTAAGAACTTTTTCACCATATAGCACTCCAAATTCAACGCTTACATCGTTAAAGTTAATATTGTCACGTGTATCTGTTGCATCTTCAAAGAAGCTGCGTACGTTGTCTGCTTCAGCTACAATCTGCGACCACGTTACTATGCTCAGCTCCAGCTGGTTGTTGCGGTTGTCCGATAATATGAGTTGGGGATAAAACTTGTTGCCGAATATATTTATTCCAATTTCCAAATGCTTTGTACAAGAATCTGTCAACGGATATTTTCGACCCAAATTTGGCATGACCGTTGAGGTTTGACTCTAGAACAAATAAACGCCATTTAAGTATGTTATTAGAACAAATAAATACCTTATTCCAGCTTTAAATGGAATATGTTTCGAACACTTACTTTACATCATCCTGATGTTTTGTTATTTTTCTGCGTGTCTCATCTTCGATAGAACTAGGGTGTTTCCTTTTGCAAAAAACTCCTTGAAACTTTGAGAATACATATTTCACGTTTCACAATACAATCTCGCGAACGATGCACTTGCGGTGATGGTCAATTTGGTTTAGAGTATGCCTGAAACTTTAGCAAAACCCCTACCTTCTATAGTCACGAATTGCGACGTCAGCTTTGCTGCGTCAACAAAAAAACCTCATTTCCAAGACGTAGAAAAATTCCGTTTAAGGTGGGAGGGGTCTTGTGGTTGTCTTCCGATAAGAAGAAATAGTTCCAGGGGGGTGGGGATTTCATAGGTGTCAAATTTCAGTTCAAGGTCATGAGGGGTGCGGTGGGGTGTTATAGGTGACGCCAAAAATAGTTCAAGGTCAAAAGGGTGCTAGGCCGGTTCTAATTCACTTGCGTCAGCATTTTTTTTGCTGACTCAGCAGAAATTTGACACCCTCAGCAGAAATATGACACCCCCACCCCCACCCCCCACCACCCCCCCTGAAGGTGTCAAATTTCAGTTCAAGACGGGGGTAGGGGTGGGGGGTATCATATTTCTGCTGAGGGTGTCAAATTTATGCTGAGTCAGCAAAAAAAATGCTGACGCAAGTGAATTAGAACCGGCCTAGCCCCACTATTCATCGTCATTAACAAGCTCACCAGAAGTCGAAACAGAATTAAGCTGTTCGCGAACAGCAGTGTAGACCCGGCATTAGGTGTGAATTCTGTTCGCGAACATTTTTACCCAATGTAGACCTGGCATAACAACCAGAATGCCTGCAATGCAGCTGTACAGTTTCAAAATGAAAACTTCTACTTTACGGTTTCTGATTCGTGGGCTACAAAATTTAAAGCTATTTATAAAATAGCACAAAGAAAAGTAACTCGTTATATAAAATCCAAAAATGTTCTAGATTTAACAAAAATATTGAAATAAGCGAAAAAGTTCCATAAACGATTGTCTCATTTGATACAAAATTTTGACTGTCATTTTGTAATAAACAGAGACCAAACAAGCTGTGAATACTGTACTAACGTACATAGAAGCTTAACATATAAAGGAGAGAAAGCAGTAGAAGTGTTTCCCGGAGATTTCAACAAAGTAACGGTGTTTAGAGGGGGACGAGGGGAGCCGGGGTAGGGTCCGTACACAAAATGAACACCCAAAAAAAACAATGCACGAGGTTGTCGATGAATTGTCAGTTTATTAAAAAATGTAGAGTCTCGTGGTAACAAAGGGGGGGGGGGGTGAGGAGGCCGTTACACCGTGCGAGGTTCGCGCGATCACGAAAGCGTACAATAATCGGTTTCGGCCACTCACACGAGATATTCACAAAATCGTTCAATTCTTAACCAAGGCGACCGCCGAGCTTGAGGAGTCTGGACGAGGTCGCGAAACCGATCGAACCGCGTGGTCAAGCTAATGCTTAGTCGCGAGATGACACGTGGCGGCGTCGAAGAGTTCCGTTCACGATATTTCTTGATATATTCGTGTGGATGCCGGTTATCCGTTGAGAGGTCACTACAGAGTGGTCGCTGAGGTGACGAGGAGTCACTTGAGAATCTATTTTGTAGCCTTACTTCACGAAAAACACTCTAAATTCGTCAGAGAATCGCACCGTGATGTCGCATGGAACAGAAACAAACTCAATATGGCTATGCGGTACACGTGGCGGCAGCACCTCCCGGACGGGCCCCGCGTGACGAGGAGACCCGTTATACGCGCGTTCACGCAACAAACGCATAGTTATACGGCACAGTATGCGTTAACTGCAGCAGGAAGCTTACTGCCACGCGTTTTCCTCTGCATGCATGAGGTAAAAGGCAATTTTGGACCTCGTGTTCAAGAAAATGTCGAAGCCTTAATCCAACAGTACAAAAACGTAATCGTTACAGCATCTAAATCCGGAAAATTAGCAAAAAATCATTTTACAATGTTTGTACAACGCATAATCAGTCCATATTGTGGGAATAACAAATTCCTCTTAATTCTGGATTCATGGGGCGGACAGACAGACGTTGCTTATTTTAATAGCATTTTTACAGACAGTGATGGAAATTGTACATCAACGTTATTATTCCGCCACATTGTACTCCATATTGTCAACCCTGTGATGCTTACTTTTTCGGACAAGTAAAGAATTTTATAAAAAGATTACAAAATTCTATTGAAATTTTACAAACCGGCCACGAATTATCAACCAGGGAGGATGCAATAACAATACATTCCTTAATTCATCACCAATTATGCGCACCGATTTTTAAAGATATGATCAGATACTCTTTGTATATGACCAAATTAATATCCGAGTATTGACAAAAACGGCCGAACATGGGTCAACTTATTTTTCATCAAGATTCTCTAGAAAGAGCTATATTAAAATCGATGACCCAACAGCTGTGAGGTCTCCTTGTAAGTGAACGTACCGAATCACGGTATACATGTTTAAGGAATATGCATGAACTAGCGAAAAACCGAAGAAAAGAACTTCTCCTTCAGGTAGACAACTTTAAATCGATTATTAATATTTTTGCTGATGTACCATGTGCAGTGAGTTACAAGACTTTATATCCGCAGCAACGTTACGCTTTGCACAGGCAGCCTTTGTCTGCTCTAATTCCTGCAAATCTAATCCAATCGGAGAAGATAACAACATGTTCTCGTTGCCTACATCATCTTAAAAAACACAAAGTTCCATCTCAGGCATTCTGAAATAAAATGGAACTAATGTCTGTACCTCAGGAGATAGCAGATTTATCGGAAATCGAGAAACAAATGTTGTGCAGAATAGTACCGTTTCTTAAAATCATGAAAATTCAGAATCGCTTCAGTCAAGATTGGTGCAAAGGTCAGATAGTCCTATTTGCCCGCGATGTGTTCGAAGTAGCCAAACAACTTTCACTTAGATTAAACTAAACCGGTATAATGATTGTAGTGGAAAGCCTCGAAAATTTGGAGCGACAACGACAATTTGAAATAGACGTTGGCAAACTTCGAGTAGCTTTATAATGGTTATTACAAAATAATGCTTTATACAAAGATGTGCGACCATGTTATTCTAATATTACCAATAACATTTTGGAAATAGCTGATGTCGTTGAAGAGCCTTGTATTGTAACAAAGGAAATGGAAGTTGCACAAAGAAATACTGAATCAAACAGTTGTTGGCGAAATTCCCCAAGTATACGCAGCATGACGAAGTTGGCAACGAAAATACTTCGTTGGTGCGTCGTTACCGACAGCGGCAGCACCTCTCGGGCCCACTTTGTCCACGCGGTCCCCTCTCCACGCCGGAACCGGCACGATCAACGCCATGATCTATTTCCTTCTTCTTGATCGAACGCTCAGAGCATACGCACGCGCTTCGCTTGTCCACGCTCACACAAAGATCAAGTTCAGTTTCGATTGTTAATATAACAAGTATTTGACCGCGCCTTGTCCACGCAACTATTTGTGTTTATTCAGTACAGTGTCCGCGCTTCGTCCACGTATTTAATATTGTAAATATCGGCCCACGCGTATAACTGTAAATACTTCTTGTATATATTCCATAACCTTTGTATATTTTCTATGTTCATTAAAATAAGTGTGCTCGTCAAAAGCGTGTCTCATTCTCTCAGACCTCGCAGACCTCGTGAACTCGCAAACAACAGTAGATTTGTGAATGTTGGACAGAATGTAGCTATTTTACGAGGCTCGTGCCATTAAGCTAGCGATCGCTTCAGTATCGAATCTCGCGGTAAGCAATGTACTGGCATAGTTGCAGTTGCTTGTGTTGCGTTTCATTTGCTCGATCCTAGTACGTGGTGTACTACTGATGTCTATTATGTCGTTTTAGTAGGAGATAAACATTACCGTGATTGCATTGAAGCGCGAAGTAATCCTGACTTCAGAGAAGTCAATGTAGACTATTTAGCCGTTACGGAATTATTGCCACACATATCATTTAATAACAACAGAGTCCATATTAACATTGGCTATGAAATGGCTGTAAATGGTCATATTGAGATTGATAACGGCGATGAAGGATTTTTAAATTTAAAGAACGCTTTGATTACGTTTTTCCAACAGTATACGTACAGAATTATTACTGCCAATTTTACATCAGTAGCTGTATCATACGGTAACCAGTCGGAGACTACTTACTATTGGTTGTTTGATTCCCATGCAAAAGATCCAAAAGGATATAAAGCATCGTCACGGGGCATCTCATGCTGTATGAAATGCACTACTAATATTGATGATTTACACATCATCTTGCGTCATAATTTATATGCTAAAGGAGGTAATAGCAATGTGCTAAATATCTATTCACTAACACTTCTAACAATAGCACCCGAAAGGAATAGATCTCCTGAAATAGAAAGGATACAATTAACATCTGTTGCGACCGCTCATAGAGAATCCGGCGCAATACAAATTATTTTTGCTACAAGCATGTTACGTTCGATTGACGAAGATGTTCCCAACATCGACAGTATCGTCTCTGTCAGTAATAATAATAATAACGCAGAAAATGACCCGATAAACCTGGCGAATATACGATAGAAAAACAGTGCCTCCTTTGAACCCAGAAAGGGAGAGAAGGATGGAAGAACTGTGTTAGTTGGTAAAAATGGATTCGGAGAGCATCGAGACATCTCAATTACACCACTGGATTACTTCCAAGCGCGTATTCTGAGCAATGACAAACGATTCCAACGAACAGATTATTTGTTCTTCGCATTATCTGTTGTTGAATACTACCGCGCAAAAGCTAGCGTTTCAGTATCATGTAGAATGCGCCAAGGGGAACATACTCCACAGGGATTAGTAGATAATATGCACCTCACGATGAGAAACATAAGAGGATCGGCATCATACTGGAAACGCTGCTGTTCGGAATTAATTGCCATGGTCCGAAGTTTTGGATCGCCCACATGGTTTGCTACGTTCTCTTGCAATGATCTAAACTGGCCAGATATGTTGAAAGCATTACTACTATCCGATGGTCGCCCCATTACCGAATTTGAAAACCTAACTTTTGCAGATCGATTAAAGTTGGTTCAGAGATATTGTTACTGTAGTTATTGCAAGACAATTTACGTTACGTGTAAACGCGTTAATGCAGTATTTAAGAAACTCCGATTGCTTAGGTGGCGTTGTTATTGATTTTTGGCATAGAATCGAATTTCAGAATAGGGGAAGTCCACATTTGCACATGCTTCTTTGGTGTGCAAACGTACCTGATTTCCTTACCAACGAAAGCCGCAACGTTATTGAGAAAGTTGTATCTTGTTCATTGGAAGCAGAAAATCAAGATATGAGGGACATAGTTCAAAAGGTCCAAATTCATTAACATTCTGCTACATGCTACAAAGATCGTAATAATCGTTGTTGTCGTTTTGAATTCCCCAGACCGATAAGTGAAAGAACGATGTGCTTAGGTCCAGATGACACACTTATGAACAATGGACGTTTCTGCGTACTTAAGGGGGTAGACACGGGTAATAGTAGACCGTTGACTTTACCGGCAAAAATGGGCCTATTAATGGGTTTACGGGAATCGGTTATTTGTCCGTAAATGAGAACACTTCGGACTGGGTGAGGGCTCATTCGAAAGAGGAAGGTCCAATGCAGGGGGCTCAACTGATGGTTTAACGAGATTGTGTTGATATCTAATAATATGAGTGTCCAAAGTAGAGGAAAAATCGAGAAAATACGCCCGTTGAATCCAAGTATATTTTAGGTAACTATAAGAGTTTTGTGACTAAAACGATTTGTTGAGCCCCCTTCATTGAACCTTCCTCTTTGGAACGAGCCCTTATTCAGCTCAAGATCTTCTCATATAAGGACGAATAACCGATTCCCGTAAAAGTATTCCCAAAGACAAGTTCCGCCATTATCTGGATATTACAGAGCAAGTCACGTGACAAATTTAGTTCAGCTAGTAGTTATAAGGTGGCGTCTAAGTAGAAAGGCTGCCGATTTGGAATCGTAGTCAGAATCAAGCGTTAGCTTGATTACGTCACTCGAAGTGTGCTGCGAAGGCAAGCGAAAAAGGCAACATCGCCCGAACGCTGAGTGAGACGCACTACAGTCATGCTGTCCATCTCTCATTCTGAATGTTGCGTTCGTCCCTTTTCGCTAACAAGGGGGCCGCCAAGGTGAGGACATCGCTTTTCGATCGGCAGTAAGTACAAGTTGTAGTATACATACAGTATTATAAAACCCTCATTGGTTTTGATAGAATGGGCCTTTGTTTTCGAGATATTACAGTTTAAACAATTCTGTGCATATGGTATTTCAATTGTGAGAGATGGATTACAACAGCGGCGCGGTAGGAGAGTGATTAAAGTAACGGACTGGAAGTCTGGAGATTGCGCATTGAAAACCTGTTCTTGGAGATTGAAATTTTTATTTCTTTAAAATGATTTTTTCCATGCAGTTTGTTTTTGATTTTATTCCATATTAATTTTAAAACAAAGAAATATTAGTAAAAACATTTGTGTATAAAAAAATATTGTATTCCTGATACAGTGTATTGCTCGCGCCTGGAAGTAATTTTGCATATCTATACTGGAGAAATGTTTTTCTGTTCGGAATTGTTATGCCGATAACAATAGATAGAAGATATCGACGCCTGGAATTTAGGATTGTGTACTTTTGAAAAAGTTGCGTTATTACAATGTGAGTGGTGTGCGAATAAGTTCTGCTTCCATTGTTTTTATGATATGTATCACCCTAAACATTGTGCACAATTCCAGGCGTCAATACCTTCGGTGTAACAATTCCGAACAGAAAGACATTTCTCCAGTGCAAAATTATTTCCAGGCGCGAGCAATACACTGTATCAGAAATACAATATTTTTTATACACAAATGTTTTTACTAATATTTCTTTAAAATTAATATGGAATAAAATCAAAAACAAACTGCATAGAAAAAATCATTTTAAAGAAAGAAAAATTTCAACCTCCAAAACGAGGTTTTGAACGTGCAATCTCCAGACTTCCAGTCCGTCACTTTAATCACTCACCTACCGCGCCGCTGTTGTAATCCATTTCTCACAATTGAAATACCATATGCACAGAATTGTTTAAACTGCAATATCTCGAAAACAAAGGCCCATTCTATCAAAACCAATGAGGGTTTTATAATACTGTATGTATACTACAACTTGTACAGTAATGCTTCGAAATAAGCAAGTGGCTCGGGACCGAACAGTTGCTTATTTCGAAGCAGGTATGCTATTCGGCTTGACTTTGTTCTCGAAACGGGACGATAGAGAACGCGAGAAACGAGTGAGAGATCCGAGATAGCGGCAAATTATAAAGTGATCGGCCCAGCAACGATGTTATTTTTTGGACAAGGATAAAATATAGCATGCCCTCTCATTCTCGCACTATGCTTTATTTCGAAGCAAATATACCAGACTGAGAAAGCATTATATATATTCCATCCTTCTTCTACTAACCGATGTCACTGCTCAGTCGAGCGTGAAATTTATTACCCTAAATATCGGCTTCGCGCTTTCATGGACCTCTCACTCATTTCTCGTACCTCTCACTTTGCGGGCGACTTCAAACAAAGAAGAGGGGATAGCGAGTTGCTTATTTCGAAGCAGAGACCACTTGCTTATTTCGAAGCATTACTGTACTTACTGCCGATCGAAAAGCAATGTCCTCACCTTGGCGGTTCCCTTGTAAGATTTGACTGCTGCCCGCCTGGATTTTGCACAGCGCCCCGTAACAAACCTCGCCCCATTCAAACTATATCGTGTTTGGTATCATTTTAATCAGAAAAATTTCAGCAATGCGCTAGTAAAAGTTTCAGTAAAAAAAAGTCAAAAATAAAAAGGTTTTATAATTGAATTAGTATTAGTCACACTGATACGTTTCGGCTCTTTCCTTTGAACATTGGACTCTCTCTCTCTCCTCCACTGTCTGTCCCTTTTTACGTTCAAGCTTGGCTGGTCGTCGCATGTAATCTGAGATTCGACATCTCGGCTAGATGTATGCAACATCTGGTTCTCTGTCTCTGTTGCATATATTCAGTTGTTACTGGATAGACGCAAGGTCCCTCCATTTATTAGTTCTAATAGTACCATAGTACTTTTTTATGCCTGAATGTTTCAAGGAGTTGACACAAGTAAAAAAAAACTGCAATTCCACTAAAATAAAAAATGGATTTGCATTTTTTGAGTGCATCGTTGCATTCACGAAGAAAATGAAATCACAGAAAAATAGACATTATCATACTATTGAACTTTTACATAAACAGCTTTTTCCTACCTCTTACCAAATTCAAGATATAACCCGTCCCAATTGCATGACGTATCCTGTATACTTTTATTAATTAAAAAACATTTATTTAAAAAAGTTAATAACTTCTTCTAAAAGTAATTCTCAGATTGCCCGTTCCTACAGTTCTTCAGAGCAGGCATATATTTTTCAGCAGCGAGAAGTGCTACGGTGTGCTATGTAAAATCCACGCATTTGGTCAGTCACAATTTATCGGAGCGGGACAATTTTATCATTTGGGTTGAAAGAAGGATAGCATGATCACCGTACATCTCACTCTAAACACGCGCCAATGTTTCGCTTTCGTTCTTCAGGCGTATCGTCGCGATGCCTCTGGCGAGATGAGCGTTTGAATGTGTTTGTAAAAATACTTGAGGCGCTGTTGCCTTCCTAGATCGTGTTGCGCGCACGCTAGCTGAGAATTAAACCTTTCAAGTTCGTAACAAAACACGCAAGTGGCTCCACCAGGCCCAACGAAAAAACTACTGTAATACCGACGTCCCGAATCGGTGACGTCACGTGCCGTGTCTACCCCCTTAAGGCGATGCGAGCGTCGAGGCCGAACTCCGAATTCCGCGTCGGTAAAACAGTCAACGTTTCATCGAAAATTATGCTGAACAGAAACTGCTTTCAGCGCTACCTCAGTTATTGCATCCAACTAACGGCATGCTGTTCTACGTCACTCTTCGCATACACCTAAATGATACACGGATGCTACGATAGCTATATGTATTATGTATGACCGCGAAAGTGTACTCCTTCAACCGAATTTTATTGTATATATATTTTCTGTAATATAACATAGCCAAGGGAAGAATATTCCTACAAATACAAATTCAATGTCTAAATAATATGTCCCGATATTGTACTCCGAATTCCTATAAATTGAATGCGTAAGGTTAGTTTATCCTTATAAGAATAATTGCAGGAATAATAGTTCAACTAATGTCAATAATATGATGTACTCATGTAGAGGTACTCGCAGCGAAAATCGTCCACCCGCAACGGAGCGTATATAAATCTAAATAAAACAATAAATAGAAACCAAATACAGTGATTGTGCATATCAAATTATTCTGCATACATAATTATATAACATATTCAAAAAGTAAAAGATTTTGTTGAATAATAATGGAGATATAGCATTGTAAATAGGATCGTGTCCGAAATGAACCTCACTGCAAACATCGTCCACTTTCAACAATGTTTCATAAATTGCAATAGTTATTTGATTTTGTAACTTTTAATAAGTGATTCTTATAAATTTTTATCTGGTCCTTTTTCCGCGTAATAATTCTGTGGACTCTACCGAGTAAAATGATCTAAATTGTTATATATTTACATAATAATGGAAGGGGGAGAGGCGCATAAATCCCACGAACGTCTGCTGATATGTGTATATCGTTAGTACACATGATGGAATAGGAAAATAAATGAGAAGAACGTAACTAGTAGAAAATATTATAATAAAATAAAAATACATAATAATAATAATGAAAGGAAATTACAATTAAAATAAAAGAATAATAATAGATTAGATTAGATTAGATTAGATAAATTTATTGTCTCCCTCTCGGGCTTACAAGGCGCTTTTTTTTCTAACAAGGAGCTTTCCCCAACCTTGTTTACAACTATTCTCCTCTTCTTTCCTAAATCAAAATATAGTAAAATAAACCCAATATCTTTACATCCAGCATATTCCCTTTTCCCAAAGCAAAATAAAAAAATAATATAACATAATCTCAGATTCCTTTTTCCTCTGACTATCTTCCAGCCATGCTTTACAACTAAACTCAGATTTGCTCTCGCTAGTTATTCTATTAATACAAACGCAAACTAAACTAAACTAATCAGAATAAGAATAAAAATATATATAAAGCATACTTGAACTAAAGATTCTAATGATTCGGCAGTAGTAAAATAAACTAAAGTATATAGATATATGATAATAGTGAAATAACTTAAAATGTAGAAATGGTTAGTAATGCGGTTCCTGAAATCAAACAAATCATATTTTTATATTATCTTTGTCGTTACAAGTTGTTACCTTGTCATATGCAGGTATTATCGTCATACTCACTTCAACTGTGCCGCCCGCAACAGGGAGTGTGGTCCGCGCCGCAGTCGTGCCTACACCCGCACTGGCCGCCGCAGTGACTATGGCCGCGACAGTGACTATGGCCGCCGCAGTGACTGCGGCCGCGACCGCGGCCGCAATCGTGACGGTGCATGGTTTGCCGCCACATTCGCTTCGCCTCTCGGCGGCGTTGCCGGATCAGCCGCTGCTGTTCCCCGCCGTATGCCTGGAAAAATAAATATAATGTTATTGTTCATAAACAATGAATAACAGAAATAACGTAAAAAAGCGACTTACGCTGGGCTGTTCTGGCGCGTAGAGCCCGGCCAATTGTGATTGGTGCGGTTGATAATTATACGGCGGGGGCTGCGTAGCCTGAGGCTGCGGCAGCACATGCGGTTGCGGCGGCTGGTGCTGCGGCTGCGGCGGCTGGTGCTGTGGCTGCAAAAATAAATATTATGATATCATGTATAAACAATAAATAGCTGAAATAACGTATACACATGAACGCAAAAAAACTACTTACCATAAGCCCAGCATGTTGCCCCTTCATCTCTCGCACTTGCTGCCGCAGGGCTGAGAGTTCCGCCATGTTATGCTGCATTTGCAGCGATTGTTGCTCTATCAGCTGTTGCAGCTGCATCAGCTGTTCAGCCTGCGGTTGCTGTTGCGGTTGCAACCGCAGGTGCTGCACCTGCTGTTGCAGCTGCAACAGCGGCTCTGGCTGTTGCTTTTTGTCATCTTCATTATCTGAAAAGAAATTGCAAAATATGGGTAATATGTACCTGAAATTGAATGAAATGACTTTCGGTATCTCGATAAGCTATACCAAACCTCGACAAAATTTCCATTTTTCAGTCGATTTTCAGCTGTCTCCGCCTACCGCTATTCCCCTTGCCGCGACGTTCATCGCGCAGCCAACGAACCGTTTGAGGTTCAGGAGCGTATCACTCGTGAACGTATGCTGCCAAAAAACGCATCGAGAATAGTACCTCGTGGGTGAGGTGGAAAGCTATTGTCAGCATATGTTTACAACTGATACGCTCCTGAGCCTCTAACTCTTCGTTGGCTGTGCGCTGAAGGTCGTGACAAGGGGAATAGCGGTAGGCGGAGACAACTGAAAATCGGCTGAAAAGTGCAAATTTTGTCCAGCTCTGACGATGAGCTATGCTTTACTAAGATATAAAATTACAATTATTCTAAATCTGGAAAAAAATAAAAAGTGTATACGCGTGTCCGCGAGACAATATAACATACGATTATTCCAACAATTATTGCAACAATTGTTGCAGAAACCGTTGGAATAGTCGTCTGTTTCATTGTCTCGAGGACACGCGTCTAAAAAAGGCAATTTTAAAATTTTTTATTTCAGCCTGTGATGAAAATTTGACACTACAACTACCAAATGGGTCAAAAATGATCGCTTTCCAGTTTCTGATTTGAAATTAAAAAAATTTTTCATCAAGGTATTTTTGATGTTCTACTGTTAAAATACAACATTTGTAAAAAATATGTCATGTGTATGCTGAACATTTCATCGAGATCGGTCCATACACTGATAAGTTACAAGTAATTAATTTCTGAAAATCGTGGCTTTTCATCCAAGAACGTAACTACTTTTGTTCTTAGGCGACTATCTGAAATTTTAATTACTTACAACTTCTACATGCATTGACCGACCGCGATGAAATTTTGAGAATGCACATAACTCATTTTAATCTACGAAACACATCATTGGCACCAGCGAAGTAAAGATAAAAAGAAACACTTACTGCCGTCTTTGCCCATCTTAGGTAGATTTTTCTGGCTCTCCTCTCCCGTTCGTAGCATTCGTTGCACTGTCGATGCCAGTGAAATTCGAAAACGCGACAGCGTTGGCGTTTCATTTTTGTTTCACATGTACGAAGCGCGTTGCCATGGCCCGCGTTGTCATCTAATTGTTTCTAACAATAAGACGTCTTCACGGTAACGTAGAAGACGTATTATTGAGAAAATTTCCAGGCATTTGAAAACAAAATAAACAGAAATGGGAAATAAAAAAGGTAGCAGTCGTAAAGGATTGCTGGTAGGGAGAAAACTCTCCCTGAAAAGTGGTTATAGAAAACTGTAAGTGTTTCAGATTTATACATTTCAGTAATTTGTATGAATTATCCTATAAATATTTATATTTTTATGCGTTCTACCTTGCAGGCGACAGAAACAACGGCAATCGTCGGCTATGACGATTGAAGCTGCTGCAGTTTTCGAAGAAAAATATTATGTACCGGCACAATCTTTTGGGAAAACTGGAAAGGAGGATAGTCAGACAGATATGTCAGATAAAACTCCTTTATTTTTCCCAAATAATGTTAATGATGTGGGGCGCATCTTATCAGAAAACGCCCTTCGCGAAAATAATGATGTGGGGCGCATCTTATCAGAAAACGCCCTTCGCGAAAATAATGATGTGGGGCGCATCTTATCAGAAAACGCACTTCGCGAAAACGATGAAACTGTCGTTGTACAATGCGAATGTACAAGTGAGAGACCCACTGTACAAAACGTCCTGAACAATAGCGACGACAATCTCGTCGTAAGCGTCGGACACTGTGATGTGGGACGTATTTCGGAAAATGTGCCAGAAGGCCGCCGCATTGTTGACGTTCAGTTCTTTTGGAATGAAATACATAGAACGTTCGACAATCATGCGCAAGGTATTGAATGTCATTTTCGCGATTGGAAAATGATCGGTAGTCGCCAGCATGGGTGTCTGACACAGTTTTTCTTCAAGTGCCAAATGTGCAATTACGAAGACACTGTTTGGTCGGAACCTATGCATTCAGATATAATGAATGTAAATGAAGCCATGACGACCGCGACTGTTACAGTCGGAATCGGCTATGCACAATTAGAAGAATTATGCGCCGCCCTGAACATGTCCTGCATGGCTGAAACGACCTACCGCAGGTACCGTGAAAAACTTGTCGATGAGTTTATGAAAAGCGCAATGCATACCATGCAGGCAGCAAGTGAAGAAGAAAGACGATTAGCTTCTGAAAACAATGAAGTCGTCGACGGTATCCCGTACATAACTGTCATAGCGGATGGTAGCTGGATGAAGAGATCGTATGGTACGAATTATAACTCACTTTCCGGTGTTGGTGCCATTGTAGGTTTCCGCACAGGAAAAGTTCTGTTTATTGGCATACGAAATAAATACTGCACAATATGTGATATAGCGGAACGAGAAGCTAAATCCCCAAAACAGCATAAATGTTATAAAAACTATGATCGTTATGCCAGTTCTAGTAGCATGGAAAGTGATGCTATTGCTGAAGGTTTCAATTGCAGCATTCAAATGCATGGCTTGATATATAGAACGGTTGTTGCCGATGGTGATAGCAACGTCTATCATACTATTGTGAACAACAGACCTTACCGAGAACAAAAAGTAACCGTTAGAAAAGTAGAGTGCACCAATCACTTACTTCGTAATTTATGTAAAAAGCTGAGACACGTTGCGGAGAAAACGCAAACGAAGGGTCACAGAGCTCGTGGCTATGTTGCATACCAAAATATCATTAAAAAAAGTATTTTAAATATTCGTAGAGCTGTTGTTTTAGCAGTCAATGCGCGAAAACAAGAAAAAGGGCCGCAGCACATCAAAGCTAGAGAACTTCAGAAGGATATTTTAAGTATTCCTAGCCATATATTTGGTGAGCACAAGGAGTGCAATAGCCGCAGCCATACGTGTATGCTTGACGAAAACAGAGCTGAGAAAAATTACGTTCCATCTTTGAAATTGTTCGGTCTGTATAGCGAAGTCGAGAAAGCCATACGATTCCTCAGCTGCTATTCGGATAGTTTGTTAATAAATGTTACAAACAATCCCGCAGAAACATTTAATTCAATTATCTGCAAAGAGATTGGTGGAAAACGTATTAATTTTGGTGCCAGAGGTTCCTACAATGCTAGAGTTGCAGGAGCTGTTACGCAATACAATACACAACAAGTACTTACAGAAATGCACAAGAACATGTGTAAAACCGTTCCGCCACTAGTAAAGAGCTTGGAGGAACGGCGGCAGAAAAAAGTTGCGAAAACGAAACAATTTCGAATGACCTATGGTAAGACAAGGAAATTAAAGCCAGTGCAAGGAACGGATAAATATTATGGTCCAAATTCGCAAAGACCAGATGTTCCGAGTGATATTCTCCTTCAACTTCGCAAGGAACATTTTCAAAAGCTTGCAGAGAATGCAAAAAATCGCACAATAATAGAAGCGAACACAAGAGAGTAAAACGATTCAGATTTATGGAGAACTTTGAAGGAGGAAATGCTAACTGCTTCGAATTTTGGAGCAGTGTGTCGCATGAGACAAACAACGTCCTGCGCAGCAATAGTAAAAAACATTTTATATCCTCCGTTTGTTGATACCGCTGCTATGAAATACGGCCGCGATAAAGAACACATAGCAAGAAAAGACGTGGCGAACGCAATGAAAACAAGAATTCGAATTTGTGGATTGTTCATTGATCGCGACATTCCATACTTGGGTGCATCTCCTGATGGACTTATCGACGATGACGGTTTACTGGAACTGAAATGCCCGCAATCTGCTGAGAATTTGACGCAATAGAAACAATACGTCACTTACGAAACATCTTCGATAAGAGAGATATACATGAAATGAATAGGAAGCACCAGTATTTCTACCAAGTACAAGGTCAGTTGCATATAACACAGCGGAAGTACTGTATTTTCGCTATCTGGACACCTCAAAGCATACATATGATCCATGTAAATAGGGACGACGGACGCGTTTTGGACGAATCATATGGAACCTTTCCTAACGCGTTTCTACGAAGAATGCATGCTTCCGGAAATATTGGACAGCCGCCACAATAGACACATGCCTATTAGAAATCCCGAATACATACTGCGGACAAAAGAAGACGCATCAATTCAAAAATCAAGTAGAAAAATCGCAAAAAAGCGTACATATGAAAACATGATACAGAACAGTGTTGAAGCATCAAATATGACCGTTGAAGCAGTAACTAGCGAGTGTGTCATTGTCAGTCATTCCGACCAAGAAGAAAACTTCATAGATGATGATGTAGGATACTATATATTGGAGACTGCTGTTTCTTCCGTAACTGACGTACAGAAAAATGTACTACCTGTGGAAAGTAAATTAAACGATGAATCGTTAGATCGATTTTTGCGTGTCGTCAGAGAAACTACTCCTTTTGAAACGCAAAGTGTCCTATACTTACAGTTTACAAAATTTATCAAGCCCTGCTGTACTGACAGAAGCGTGCAAATAATTGGAGGCAACTGTTCTGATCACTGGCGAAGTATCTATTTCGACGGTCGCAAACTCCATGTATACGACAGTTTACCTGGTAGTGCATACGAGAAGCTTGCAGAGGAAGAAAAAAAATATATTGCATTACGATTTCCTCATATTCGCAAAAAGGATATACTTTTTGAAAGGGTTCAGGCGCAACCAGATTGTTACAGTTGTGGTGTATACGCGGCGGCATACATCACTACCATAGTTTTGGGTGGTAACCCTTGCTCAGAAAAGTATTCCCATGACGTACAAAGTCTGAGACGTCACTTTGTGAATATTATTCAAAGTAATATACTCTTGCCCTTCCCGACAGAATAAGGGAATAGTTATATATTATGCACTGTTGGAGCATAGGCTTATTAGCGAGGTCGTCAAGGCAATTATTCCGACAATGCGTTAGTAAAACTTTCATTCAGAAAAAATCAAAAATAAAAAAGCATCAGTCACACCGATACGTTTCGGCTCCTAGCTTACAATCCTTGGACCTCTCTCTTTTCCAGTGTCTGTCCCTTTCTACGTTCACGCTTGGCTCGCGCCGCATGTACACACAGAGTTGACGCCACTGTACATTTTTTCTTTGCCTCTTCAAAAACGAGTGACATAGCCCTTATCTATGCTTCAACACTTTGTATTCATGTATATTATTTCCTGTAAAATGCTCTTTTTATTCGCGGACACCAGCAGGATAAAAATGTGTAAATACAGTAAAATCTCGATTAGTGCTGTAATGTCGCGAAGTTCTCCCTCTCACTGAGTTCTCCGCGTACTTTTTTGTATGATTTGTATCTAAGTTGTTAGCTAGGTAGGGGTTCTTACTTACCTTTCGCTGGGCGAGGATACCTGTAGAAGTAAGTCGTCCTGGTGAATGTAGACAGTAGGGTAGACGTTTAATTGAAGTTCACACACTTCCGAGCACAACAAATGTTTATTGGTCTTACGTACAGTTCTTAACTTGCGCGTGCTTTACAAATGACGAGTTGCTCTGTCGGGTCTCTGGGTCCCGTAGCAGAGTCGTCTTTTGCGGATTTTGTACGCGTGTTAGAATTAAATCCGGATTCGCGTTAACGGACTGGCCGATTCTGAACGAGTTTCACGGAAGTGATCGGGTCGCGATGACTTTTGAGTCTGCACTAAATTTGATCTGATACGAGTTCTGTACTATAGTTGGTCTGTACTGTTTCTGTAGTATAATTTGTCTGAACGCGGGCGGTTTGGTCTCGTTATTATATATTGATTAATGAGGTCGACTTTTGATTTGGCAATTCGGGTGAACTACCTCGTTCGGATCGTCAGCGTTCTCGCCGTACGACGACCCGGCTGAGTTGCTCACTCAGAATTTTTGCGGAGCGATGAATTTGGATGGTGCAATAGAAGTTCAAAGAATTTGTATCGCGAAATGTAAGTTTGTATAGCGAAATATAAGTTTAAAGAATTTAGGTCGCGAAATAGCGGCTTAAAGAGTTTGGGTGGCGAAATAGAAATTTTAAAGAATGCGTCACAGGACGTGACAGTGCATTTCAATCGGAACCGAATGCGAACTCGAATCGTGTACAGAACACGTTTGTCGAGTGAGTTCGGCTCGCGTTTGATGTGATGACAGCCGAGAATCTAGGTGTACATACAGGAAAAAAGCAAAACACCCGGATACGTGTGAGACAATCCTAACGCAATCAAAATTTTTTAATTTTTATAACGAAAATGTAATAATGTATTTGTTAGATTTTTTTGATTAAAACAAGATCAAATATGACATAATTTGAATTATAATTATTTATTTACTTATTTATATCTAAATAAGTAAAAAAAATGCAAATTACATGGTGTTTGGTGTTATTTTAATCAGAAGAACCTTACAATTACATTGGTAAAAGTTTCATTTAGCAAAAATGAAAAATAAAAAAGTTATTGTTGAATTAACATTGTATCACTCAAATGTTTTTTCTCAGGCCCTTTAATTCTCGGACCTCTTTCTCTTTCGCTATTTATCCTTTTCTACGTTCGCCAGCATTGAAGAACTCGCTCCAGCCGTGTTGTTCTTCCAACATCACATTTTCGTTACCTATTCATCTAATATTTGGGCGTAACGCAAAATCAGGAGAGTCCAGCATAATATCACATTCTATGCTGAAAAAACATACTAAGTTATCTGTTTAAAAAAATTTTAATAACTCTGGCAACAGATTTATTTTCGGGGTGCTTTTCATAAGTAATCAGTATTTCACCAAATTGTTCAGAATATCAATTTTTATAACATATCAAAAAATCATTTAAATCGGGAAGGACGTATTTGTTCTTCAGTTTCACTAAAAAAAAGAATAATAATAGCAACAAAAAATAATGATAGTACGTCTTGTGACACATGAGTTGCAAATCGCTATCCTAGTCGATAGAAGGATGCTTGAAAAATAAATTTACGCGGCGGAGTTCATCGCCTCTTCGAGACTCGAACTTCCCATTCTCCACGATACATTGTATCGTCGTCGACGGTTCGGTCGACGCACACATCTTCACATATACGAGGTACGAACGAGCGCGCGGTTGAGCGCAGAAAACGAACGAACTGCGCCCTACAGAAAAAACGAGGAACTAAATTTGTGGTCTGTTTTACCTTTTTGACGTCTTTCGCGAGTGAAAAATCAACGAAATCGTAGAACACACCATTTTTCTAAACGAAAGCTTGTACACCATTACCCGAGTGCTCGTTTTGCTCTATCCGATCCAAAGAATGGCGTTCTGGTCTCTATTTCGACATTCGATTCGCAAAAATGTTTATATTACGAATAAATTAATGCAGGTGAGTTCGATCCGCCATTTTCTTGACCGTGGACAGACAGCAATTTCAATATTTTACAACTTTTTGACGATTTAGGTAAAATAAGGACCAGAGCGCCATTCTTTAGGGCCTCCTGAACACGTCCCTCAAATTTCTTTGCAATCTGTTCAGCAGAAACGAAAAATGGTGTGTTCTACGATCTAGGGATTTTTCTAGGGACTGTCGGTAAAGTTTTCGACGCTCGCATCACCTTAAGAGAACAGGAAATGAAATTATGGTGAATAATTACAACCCAACTCTTTTAAAGCTTTGGGAAGCAAACATGGATATTCAACCATGCGGAAATGTTACAGTTGTCGCATATTATATTGCTAAATACGCAAGTAAATGCGAGCCGCAGGACACAGGAAATATTATTAAAGAAGCCATTTTACAAGCGAAACGCCGAAGCGGTACCGTCCGGGATCAACTATTTTCGGTATCTATGGCAATTCTGTCTCAACGTGTGGTTACTGCTCCAGAATGTGCTTATCGGTTATGTTATCTGCCTCTGAAAATGAGCTCGCGAAAAGCTGTATTTATAAATAGCTGTCAGCCTGAGCAGAGATATAGAATTTTGCGATTCGAAGAATATGAAACATCATTTTTCAATAACATATTCGATCGTTACTTAAAGAGACTAGACAATCTAGAAGATTTAAGCTTAGCTGAATTTGCTGTCCGATATGAAACAGTTTCCAGTGGAATGTGGACAGAAGAGGATGGAGAGACAGAACTAAGAAATGACGATGAAGAAATATCAAGGTCGAAATTTATAAAATTAAAGGACAATACCCGAATGCGAATAAGAAATAAACCAGCTGTACTTCGCCGCCGATATTATACTCTGAACACTGACAGAGAAGAATATTTCTATAACTTAATAGTGTGTCACATTCCATTTCGTGATGAAAGTACACTTATGTCCGAAAACGAATCTTCGGAACAACGTTTTCTTCAACGGCAACACGAGTTGAAACCTATGACGGGTAACGCCACCGTCGAACAATTTACTCACGCAGAGCAAATTATTGAAGCGGCGCTCCCCATGCTGCTGCTTTAAATGTTGTACACGAAGAAGAAACCAATGAACATTTAAGAGATCCAGCCAGAATTCATGCTAACGAAACAATACATTACGATCAAGTTGATTTATGTGAAGATCAACAGAAAGAAACAATTGCAATGTCAGAAGACGTGTTCCTTAATAGTATTCGATGTCTTAATATTCAACAGAAAGATTTATTGAAATCAGTTTCCGCAGTAATTGAGAAAGATATTAAAGCAAATGATGATGAAAATACGGAACGAATGTTGCTTTTTTTTACCGGAGGAGCTGGTAGCCGTAAGTCGTTTATTTTAAAATTACTTGTTGAACATGTTAAACGCTGCTATAATCTTACAGTTGAGACGATGTTAAAACCATCTTTCATTGAAGTAGCTTCTTTGACTGGCGTCGCCGCCCGTCAAATATTCGGGAAAACTCTGCATTCCATGTTCTCCTTACCTATTGAAAAAGGTACTGCAATGACGTATCGGCGACTGACAGGACAAAGGCTCGAACAGGCGAGACGAAAGTGGCGTCATACAAGGTGGTTGATTATTGACGAGACATCAATGGTATCTTATGAGAATTTGCGAATAATTCATTTAAGATTGCAAGAATTCAAAAGCAATGATAAACCATTTGGCAGCGTACTTCTCTTCGGCGATATTATGCAGTTGCCCCCAGTAAAAGGACACTGGTGTTTTGAACAGCCACATTGGTGTACTGCAGAAATTAATTTATGGTACCAATTTTCATTCTGCGAACTTGCCATTAATATGCGACAAAGAGATGACGTTGAGTTTATCGACTTACTGAATAACCTTCGGTTTGGTGAAGTGACAACTTCTCAACTACAAATACTATGCGAACGAAGAAGAGTTCCCCTAACCGGAGAATTCGAGGATGGTGCAGCAGTAAGAATATTCGCAACGATAAAATTAGTGGATGAATATAACATAAAAATGACAGATGAATTAGCAAAATCACGTCGAATGTACGTCATTGATTCAATAGATGAGTCCCGTGAGGCAGCTACATATGGGAAAAGGCTACCAGAAAATGTCATACCTGTAAATGTAAATAATTGTGGCGGACTGTTACATACAATAACATTAACTGAGGGATCGCGAATTATCAACCTATCAATTTCTGATGGTTTGATAAACAGCGCAATGGGAATAGTAAAGAAATTTAAATGGCCGGCACTTCGAAGAGATCGACTAGAACAGGGAGAATTGCCGGATTCAGTACTTATAAAATTTGACGACGAATCCATTGGTAATAGTGTTGGAAATTACAACGATTCACGCATACTTATGTCTGCATATATTTGTATACACCCACAAATACTCAAGCAGATATAACCATAGTAAGGAAGGGAATGGCAAGGAAACTGACCTGCAGTTCTTATGGCACTTTCCCTGAATGTCAAGGACCGAGAAAGGGCAGAAAGGAAGGGAAAAAACTATTCAGTCGTAAAAGAACCATGCTAGAGTGCAGTCAACATTTTTTCCTAGCATTCCATATTTTAACTTCATTTATATTTCATAATGTTAACTATTTAGTCATTCTACTTTTTATTTGTACTGTACGGACTATCACTGTGTTTTTGTGTGAATAAAAGATATTCTTTAAAATATAAACATTCCAACAAATAGATTCAAAGATATTGATGGTAACATTCCAATGTCTCCAGTTTCAGCAACGTTTCAAGCGACAAAAGGTTATGGAGACGTCGAGCGTAGAATGTTACCACTTATTCTAAGTCGGGCAGTAACGGTGCACAAATTACAAGGGACTACATTGAACAAAGCTGTAATTGATCTCGGCAAAAAGAATTTTGCAAAAGGCCAAATGTACGTTGCACTTTAGTCGTGTTAAAAGTTTAGATGGTCTAGTTTTATCTGATTTAGCACCAAACAAAGTCCTCGTTACACCTTATGACGAGAAACCACTCGCAGAAATGCAAAGATTACGACAGTTGCTTTTGCAAAGAAACAGTCCAAATCAGCTTCCAGCGCCTGATATGTGAAGAAGCAAGCCAAGCCCTTTTTTTTATTTGTTTTATTATTAGCGATCAATTAGTAAAGAAATGGACGAAGTTTACTTGCAGGGACAAGTTTGAATAAAATAATTTTTAACAAAACAAAAATCCGACTTCGAAATGCACTAAAAAGTGTAAAATAATTTCTATTTCATTTATACCACTATTCCATAGCTATTAATAATATCTATTGTAACGTGGTGTCACGTGTGCCCCCCCTCCCCCGTTGCAATCGCTGCGCTTCTCTCACCTCCCACTCCAACATTAAGATGACCCCTAACCCTTCCCTTACCTTACCCCTTTCTCCCTGCCCACCGGTGTCGGGCCGATGGAGGCGACGGAAAGGACCCCGACGCGGACAACCCCAGAAGGAACTTCAAGGCCGGCGACAGACCCCCAACCCCTCCCAGGAAAGGGAGCAGCCATGAATGCCAAAGTCGACAGTCCAAACAGCCCAGACCACGGCGGAAAAAGGCCACCTAGAGCCATCTGTCGACGAGCCCGAAGACCTCAGCCCACACCCGTCGCCACAGAGGATCCGTCAGCCCCATCGACCCCGATCACCGGTAAATCGATAATCGATAATCGATCAATCCCGGTGCCGGAAGAGGCCCCCATCCTAGTCCCACTCCCTCCCCAAAGACATCAACGGTATCGTCGTCACAGCGGCGACGTCAATGAGCCAGAGGCTACTGTATAGAGAGTATAGAGAGATTTTTGCGAGTTAGAGAGCGAGTTATAGAGTACGAAAAGCGATTCATAGTAGCGATTTGCGAAGTGTGAAAGTGTGTGCGAGGCGTTTTGGGTGAGTACCCTCAGTTATTAATTGTATCGTTCTGAGTCCAGCAACGGCAACCTTCTCCGCCCGCGCATTATATTCCGCGACTTCGTCGAACCTCCCTTTTCCAGTTCCCTTTTTAAGATTCCCCTTTTGACAATCCCCTTCGACGCGCAACGTATACGAACTCTCCTGTGAACCCTTTCCACCCTGAGATTTTCCCCACCCTCAACTGTCCTCCTCGCATACTCCCCCGCGAAGTATTGTACGGACTTCCCGAAAGTGCCACGAAACCCATCCCCTGTAAAACACCCACGATTACCCCCTTTCCCTTTTCGAATGCCACAGCGAGTGGCTGGCGCCCAACAAGTGAGAATTTTGTATTAAGATCGAGTATAGAGTGAACACCCGAAAGGGTCACACTACTTAATCGTTAAATAGGATACCAAATACATTTCAAAGTTTTCGGATGCAGCGCAAAATTAAAAATACCCGAATATACGATGCTGCCAATAACGATTTGATTGCGGTATGCCAAACTTGGTAATTAATAAGTCGTAAGAAAAAAAATTCGAAACATTCGATACGAAACGTAGATACGGCAGAAAACATTCGTAATTGTAACGATTGTATCAGAAATTGGTAGCACTTCTGATGTACACTGAGTTCCATCGAAGTTGTCGCAGTGAAGTTGGCGCACTAACACATTCACGCCGCGTCGGTGAGCCGATCGGCGAGGTGCATCGGCTCACCGACGCGGCATGAATGTGTTAGTGCGCCAACTTTATTGCGACAACTTCGGTGGAACTCAGTGTACATGTATACTGCAATTCACGCGAGACCACACGTAACTCGCGCAGTTCACTAGGTCTAGGACCATTTTTAATAACGTGTGTGATTCCCCTCTACAGCTTGCTTTTTACTTTGCGATCATATAAATGGTGGACAGAAATATATGACGTACGATAACTGATAACCGATGATGATATGGTAAAGATACACAATACAATGAAATTTCTATTATTTTTCAAAGAAAAAATTATATGATCGTAAAGTAAGAAGCAAGCTGTAGAGGAGAATCACACACGTTATTAAAAATGTCCCTAGACCTAGTAACCTGCGCGAGTTAAGTATGGTCTCTCATGAACTGCAGTATAGTTAATCCGCAATGGGTATGTTGATTTCCGTTGAATATTGTTTACTTGAAATTATAAAATGGGTCATTTGTCACAGGTTGCCGATGCCAGAACTAGGATCTTCCTAGTAGAAGAAAAGTTTTTAATTTTGCGCCGCCTCCGAAAAGGTTGAAATGTATTTAGTATCCTATTGAACGATTAAGTAGATTTTATTAATAGCTGTGGAATACTGGTATAAATGAAATAGAAATTATTTTACACTTTTTAGTGCATTTCGAAGTTGGATTTTCTTTTTGTTAAAAATTATTTTATTTACCATAATAATCCTTAGCATTGAGAAAATCCAAAATGTTTTTTAACAAGACCAATCGGAAGACATACTCTGTAAGATGCAAAAGGTTTCGTTCCGATTGGTCGATCCATCTCGGAGTAATCGGCGAACAACGCCAGAAAAAAAAAAATATATACTAATCGAATTGAGTATCCTCCTCCTTTTCGAAGTAGGATAATTATATGAATGCAAGGCATTATTATATTTGCGCAAAACCGTTACATTCTCGAGTAAACCCCGCCGAGAGAGACATATTTTTTTCGCGACCCACCTTACCGACCGATGGTAACATACCGGCTCCACGAACCTACCTGGTTATCCAGGATAGGCGGGGAGGTGATACGCCGACGTGGCGCGTCCCCAGGTGGCGGATAGGGGAATGCTCGCCATACACTTTTCGGAGTGCATGGGGGGTAGGAGCGAAATAGCTTCCGCGGACCAAACACCAAGGGAGGGAAAACCCATTTAAACCTCCCCTGTGACTAGGGGATAGAATAGAGACACGATAACCTCTCCAGTAGTGGGGCTAGGCCGGTTCTAATTCACTTGCGTCAGCATTTTTTTTGCTGACTCAGCATAAATTTGACACCCTCAGCAGAAATATGATACCCCCCACCCCCACCCGCACCCCCACCTTGAACTGAAATTTGACACCTTCGGGGGTGGGGGTGGGGGGTATCATATTTCTGCTGAGGGTGTCAAATTTATGCAGAGTCAGCAAAAAAAATGCTGACGCAAGTGAATTAGAACCGGCCTAGCACCCTTTAGACCTTTATTTAGAACTATTTTTGGCGTCACCTATAACACCCCATGACCTTGAACTGAAATTTGACACCTACGAGACCTCTCCACCCCATGACCTTGAGATAAAATCTATTTTTCGCGTTGCCTATAACGCCCCACCGCACCCCTCATGACCTTGAACTTAAATTTGACACCTATGAGATCCCCCACCCCATGGCCATGAATAACACCCCACCCGAATTTTTTCTACGCCATGGAAATGAGGTTTTTGTTGACGCTGCAAATCTTGGAAATGAGGTTTTTTGTTGACGCTGCAAATCTGACGCTGCAATATTGAACTGTAATTAAACACCGTCATCAATGACATCCCCATAACCTTCAACTATTTTTGCAGTTTTTATGTTGACGCAGTAAATCTGACACAGCAATTCGTGTATGTGTGGGTGCTATCATCATTAGCACAGATTGAACCTTTTTCTCTATGTATGAGATCAAGACTTTAATAAAAATGGGAGAAAATCGGCGATGTGTGTCATATGTAGTTGGATAATCAAAAGTGCATGAATACTTAACCCGTTTGTGAAAAGAGCGTGTCATATGTAGTTTGATAATCAGAAGTGCATGAATACTTAACGCGTTTGTGAAAAAGAGAAATGGAGACCACGTTACTGCGAGAACTCGAACGCATTGCCGAATTATTGGCGCAACGGGTAATAAACATCAATACCGAAGATGAGCGTTGCGAGTGCTTGATGCAATGTGACCAATGCATTGAATTGATAGACGATCGATTACAGATGGGGGACGATTTATCAGTCGAAGGACGGCGAGATATAGAAGCACACAAAGAAAGAAACGGTGCCTTGCGTAGGACATTGCATTGTAACAATGATCATCCTAGTGGTCAAAAGGCAATATTACTGAACGAACTTGCATGTATAGAACAACTTGTACCCCGACGTATTGCGGCCATAAGTAGTAACGACGACCGAGACGCATGTCTGGCGCAATGCAATCAATGCATTGATTTAATGATAGAACGATTGCAACTCGAAAAGGACTTATCAACTGGTTTGAAAAATAGTTTAACAGCCAGGATAGCGAGATTTAAATCGTTAAGAGCAGAGTTACACGGATCTGTAAAAATAGGTGAAGGTCAATGGAGAACAGGTGCTGAATCACACACATCATCATCTCTTATCTGGGAGGACGTAGAATCAGCTTTCCATAACCGGATAACTACAGGAATTATAATCAACACCGAGCATATTGACCCACGAAACTTTTTGGAAGATGCTAGAAAAATAGTATTCCAACGTCTGGCGGAAGATTTCCAAAATCATTCATGCATAAAAGTGAATACGGTATTCTATGGGAAGTTTACCGTTAATAATAAAAGTGATGTGAAAAATTTGATTGCGAAAAATAAGCAATTATTTTCTACATCGAATTTGAACGATTGGTATGACAAATACGTTATGAACTCAACCTTAACACTGCTGGAAGAATTTCAGGAACGGGACAGCGGTTGGGCGTTATCGAAAATTCTGTATTTGATGTTAAATATCAATAAATGCAATCCGATGCACGCTGGTTGTTACACCGACATACCAAAAACAATTAAGGACAAAAGAGCGGTAGTAAATGTGGCAGTTGCCGATGATACATGTTTTGTCAGATCGATAGTTGCAGCATTATATCCCGTCCATGTGAATGCACATAGAGCATCATCATATCCCAACTACTACACCGTTTTAAATTTGAAGGGCATCGCATTTCCATTAACACTTAATCAAATATCAAAATTTGAGCGTCAAAACGATGTTTCGATAAACGTTTATTTCTGGGACTTGAATATGAAAAAGTGTGTTCCGCTCCAACTTACCACCAACAAAAGATTTCGTCACGTTAACCTGCTGATGCTTGAAACCTCCAACCATAATGTGTATCACTTTGCATGGATTAAAAGTCTGTCCCGGCTTGTTTCACGCCAGCTCAGTAAAAACGAACATAAAACTTATATTTGTGACAGGTTTGTATCACAACATTAAGATATATTTCAGTGTATACGTTTTTTCTTTTGCACTAATGCAGCTACTTTGTTTATATGCAGATGTCTTCACTACTTTTGTGCGGAAGAAAAGTTATTGAAACATTCGAAGGATTGCGCGAAGATGAACGAATGTGCAATCATTCTACCGTCAAATGAGGATAATTTAATAAAGTTTGATAATTTTTGTCACCGAGAACGTCCTCCATTCATCATTTACGCCGATTTCGAATGCTTGCTTAAGAAGGTTAACGGCAGCATCAATCAAGGACACTGCAATGCATACCAACAGCACGAAGCATACAGTGTGGGATATTATTTTCACTGTTCGTACAACGCATCGATGTGCGAGTATCGCACGTATCGGGGTCCTGACTGTGCTGCATGGTTCGTGAATGAACTTGAGAACCTTGTGAGAAAAATTGCGCCATTATTTAATACGATTGTGCCCATGACAAATTTGACGGGTGATGAAAGAGAAATGCATTGTTATATTTGCGAAAAACCGTTCGACATCGACGACACAAAAGTTCGAGATCATTGCCATTTCACTGGTCGTTACCGAGGATCTGCTCATCAGGGATGTAATTTAAATTATAAAAATAAACGTTTTATACCGATAGTGTTTCATAACTTATCGGGATACGATGCACATTTTGTAATGAAAGAATTAGTAACGATTATCGAAAGTTCAACATCAGTATTGCCAATTACAAAAGAAAAATATATTTCATTTTCAACGATTCTGAAACGTTACAAAATTTCATTCAAATTTTTAAGTTCAAGTTTAGATAAATTGAGTTCGTATTTAGAGAAAGACGATATGACGATTTTACGATCGCAATTTAATTTTTTGGATGAAATAAAGTTCGATTTGCTTACACGAAAAGGCATCATGTTACCGACTATATGAAACTGAATGAGACAACATTGCCGATATATGAGAAATTTTATAATCAACTAAGCGACTGTGCAGTTTCACAGCAGGATTATGACCATGCGGTAAAAGTCTGGCGCAGTTTTAATATAAAAACACTTGGCGAATATAGCGATTTATATTTAAAAACAGACGTATTATTATTGGCCGACATTTTTGAAAATTTTCGTAACAGCTGTTTGAGAAGTTACAAATTGGATCCTGCATATTACTATACTTTACCCGGTTTTACGTGGGATACAATGCTGAAGCACACGCGTATCGAATTAGAATTATTGACAGATATCGATATGCTACTTTTCATAGAGCGCGGCATACGTGGTGGTTTAAATCAATGTTCTAATCCATACTAAAAGGCCAATAATAAATACATGGATTCGTATAATTCCGAAGAACCATCGCGATATTTAGTTTATTTCGACATTAATAATTTGTATGGATAGGCAATGTCGCAGTATCTACCTTACGGCGAGTTTAAGTGGTTAGACGATAATGAAATTAAAACTTTTAACATTCATGCGATATCCGAAAATTCGGACATTGGATATATTTTGGAAGTTGATTTGAAATACCCACTAGAATTACACGATAAGCATGCAGATTTACCTTTTTGTCCAATACGCGAGAAGCCTCCTAATGGCAAACATGAGAAACTACTCGCTACAGTTCAGGATAAGCAACGTTACATCATCCATTACCGCAATCTTCAACAATGCTTAAATCATGGTTTAAAAGTTTCTGTAATTCATCGCGTTTTAGAATTTAAACAATCTCCATGGCTTCGCGAAAACATTAATTTAAACACGCAACTTAGAACTGTAGCTAAAAATGATTTTGAAAAGAATTTATTTAAATTAATGAATAATGCAGTCTTTGGTAAAACTATGGAGAACGTTAGAAATCATGTAGACGTTAAATTAGTTACAAAATGGGATGGTAGATACGGGGTCGAGGCCGTGATATCAAAACCAAATTTTCATAGCAGATCAATATTTTCGGAATATTTGGTCGCAATAGAGATGCGAAAGTTGGAAATTAAATTTGCAAAACCCATTTATGTTGGTATGTGTATTCTGGATATATCAAAAACATGTTTGTACGAATTCCATTGTAATGTCGCGAAGTTCTCCCTCTCACTGAGTTCTCCGCGTACTTGTTTGTATGATTTAATCTAAGTTGTTAGTTAGGTAGAGGTTCTTACTTACCTTTCGCTGGGCGAGGATACCTGTAGTGGCGAGTCGTCCTGGCGATTGGAGATAGTAGGGTAGACGTTTAATTGAAGTTCACACACTTCCGAGCACAACAAATGTTTATTGGTCTTACGTACAGTTCTTAACTTGCACGTGTTTTACAAATGACGAGTTGCTCTGTCGGGTCTCTGGGTCCCGTAGCAGAGTCGTATCTTGCGAATTTTGTACGCGTGTTAGAATTAAATCCGGATTCGCGTTAACGGACTGGCCGATTCTGAACGAGTTTCACGGAAGTGATGGGGTCACGATGTCTTTGAGTCTGTACTATAATTGATCTGGACTGTTTCTGTAGTATAATTTGTCTGATACTGTTTCTGCACTGAATTTGATCTGATACGGGTTCTGTACTCTAATTGGTCTGAACGCGGGCGGTTTGGTCTCGTTAGTATATATTGATTAATGAGGTCGACTTTTGATTTGGCAATTCGGGTGAACCACCTCGTCCGGATCGTCAGCGTTCTCGCCGTACGACGACCCGGCTGAGTTGCTCACTCAGAATTTTTGCGGAGCGATGAATTTGGACGGTGCAATAGAAGTTCAAAGAATTTGTATAGCGAAATATAAGTTTAAAGAATTTGGGTGGCGAAATAGCGGCTTAAAGAGTTTGGGTGGCGAAATAGAAATTTTAAAGAATGCGTCACAGCACGTGACACCTGGCCGCCTAGATTGTTGCATATCGGTACGATATCAACAAATAAATCTGGAGAGAAAATTTTCTTTAAGCGATTGTGTTATCCAAATTCATAGTTTGCGGTTTTATGAGTTAGATGAGTTTTATAATTTTAAGGTGAGTGTAATTACAATATTTGTTAGTTGGTGTGAATTTGTTGCGCTGGGTAAAATTTTTTTTTTTTTGCTAATATTTCTTTGCGTTTACGAATTGGTATGTTACTAAGAGTAAATGGTTTTCGGATGACCATTTACTTCCCTCCCCGCTGAGATTGAGGCGGTAGGGGTGCGTAGCGGAACTACATATAGTGCGTGTACTGAATAATATTGTAGACCGACACTTCTGGGCTTCTTTATTAACTTTTAAATTCAAGGTTTCTAAAATGAAATTGGTAATTCTTAGATCCTCTATTGTGGCGGGTATGCGCTGAGACAGCGATGTTTTGCATGCGCTGGTTCCGAGTATTATTGAGTGCTTCATCGGTTAATGTCCTGTGTATTACTTGGAAATTTTGTGCACCTGGTGGGGTAATTGATATGTATATCCGTTGATCGGGCAGTATCGCCATTTCGAATAAAATATTTTTTTGAGCTTCATGTATTCTGCCTATCTGCGTGGCAGGACCGTTGCGATGGACCTTTCGAAGCCGAAAAACGAACTGTTTGCCGCCTGGGTAAGTGTTCGTTTGTTCGTTTGTTCGTTTGTTCGTTTGTTCGTTTGTTCGTTTGTTCGTTTGTTCGTTTGTTCGTTTGTTCGTTTGTTCGTTTGTTCGTTTGTTCGTTTGTTCGTTTGTTCGTTTGTTCGTTTGTTCGTTTGTTCGTTTGTTCGTTTGTTCGTTTGTTCGTTTGTTCGTTTGTTCGTTTGTTCGTTTGTTCGTTTGTTCGTTTGTTCGTTTGTTCGTTTGTTTGTTCGTTTGTTTTATATTGTTTTCTTTGTTTTCCATTCAGCTAACTGATGGCCGTTTCCGGTGCTATCCCGGAATGACCGATGTGGCGTACCGGCGGGCGGTTCAGGAGTTCCGTAAGGAGTTCCGCCGGTTTTTGGGAGAGCTATTAGACTGGGATGAGGATCGTGTCCTCGAGATTGCCCCTCTCTTTGAGAAGAAGTAGACGCGGCCAATGCTGTCCACGCTGTCCACGTTGCCCTCTAGGAGATAAGAGAAGAAGGAGAAAAAAAATTGTTTTTCCTTAAATTTATGTATCTTTTTTTGGTTGTATTCCTTTTTAAGCGAGGAAAAAAAAATTTTGTTTTATTATATATATATTTTTTTGAATAAACTTTCATTTTTTTCTAATCTTATTTTTGGTCCGTGTATTGTTATTTCATAAGTCCTTCACTTCCTTTCCCTTTCCAATCGTATTTTTAATTAACCTTTATTGTAAGATTCTTATTGTATGTTACTAAGTACTTTGTAAATCTTGTTACTTTTCATTTTTAGTTTTGAATAAATTTTTATTTTGTTTAAAGTTCGCGTGTGTTTATTTATGCGTATTCCTTGCGTTCCCCCTTGCGTTGCGTTTATTTAGTTTCATGCTTCTAGCGTAAAAACCTGTATTCTTTCTTGTTTTATTGGTTGTGGTGGTTTAATTTCGGGTGGTTTGACTGTAGGTGCTCTGAGTGCAGGTGGTCGTTGTGGGATAGGCGGTGATATCCCCCATTTTAGGCTGTTTGGTTGCTCTATCTTTATTTCGTTCAATTCGATGTCTTCGTTCTTTGTTAGGCGTTTTCGTCTTGGAAGCTTTTTGATGTTTTTATTGTTTTTTAATGTCACTAATAAGTATATCACTGAACTAAAGATGGCCGCCAATAGGTGTAGGGACCAGCCATATAATGTATGCAGTGTGTATCCTCTTATAATTGTGTCAATTATTAGCTTGCAGATATGAATGATTATAAGGATCATTATTATTGCAGAGCTAATTGAACCGAATTTGATGAATTTTTCCACGAATTTATTCCACGTATTTTCTGCGATGTGGGATAGCGTGTTTTCTGTAAATAGGTTGTTGATTAGTCCTCCTTGTACACTTTCTTCTCCTAGCATGCCCCTCGCTATTGTGTTCAGCAAGGCTGATTTTTCTAGGGGGAACATGATGTGTTGTTGGAGCTCTTGAAGGTCTTCTTGTGAATAAATTCCGCTTGATGCTAGTGAATTTATTTCTTTGTATTCCCAGGAAATATTTGTGTTAGGTTTTAGAATTCCTGGATTTTGCGCTTGCCTTGGTGTTGGTGTTAGTGCTATCCAATTGTTGTTTATTTTGTAATATTGTGGAATGATTGTGTTACATTCTATCTGAGTTCCTGACTTCATTAATATGTGTGTTTTCGGTGTCAGGAATCGTGTTTGGTTTCCTGAGGTTACTGGTAATTACGTATAGCATTTGTCTGTGTGGAGTAATTGCACTTCCTTTGGCGTGCATTTTATGATGTGTACCACCTCTCCTGCAATCCTAGCAATATATGTATCCCGGTTTTTCCATTAAATTGTACGCAAATTCGTCTGGTGAAATAGAGGCTATGGATAGAGAATTGTAGATTGTTTTTCTTTCTAGTTTGCATTTTTCACTTAAAATATCTAAATATAAATTTTGTATTTGAGCCCTGAAGTGTTTTTCTACATATACGAATTTTGAATTAGTGTAAGTGAGAATGCCTAAATTTAGTATTTCTTTTGATGGCTGCGCGTCGTTATCGAATAGTATGTTATTTTGTGATCTTTCGTATATAATTAATTTTGGGTGTTCGGTTTTTGTTAATACTCTATTGCAAGTTTCGGTGTTTCCTTTCGCTGCTAGCGCGAATGAGATGTCGGTTGTTTCTATTGTGTATAATGTTTCGCGATTTTTAGCTGTTAGTTTTGTTACCGGACCCCGGTATAATACGTCGTATTTAGTTTTAAGACAATCTTCTCTCGGTAGCGCTGACCAGAAGGTATGTCCGCCTTCCATGTCGATACAGTGTTCATCCGAAAATTTACAAATTGTTCCTGATGCTAAACGTAATTTATCATTATTAAGGCTAACTTGCGCGGTGTATTCTATTAATGTAATTTTTATAAGACCTTGTACATATACTTTATTCCATGTTCCGTAGCTATCGGAATAGGACGCTCCTGTACACGAGCTCTCTATTGCATTTCCTGCTAGACTTATTCCTACGGATTTCGTTGAGTTTACTTTTAAATTCGCGATTGTGTGAAAATTATCGTATCTAAATATTCCGGTGTTGTGTATGGATTTACAGTTTTCATGGCTTATGTCTAGAAGGTATTCTTGTATCGCGTTTTCTACTGGTACTAAGTGGCTGAACATTCCGCATCGGAAGATTGTGCGTTGGATCTCTATTTTGCATTGTATGATTAGAGCCGTTCTGAATTCCGCTAATTGTAGGAGCCGTATTGTTGTGTTGGTTATGCTAACGTCTGCATGGTGGAAGTCGCATTCTCCGGTGTCCAGTAAAGAGTATGTCGATACGATCGGGTTCGTTGCGCCGCAATCAAACCCGATTATTGCTTGGCTAATTTTGAATGTGCTGATATAAATTAATAGAATTAACTTCATTGTCGGCTCTTTTCCTAGAAAGAAGGCTTATGTTATTTCCTGTGCTGCTGAATGCTTAATTTGTTCGCGTGAACTGTTTTTGGCTTTCCTTTGTAATTGATTGTTATATTATTGTTATCACCTATTTTTTATCCGACTTCGAAAAGGAGGAGGATACTCAATTCGATGTGTATATTTTTTTTTTTTTTATGTATGTTTACCGATTACGCCGAGACGGATGGACCAATCGGAACAAAACCTTTTGCATCTGGTAGAGTATATCTCCCGATTGGTCCCGTTATACAAACATTTTACATTTTTTCATTCCGAACGCTTTTTATTGCAAAAAAACGTACTATTTCATGTACGTGCGGTGTATGTTCACCGATTACGCCGAGACGGATGGACCAATTGGAACAAAACCTTTTGCATCTGGTAGAGTATGTCTCCCGATTGGTCCCGTTATACAAACATTTTACATTTTTTCACTCCGAACGCTTTTTATTGTAAAAAAACGTACTATTTCATGTACGTGCGGTGTATGTTCACCGATTATTCTGAGCCGGATGGATCAATCGGAATGAAACTGTTTGCATCCTGTACAGTACAACTCCCCATTGGTCCCGTAAAAAAAATATTTTGCGTTTTTTCATTCCTAATGATTTTTTCTTCTAAATGTATGTTCGCCGATTACTCTGAGACAGATGGACCAATCGGAACGAAACCTTTTGCTTCTAGTAGAGTATGTCTTCTGATTGGTCCCGCTAAAAAAACATTTTGCATTTTTTCATTCCTAACGACTTTTTTTTCTAAATGTATGTTCGCCGATTATTCCGAAACGGATGAACTAATCGGAACGAAACCTTTTGGATCTTCTAAAGTATGTGCCCAGATTGGTCCCGTTAAAAAAACCTTTTATATTTTTTCATTCCGAACGCTTTTTATTGCAGAAAAACGTACTATTTCATGTACGTGCGCCGTACGTTCGCCGATTACTCCGAGACGGTTTTTTGCAAGAACGTAATGCTTGATTTACATTTTTCACCGATTACCACGATACGGATAGACCAGTCGGATTGAAAATTTTGCATCTTGTAGAGTATATCTTCTAATTGGTCCTGCAAAAAAATTTTTGTATTTTTTCATTCCTAACGACTTTTATCGCAAAATACGTAATACTTCATTTATATCTTCCGGCGTTTATGCTGCAGGGAATGTACCGATAGCGATGAAACCTTTCACATTTAGTAGGAGGTATATCCGCGATGATCCCACTTACAAAAATTTATAAAATTTGTTGTTTATTAACAACTTAAATTCGGTCAATTTTTTTTCGTTTTATGGTTATTAGCTAAGCAACAAAAATCTAAAATCACCTTACACTATGCTAGAAATACTACTGGTTCCACTAAAAAGTGTGAAATAAAATAATTTTTAACAAAAAAAACATCCGACTTCGAAATGCACTAAAAATTGTCAAATAATTTCTATTTCATTTATACCAATATTCCATAACTATTAATAATATCTACATAATCGTTAAATAGGATACCAAATACATTTCTAAGTTTTCGGAGGCGGCGCAAAATTAAAAATACCCGAACAAACGATGCTGCCAATAACGATTTGATCGCGGTATGGCAAGCTTGATAATTAATAAGTCGTAAGAAAACAAGTTCGAAACGTTATAGATACGGCAG